>NC_137512.1:3565000-3947500 GCF_041902795.1 Electrophorus electricus
CCTACTGCCCTGTTGTTTTTGCCTTTTTTGTTGCCTGGTTTTGTTTTGGTTCCTGTTGTGTTGTCTGTCCCTGTGCCCGTTTCTGTGCCCATTCCAGTTTCTGTTTCTGGCCTGGTCTGTTTTGTGTTTCATCCTTTTTTGCCTCCGTCCTTCTGTGCCTCCAGTCATACCTCTCATTTGTCTTTTGTTGTTTCTCCTCGGCCTCCCTCCTGGCACATTTTTTGTCTTCATTCAGTTTCTGTTGTGGGATTTGTTTCTGCTCCCGCTTCCGTGTCCCCTGCTGTTGTTGCTTCTTTGCCCATCACTCGTGTTCCTTTGGTTTCTGTGTCTGCTCCTGTGTCTGTTGATGCTGCTCGTCGTGTCCTGTGTTCGGTTCCTGTTTATGGCCTGTCTGCTGCTCTGCATTTTGCAGGGTCCTGTCCATCCTCTGCATTTTGCCCATTCTGTTCCTGTTGGTGTCTCGTCCTAGTCTTGTTTTGGTTTTGTTGATTGTTGTTTTTTGGGCGCTCCAGTGTTGCACACTTGGGGGGGGACCGTCATGATCAGTCCCTTCCATCTTCCGTGTTTTTTTTGATGTTGCTTTGGCTTTCATTAGTTCATATTTGTGCACGTTGATGTTCTTTTTCATTTTCATTAAATTCTTCAGTTAGAGATAATTGCTTCCTACCATGTCACAAATTCTTCATGCGTGATGGCATGAAAAATGTTCAGTTCAGACTGCCAGAGGACATCATCTCAGACTGGTGGGGTACAATGCACATTGTGGGTCTGACAGGAAAGCCATCCATCCAACTCCAAGTTATCCATCCAACTCCAAGTGACATCGACGGAGGACCTTTTTCTGTCTCAGTTTCTTTGAATAGAGCCTTAGTAGTTAGTACTTTGCTGTCTCGCGAGGATCTTAGATAGCGCCTTATGAGTGTACTTGATCTTTAGAGGTTTTATGCACAGGGCCTTAAGTGCTTAGATGAAATGCTGTCGAGTTGATACAGACAGTTTCAAAAGGAGTACAGAGAGTCATATTTACATATATTCGATTGCCAGAAACATTGAGTATTGCTCTTTTCTTTTTGTTTGGAGTTGTAGGGATGGGTGCTGTGTTCTTTTTGCTATGCTGTTGTATTTCTTTCTTTTTTGAATTGAGATAAAAGGGAGCTATTTTATTTTCTTTTGTTTTAGGGAAGTTAGTGGTTGAGTTGCTATAATATATTTTTGTTTGTTGTGTTGGCATAAAGCCCACCCAGAAGTAATACTCCCGTTTCGGAGTGAAACAGAGTCAGACCAATAAGGAAAAAAAAATTGAAAAAAAAAATTGAATCCAATAAATATTGACTATTGACTAAATATTGACTAAATATTGACAAAAACAAAGTACAGTAATACGTAATTATGAACATTAGTAAAGATTTGAAACTGTACATGTCTTGTAGCTCAAAAATATAAGTATTCAGACTGGTATCATCATTGCACCGTAACGCTCAGCCCTCAGTGGAGACGCTTTGAAACAAAGCAACTGACAAACTAACTAAACTTCATGAACTTTCAGGTCTCATGACTGAAAATCTCATTGGCTGGCAAAAGTCACATGGTCCTGTTGTCTCACAACCTTATTTGGCCACTATCAGCACCTGATCTCTTGTAAAACATGTTCACGCTCAACATCCATTTACATTATTTTATGTACTTATGTGACTTTGAATTTCAAACATGTTTCAGACAGGCATCTGTAGTGTTAGGAGTCTTGCCCATGGACTCATATTGATACAGCATAGAGCACTTGACCCAATGAGGTTTGAACCCCAGTCACCAACAAAAAAGTTAATGTTGTTATCTACAACACTATACCACAAAAGACAGAGTAAAAAATGATATTAAAATCTTGCTTTCAGTCTTGTTTGAAAAATTGCTCAAAAGGTTTATTATTATTATTATTATTATTTAGTTTTCTTTCTTTCTACAGCTCAGATTGTCAATGGTAGTGTTAGAGTGGACTTTTTTATAGCCAGAAGCAGAGTCACTCAAAAATCAAAGCATGCCAGATGGTATGTGATTGGCTAATGCTGTAACACAGTGGGGTTCACTATTTTATGGAACACTGTTGAAAATATGACAACAGCCAGAGTATTTTAAAAAGGTCATATTGTGTATGTTGTCTCATATTTAATTTTAGAGTAAAAGACATAAGAACAAGTATAATATTCTGGGATTATGAACTGTGGAAATCTATTTTAGGATTATGAGCTATAGAAGTCCATGTGAATATTATGAATTGCAGAAGTCTATGTTAGGATTATGAGCTATAGAAGTCCCTATTAGGATTATTAACTGTTGAAGTGGAATTTTGTTTTAGAATCTGTAAACTAGCGGCAGCTGTGAAGGAATTATCAGAAGTATCTGAAAGGACTAATCAGTGGTTGTGGATGAGGAGAGAGAAGGTTAGTTGGGGAAATAAATAAAGCTGGAATGGCTGATGCCTTACAGCGTTTAGAGCAACATTTTCCCAAAACTTATCAGATACAATTACTGTTTCAGAAACATATGTTGTGTAAAGTATTAAAAATCATCTAAAAAAATCAATCAGATCTACATTAATAACAGGAATGGAATTAAATATTACCAATTCAATATAATCAAAAATGATAAATTGATATCTTGAGGGAAAGAGGAAGGTGTCACATTATGGTCCTTACCCCCGAACGTCTCTTTGTGTGGGTGTGTGTTCGTCATTGTGTCATTAGTATACATGTATAAATGTCTATCATTTCCATGTCTGTGTTTTCGGTGTTATTGGTGAACCCAATAGCCTGCATGATATGTCATATGCATTATATGTGCAAATAAAATGTGTATTCTTGTTTATGCGACTCGCCCGGAATCCTCCTTAACCACATCGTGACAAAAGGCTTTCTAGGAAATAACTGTCAAAAGCACCATACTATGATATCTTGCTGGGCTCATTTAAAATCTCATTGGCCAGCAGAATTCCCAAGATCCTCTACTGTCTTTTCCTTCATATAGTCTGTTTGGCCACCGGAGGTCATTTGGGCTTTGTTAACCTTTGACCCTTGAGAAGCCTTACCTTTTCTATAAAGAGTTTGGACAAATTGTGTAAACATGAGTACAGCCTAAAGCATTGGAGTGTATTTCACAGTTACTTTTGGTTGCTGTGGCTCCTCCCAATTCCCCTTTTATGCCCCCCCTCCCCCAAGAAGAGAAGCTCTGTTCTGACAGGTTGACTTTTCCTGGGCCGCTTCTGTGCCATAAACACACTTACACTCAGACTAGGACTCCTATAAACCTGGAATAGACTTCTGTTACTTATTTATTCTTATTTCTGATTTTGTTCTTTATTGCTTATTTTGTTCCTGTTGTGGTGTCTGGTGTTGAAAAGAGGATGATGGACTCCTCTTTTGAGTCTTGGTTCCTCTCAAGGTTTATTCTTCATGCTCTTTGAGAGTTTTTCCTTAACGTTGTTGCATTATCATTGCTCACTGGGGACTTGGACTCAGACATCTGTAAAGTTGCAAAATGTACTATATAAATAAATATGACTTTGAAATATGACTTACTGTTACATTGAACAGTTTCATTTTATATGAGAGTACATACACTACTCTGGCAAATCAGTCTCTCTACTTCCACATGTAAACAAACTTTATGTAAACTTCAGTTATGATCATTTATACATTTAAATGCGATCTTGTTTTTTATCCGTTATGATGGGATATTCTAAAAGAAAAAAAAAAATATTTATAATGGTTATGTAACTCATAAAAAGATATTTTAAAAAAAATATTTACCACATATTCTTATGCAATGTAACTTGTTGCTGAGTTACAATCTCCTTATAAGTATGCTTAGTATGTTTTGCTGTTATAGGTTTTAAGTGTTTTTGCAGAATTGCAAATTTGGTATCTGTCATTTACAGTCATTTTGGTATCTGCTAGTACAAGTTTATGAGCTCCCATGTTAGTGTAAATGTATAATTATTATTGTAGCACTGTTTTATTTATGTATGTATTTCATGCCACCAAGCATCAGAATATTTTAGTTAAAAAGGTTTCACCACACTGCATTTGCACACAGGAAGTGTATTATCAGACACTATCAGTTTAAATGTATGTGTTAAATTTGTCTGTCTATGTTCAGAGTGACCACAAGGTCTAAAACTGTGTTCTCACACCATTCTCTCAGAAGGCAGCTAAACAGGAAAGTAAACTGAGGTTGGCACTGTACTTGAGACAGTGATCTGAGTATGCATGATGACCTTATAGAATAACTCTATTCCTGCACTGTCAGGCTTTGTTTGGTTTAACTCTGGATGTTCTGGCCAATATAATTCAGTGTCATTTCTGAGAAACTGAATGCACCATCTGTATTAATCCAGAAATAAGTTCTCATTTGCTGGGGGAAATTTTGAGATCTTGTCTATCTTATTTGGCCTTGATTGTAAAACCAAAAATTCTGCTATATTACCCTTTGTTCCAAGATGCCTTCCTTTCTTAGTGATCAAAAATGACTCCCAAGACATTTAATAAAAAATAATAATCTGAAATGTTTTTAAATTTAAACATCTGATTATTTTATAGAGGAATAAAAATATCATTGTAACTGGATCCATCATCAAACAAGTAGCAGTTGCACCCTGAAGCAAAAGTTTCAAAAATAATAAATAACAAAAGATTTAAGTTCTGTTAGCCTTTTACATCCAAAAGTTAAAAACACATTTGGCAGGAGGAGAGTATGAGTGCCCTTTTTATGTAATATCTATTTTATACAGACAAGCGTAGACTTTGGTATTTTCTACTTTTAGATGTCGTTCCTAGATCTTCCCAAGTTCAAGACTGTTTACTAATTACACACGAAGTAGAAATAAAGATGGAATTAATTGAAGAGAATAGCTGTTCCCGTCTTTAGTCTGAGCTCATTGTTACAAACGAGGTATTGTCTGGAGAATGTCTAACAGTCTTAGGTGGGCTCACCCTTATACATTTTCTGACACATTTTTCTATGACCCTTACATAACATTTTTTTTTTTCATAATACTTCTCCAGGTTTCCACTATTATGTTCAAACCATACATTATTCAGTATATGCAAATTGATATTCAATGCTTACACCAACCAGTTCTTGGTACCACTATGTTCAACCTGAACTACTTCTATTTTTTAAAACACGATCCTACTTCATATCACCGGGTGCCCATATTGTTTATTCCAGTGCTTGGCTGAGATGTCCTGTCCTTGAACCCAAGCTCCCCACCTCGACTGAGGCCCCTAGAGGCCTGTCAAAGAGGACTCCTGAGGATTTACGCTGAAGCCTACAGAGGCCTTTCCTGCATGAAACCAGTTTTTTTTGGACCATCCATACTTTTCTGCTTACAATATCATTTAATTACCTCAATAACTTAGATGTTTCTGTTTTTATTGTTTTGTACAGCTTTCCACTGTGTAATGTATATCATTACTATTAATTAACTTTGCCTTCCTGTGTGATACACTGAGCAGTTTTCAAACTTGGCAGACATAATCCAGTGCCAAAAACACATACTGGTAAATAACCCTATTGAGTTGAGCACCACCATAAACCACCACCCTTCTACAACCACCCATCCCACAAACACACACACCCCACACATTTTCAGTGAGAGATTATATCTGCACTTCTATCTTCTTTAGAGTTAGAACAACCAACAGGAAATGAGGACCCAAGTCACATTTAAAGAGAGATCTCAGACTCTGTGATATTGTGCATCTTGTATTGAAACGTAAGTAAGGATGAAAACAGAACTTCCCCAAATCTGTGCACTGTTTCCTTTTCCTGGTCCTTGTGTGTCTCTTGAGCCTCATTGTTTCTGTATTATTTTTCATTGTGAATACGGACTTCGGATTTGTCGTCCTTTTATTCTCTGGTTCTGACCTTCCCTCTGTTACATACTACAACTACTTATTACACCACTGAGAATAAAGAAGCTTTAAATGTCTGCAAGTGTCTTTTTCTGTCATGTCACACATATATTCTCTGTAACAAACCACATATTTATTAAACAACAGCTTTTTGTGCTGTTATGACCCTGTTACCTGCATCTTTCGTGAATTCGAATTCTATGACCAAAAATGCGCACCCCCCTCCCAAAAAAAAAAACATGCTATAGGGGGTTTTCAGTGATGTTGTTAATGTTTGCTTTATCCCAACAATACAAACAAAAATTTACTATAGCAACTCAACCACTAACTTCCCTAAAACAAAAGAAAATAAAATACCTCCCTTTTATCTCAGTTCAAAAAAGAAAGAAATATAACAGCATAGCAAAAATAACAACACCCACCCCTACAACTCCAAACAAAAAGAAAAGAGCAATACTCAATGTTTTTGGCAATCGAATATATGTAAATATAACTCTCTGTAATCCTTTTGAAACTGTCTGTATCAACTCGACAGCATTACATCTAAGCACTTGAGGCCCTGTGCATAAAACCTCTAAAGATCAAGTACACTCATAAGGCTCTATCTAAGATCATCACCAAACAGCAAAGTACTAACTACTAAGGCTCTATTCAAAGAAATAGAGACAGAAAAAGGAAACCTTTAAACTCAACACCCCAAACTCAAAGAGTCTATAACTGACAGTGACAGTACAAACTCAGAGCTGTGTCTACCGTGGCATGCGTGGTGACGAATGACCAAGACACCATGGGGCACCAACACATTAGCGAGATAGGTATTTAATGTAGATCTGATTGATTTTTTAGATGATTTTTAATACTTTACACAACATATGTTTCTGAAACAGTAATTGTATCTGCTAAGTTTTGGGAAAATGTTGCTCTAAACACTGTAAAGCCTCAGCCATTCCATCTTTATTTATTTCCCCAACTAACTTGCTCTCCTCATCCACAACCACTGATTAGTCCTTTCAGATAATTCTGATAATTAATTTACAGCTGCCACTAGTTTACAGATTCTAAAGCAAAATTCCACAAGCAAAGATGTTGTGGAGGTATAGATGGGACCAACAAAATAGACCTAAGAAAGACTTCAACAGTTCGTAACCCTAATATGGATTTCTATAGCTCATAATCCTAACATAGATTTCAACAGTTAATAATCCCAGAATATTATACTTGTTGTTTTGTCTTATACTCTAAAATTAAATATGAGACAACATACACAATAAAACCTTTTTAAGATACTCTGGCTGTTATCATATTTTCAATAGTGTTCCATAAAATAGTGAACCCCACTGTGTTACAGCATTAGCCAATCACATACCATCTGGCATGCTTTGATTTTTGAGTGACTCTGCTTCTGGCTATAAAAAAGTCCACTCTAACACTACCATTGACAATCTGAGCTGTAGAAAGAAAGAAAACTGAATAATAATAATAATAATAATAATAATAATAATAATAATAATAATAATAATAAACCTTTTGAGCAATTTTTCAAACAAGACTGAAAGCAAGATTTTCATATCCTTTTTTACTCTGTCTTTTGTGGTATAGTGTTGTAGGTAACAACATTAACTTTTTTGTTGGTGACTGGGGTTCAAACCTCATTGGGTCAAGTGCTCTATGCTGTATCAATATGAGTCCATGGGCAAGACTCCTAACACGACAGATGCCTGTCTGAAACATGTTTGAAATTCAAAGTCACATAAGTACATAAAATAATGTAAATGGATGTTGAGCGTGAACATGTTTTACAAGAGATCAGGTGCTGATAGTGGCCAAATAAGGTTGTGAGACAACAGGACCATGTGACTTTTGCCAGCCAATGAGATTTTCAGTCATGAGACCTGAAAGTTCATGAAGTTTAGTTAGTTTGTCAGTTGCTTTGTTTCAAAGCGTCTCCACTGAGGGCTGAGCGTTACGGTGCAATGATGATACCAGTCTGGATACTTATATTTTTGAGCTACAAGACATGTACAGTTTCAAATCTTTACTAGTGTTCATAATTACGTATTACTGTACTTTGTTTTTGTCAATATTTAGTCAATATTTAGTCAATAGTCAATATTTATTGGATTCAATTTTTTTTTCAATTTTTTTTTCCTTATTGGTCTGACTCTGTTTCACTCCGAAACGGGAGTATTACTTCTGGGTGGGCTTTACGCCAACACAACAAACAAAAATATATTATAGCAACTCAACCACTAACTTCCCTAAAACAAAAGAAAATAAAATAGCTCCCTTTTATCTCAATTCAAAAAAGAAAGAAATACAACAGCATAGCAAAAAGAACACAGCACCCATCCCTACAACTCCAAACAAAAAGAAAAGAGCAATACTCAATGTTTCTGGCAATCGAATATATGTAAATATGACTCCCTGTACTCCTTTTGAAACTGTCTGTATCAACTCGACAGCATTACATCTAAGCACTTAAGGCCCTGTGCATAAAACCTCTAAAGATCAAGTACACTCATAAGGCTCTATCTAAGATCCTCACGAGACAGCAAAGTACTAACTACTAAGGCTCTATTCAAAGAAACTGAGACAGAAAAAGGTCCTCCGTCGATGTCACTTGGAGTTGGATGGATGGCTTTCCTGTCAGACCCACAATGTGCATTGTACCCCACCAGTCTGAGATGATGTCCTCTGGCAGTCTGAACTGAACATTTTTCATGCCATCACGCGTGAAGAATTTGTGACATGGTAGGAAGCAATTATCTCTAACTGAAGAATTTAATGAAAATGAAAAAGAACATCAACGTGCACAAATATGAACTAATGAAAGCCAAAGCAACATCAAAAAAAACACGGAAGATGGAAGGGACTGATCATGACGGTCCCCCCCCAAGTGTGCAACACTGGAGCGCCCAAAAAACAACAATCAACAAAACCAAAACAAGACTAGGACGAGACACCAACAGGAACAGAATGGGCAAAATGCAGAGGATGGACAGGACCCTGCAAAATGCAGAGCAGCAGACAGGCCATAAACAGGAACCGAACACAGGACACGACGAGCAGCATCAACAGACACAGGAGCAGACACAGAAACCAAAGGAACACGAGTGATGGGCAAAGAAGCAACAACAGCAGGGGACACGGAAGCGGGAGCAGAAACAAATCCCACAACAGAAACTGAATGAAGACAAAAAATGTGCCAGGAGGGAGGCCGAGGAGAAACAACAAAAGACAAATGAGAGGTATGACTGGAGGCACAGAAGGACGGAGGCAAAAAAGGATGAAACACAAAACAGACCAGGCCAGAAACAGAAACTGGAATGGGCACAGAAACGGGCACAGGGACAGACAACACAACAGGAACCAAAACAAAACCAGGCAACAAAAAAGGCAAAAACAACAGGGCAGTAGGAGCAGGCAGCAATGGAGATATAGTAGGCCCACAGGGAACAGGAGACAGGCTTGGGCGGGACAGGTGGGAATCCAGGGGCAGAGGCAGCAGAAGACACAGGTCGGGGCAGGATAGGCAGGGAACATGAAGTCTGTGAAACAGGAAGCATACATGGAACAGGAGACACAGGCCGGGGCGGGATGGGTAGGAACCCAGGGGCAGTGGCAGCAGGAGGGCTTCCAACCACTGGGACAGGCCTGGCATGAGGCAAAGGGACTTGTTGAGTGGTTTCTTCCACTACAGGAACAGGAGGGTCCAGATGTGTGGCAGTGGCCATCAGCAACGGTGGGTCCGGAATCGCGGCCGTGGCCATCAGTGGCGGCGGGTCTGGAGGCAGGGCAGCAGCCATCAGTGGTGGCGGCAGGTCCGTAGGCATGGCTACAGGAACAGAGCCGGAAAGAGGACGGGCGGCATCCACTATGCAGGGAACAGGAAAAGGATCAGGATGGGTGGCGTCTCTCACTGGCACTGTTATTGCATGCTCATTTGTAGCTACAATGTTAACAATGACATGACACAACATTTCACTCATCTGTGCAGTCCTCCATGTACCTGAAACACTGAACACCTCAGTCCTTCCACCTTTATGCATTTCCCCAACTAACCTGCTCTCTCCTCATCTACAACCACTGATTAGTCCTTTCAGATACTTCTGATAATTCATTCACAGCTGCTGCTAGTATACAGATTCTAAAATACAATTCTTCAAGCAAAGATGTTGTGGAGTTACAGATGGGACCAATAAAATAGATCTAACAAAGACGTCTGCAGTTCAAAATCCTAACATAGACTTCTACAGTTCATAATCCTAATATAGATTTCTATAGAAGATTATTCTTGTTGTCAGAAGATTATTCTTGTGCTTTGTCTTGTTGTTTTACTCTAAAATTAAATATGAGGCAACATAGACAAGAAAAACCTGATAACTACTTTGACTGTTGTCATACACTTTTCAATAGTGTTCCATAAAATAGTGAATGTCACTGTGTTCCAGCATTAGCCAATCACGCTTCATCAGGCATGGATAGATTGGGCAGTAGCACAGTAGCAGGCGTGCATTTTTTGAGTGACTCTACTATTGTCTATAAAAAAAAGCCACTCTAACACTAACAATCTAAGATGTAGACAAAAGATAACTGAATAATAATAAAAATAAACCTTTTTGAGCAATTTTGCAAACAAGACTGTAAGCAAGATTTTTATATCATATTTTACTCTTTCTTTTGTGGTCTAGTGTAGTAGGTAACAACATTGGGTCAAGTGTTCTACGCTGCATCAGCAAGAGTCCTTGAGCAAGACCCTTAACACTAAAGTTGCCTGTCTGAAACATGTTTGAAATTCAAAGTCACATAAGTACATAAAATAATGTAAATGGATGTTGAGCATAAACATGTTTTACAAGAGATCAGGTGCTGATAGTGGCCAAATAAGGTTGTGAGACAACAGGACCATGTGACTTTTGCCAGCCAATGAGATTTTCAGTCATGAGACCTGAAAGTTCATGAAGTTTAGTTAGTTTGTCAGTTGCTTTGTTTCAAAGCGTCTCCACTGAGGGCTGAGCGTTACGGTGCAATGATGATACCAGTCTGGATACTTATATTTTTGAGCTACAAGACATGTACAGTTTCAAATCTTTACTAGTGTTCATAATTACGTATTACTGTACTTTGTTTTTGTCAATATTTAGTCAATATTTAGTCAATAGTCAATATTTATTGGATTCAATTTTTTTTTTCTATTTTTTTTTCCTTATTGGTCTGACTCTGTTTCATTTTATAGATCCTGTTCAAACTACAAACCTTGCTACTCAAGAAGTCCTGAAGCAACCTGGAGAAAATATCACTCTTAACTGCACATTTACAGCAAAATCTGATAACATACCTTGCATGTGGTACAAGCAAAGGCTGAACCGGGAGCCTCAGCAAGTAGGATATGTGCAAAAATATAAAGTGGCCACAATTCTATCTCCATTCAACAACTCCAGATTCAAAATTATTTGGAATAACACAAACACTCTGACTATTCTAAATCTTACTGAAGATTATAAAGAAACTTATTTCTGTGGAGGGACAGATGGAAAAGTGATTAACTTTTACTCTGCTATGTTCGTCAATGTGACAGGTAAATAAGATATTTATTTTAAACGTCTTAAAATATAATGCTACTGTTATTTTATGAAGTAGAGAATTAAATGTCTTATGAATAAATACAATTATTTTTACAGTCTGTGGATTGCAGAGTGCTATACGATACCCATGTTTTTGAATAGAACCTGCTAATTCTTTAGTAGTACACTTGCTTAAACATGTGAGGGAAAGCAAGATGAACTAAGAGCAGACACTGTGTGTGTTTCATTGACCAGCACGTCCAGATTTAAACCCAGTAGAGACTACCAGTTGTGGAAAAGGGTCAGGAAGCCAAAAAACAACACAGTCAAGCAAGTATATTTTTGCCTCTTTGCTTTAAATAAAGTGATCATCATAAAATCTTCTATACGATAGTCACAAGCTTTTCATGAAGGATGTGCCTTTCCAGAAAATGCTGTTTTAACCATTTAAAGGACACTAAGATAAACTAAGTGCTTACCATATTTGGTTTATAGTTATACAAGTTATATATATATATATATATATATATATATATATATATATATATATATATATATATATATATATATATATATATATGGAGAGAGAATGATGAAGATGTTCAAAATTGTAGTGAAGTACACAGAGGTCCTTCCTCAGCTGTAAAGGAAATATTAGATAACATCAATGTTTAAATTATAACATTCATTCCAAGAGTGTAAACTGGTTCTTTTTCTGAAATTTCCTAAATTAATTTAATGTGAACATCTGAGGAGCAAAGCAGTTTCTGAAATACTTAAACTAGCATGGTTGGCATGAGCTGTTCCACACATTTATACACACTTGCATGGACATAAGTAACTAAAGGTATAAGATTTGTACAATAGATTAACTTGTGACCATGTCATCCAGCTACATGTTCTGATACTGTTCATGTCTTGTGCCCATCATCGTCCTGTGTTGTCATTCCCCCTACATTATCATTTCCAGGTGTTTTCTTTTTCACTATATCATATATTTACGTGTTCTAGTATTTCTTGTCAGTTCTTGTTGTCTCTGCCTTGTTACACATATTTTGCTTGTTTGTCACTTATTACTGCTGTTAAATCCTGTCATGTTTTTGCATGTTTGTTTTGTTACAGTTTCATTCCAGTTGTGTTGTGTTTGCTCTGTTGTTTTGTTTTCCCTAAAATACCTGATTCACACTTGCATCCTGTTCTACATCTCACGCTCCTTATAAAATCTATGGTTGACTATTTTCAAATGGTACCAGTTACACTCGCATCCTGCACTGTATCTTGCTCTGTCCGTTCACATAAGCTATGAATGATTATTTTGCCTGTAGTTTTTCCATGAAAGCTTCATCTACTTTTGTACAACACTATCCTCATTATGCATGTCTGTTCCATGCTGTAGACATTCACTACCACCATGTAGACATTCCCTACCACCATGGTGTGCCGGTCATTAGCATGGGTCTGGCACTGGCTGTGTCTGTAGTCTGGAATCTCACTGTTTGCTCCAGCAGCTGGACAAGGAAGAGCTGTAAATGTGAGTTAATTCAGGTCAACACAACTGTCAGTGATTTATTTTCACTTGGTTGAATATCTAACATGTGTTCCCTTTTTTTATGAATTTCAAGGCAAAACATCTCAGTCAGACAACATCAAAGAGGGAGAGAGACCACAAGGCCAGGTATGCTACTATATGCTTGTTTCACTGTACCTGGATCAGTTTTAATTTAACCAAATTCACCCAGGTGAGTTGTACTTTTTTTTCTTCAACACAACTTCCCTTGTTTGTGTGAAAAGGATCCCGGTACTAAAGAGTTCTGTTATGCTGCATTACAGGTCTCTGAGGACAAGATGCAGAAAACAGGGCATCAAGAAAATCAGTACACCCATGTGAGATTTTGGCCTGTTTGAGTACCAGACAGTTTATTGTTCAGTTCAGCACATAAAAGAAAATGGATCATACTGAGTGGAAGTATAGTCCAGAGTGTGGGTATAATATTACTACTTTCTTATAGCCTTTTAGGTATCTTGCCAACATGGAGTGTTACTTCTAAGTTAGTTTTCAGCCTGTGCTGTAGAACTGTAGCGCCAGTTTACTGTGCACTCCACATGCTGACATGGTTATACATGTAAACATTTTTCAATAAAGTTAATTTCATTTTCCATAAGCTTCCTTTCACTGTTACTATGTTACACTGGTATGTTTTACACACAATCATTTACAAAGCTCTACACATGTACTCTGCCCACACATGTCAAGTGCACTGATCTTTTTGTGGCAAGAACAGGAAGTCCTGAGTAGCTCTTATCCTGTTTGTATGTGGCCTGAGCTAGAAGTAATAACAACAAATCTACAACAAGATGGACGTAGTTCTCTGGTCCCACTAGACATGTCTGTCCTCCAGACAAGGAAAGCCCCCGAGGCAGTCCTCCTCGGAGTTCATTGTTTGTCTCATTTGTAACCACACCCATGCTGCTTAGCACACACCTGCACCTTTAGTCTTGTTATGTTTTCTCTATTTAAACCACTGCAGGCGTGTGCTCAGTTGTCGGTTATTGCCTCTGTTTGTGCAATTGTTAAATGTCATTGTTAGTGTTCGCCATTTACGTTATGTGTGAGTGCCACCATTATATGGTAATAAAAGTTTGACTCTGTCGAGGGAGTCTGTACGTCCTGCTCCACGCCGTGCGGCACTCAGGACGTTACACAAACAAACAAAAAATTTAACAAAGTAAACTTCTACTCATGGAGAGGTACAAAAGTCCTGACAAGTGTATTAGAAATGTTGTGTATCACAAATTTTGCACAGAAGCAGCATTTAGCTAGCTGGCTAGTAGCAGACATTGTGCCTAAATGTGACCTAAATCCACTATTGTAGCAATATTGTAAAATAACATCCATTTAGCCATCGATCTCTTTTTTTTTTTGTATTCTTCCAATTATTTTTAAATAAAATAAAATGTGCACTGAAGGTTACTAGAGTCTGTGCCAGAGACTGGTTTCTCTGCTTTTGTTTCTTTATTTCTTTTTTTTTTGTAATCTGCATTCTGCAATTAAAAGTTCATCACTCACTACTTACAAAAAATAAATGTTTCATATAATTGTGTTTAAAACAAATATTTTAAATTATTAATACATATTTAATAATTTCTCACCCTCCCAACTATCAGATTGCGGTTTCTTATGATGTGATGGTGTTATAGTGTCTGATTGTTTGTGTGTGTGTGTGTGTGTGTGTGTGTGCGCGTGTGCGTACATGCACACATTCATATTATTCAGTAATTTAGATAATAACACAGCATATACTGAAAAAAATATTTACATATACACAGGCCCTTAACCTTTAATCTAATCTAAAACTTGGACATGTTATTTTCATATTACAAACATAAGGGTCAGGGTTACAGGTCCATATTCAATAAAGTGTTATTCTTCCTTTTTTAGCCTATTAAGCTTTACACCCTAATTATTCAGTTTACGTTGAATCACTTTTTGTCTATGCAAAAGGTTTGGGTAGTTATAGATTTACAAACTGCAATGTCTGTGAAGCACATAGTTAGTAACAGGCTATTGATAACTGGTAGAGCAACTAAAGTAAGAAGCAGTAAAACAACCACAATAAATAAAATTTTGTAATATGAATGAGTATGATGAGAAAATAAATCATACAGTATTAAATAGAATGTAATAAAAATAGTTTACATCAGATTTAAATATTGGTGATCTATAATAATAATTTATTATTATATTTTAATATTTATATCAGATATTTAATTTCAGATGCTGAGCAACAAAAACAACAGGCACAATGCAAACTTCTAGTATGAAGGGAAGATATATAGGTCAGAAAATCAGTCATAACTCAATAGGTAGAGATCAAAACATTGTGGATATTCTCTCAGTCATCCAGTTTTGAGCACATTGGTTCTCTAAAACAACTGTGGTACTTTATTGATGAAGCTGAAATGAACCAGCAAAAAACATTATACCTTAAAGATCAGGAAGCAGTTTAACAGGGAATAAAAGACTTAAAGCTTACAGAGTTACACAGCACCTCCTTTACAACAATGAATGTGCAAGTAAAGAGTTAAAGTAAAATCCACTGACAACTGTTGGTGCATTTGGTACAAGCAAAGACCAAACCAGGAGCCTCAGCAAGTAGGAAGAATTCAAACAAATATACAGGCCGTACTTTCATTTCCATTCAACAGCTCCAGATTTACAATGACATGGATTAATAGCACAAATGTTTTGACTATTCAAAATGTTACGATACATGATGAAGGAACTTATTTCTGTGGAATACCAGAAATAAAATTGGTTCACCTTTCCTCTGCTACATTCCTCAGTGTGACAGGTAATTAAACATTTTATTTTAAACTTCTTAACACTGAATTATAACTAAAGCACAAAATACTTATTACTTTAATGTCAAAATTATAGTTGGTTTAGGATGTAGAAAATTAGAAATATTTCTCCTGAATAAATACAATGTTTGTTTTTGGGGTTTTTTTTCTGTATACAGACTGTAAAAAGTGTTATTATTTTTAATTTTTACTAAATGTGTATCATAGACATGTATAAATTATACACATTTTCTAAATGTATCTGCTAATCCTTTAGTAGTGCATGTGTGCAAACGTGTGAGGGAATCCAAGATGAACTAAGAACTAACACTGCTTATGTTTTATTGACCAGGACAAAAACCCAACCTAACTGGGCCTGAAAGTGTAGGAATAGGGTTGGATTCCTCAAAAACAGACCAGTCAAGCAAGTAGATGTTATTGACTCTTTGCTTAAAAAAAATTGATCACAAAAGCCTACACTGCGAGTTTTATCTATCGATTGCTTTTTAGTACAGAAGCATATATATTTGTGTCTGTTTTTGTTGTTTGCTCTGTTGTTTTGTTTTCCCTAAAATATCTGACTCACACTTGCATCCTCCTCTGTTTCTTGTCCTGCCCAGTAACATAAGATATGAATGATTATTTTTTTCTGTAGCTTTTCCTTTAAAACTTCTTCTACTTATGTACAACACTATCTTTCATTATGCATGTCTGTTACATGCTGTAGATATTCCCTACCACCATGGTGTGCTGGTCATCAGCATGGGTCTGGCACTGGCTGTGTCTGTAGTCTGGAATCTCACTGTTTGCACCAGCAGCTGGACAAGGAAGAGCTGCAAATGTGAGTTAATTCAGGTCAACAAAACAGTCAGTGATTTATTAACACTTGGTTGAATATCTGACATCTGTTTCCTTTTTCATGAATGTTAAGGCAATGGCAAAGAGGGAGAGAGACTACAAGGTCAGGTAAGTTGCTATATGTTTGTGGTAGCTCAGTGGTTATCATGCTTATCTCACCATGAGAAGGTTGTGAGTTCAAAACCCACTACCACCAAGTTATCACTGTTGGGTCCCTGAGCAACATCCTTAACCCTCAAGTTGTATCCATTTAAAAGTGTAAGTTGCTTTGGATAAAAGTGCCAGATAAATGTTGCAATATATGTGGATCAGTTTTCATTGTCCCAAATTCACCCAGCTGCGTGGCACTTTTTTCTTTGTTACCTATGGGGCTGCAACACAACTTCCCTTGTCTGTGTGAAAAGGATCCTGTTACTAAAAAGTTCTGTTATGCTGCATTACAGGTCTGTGAGGACAAGATTCAGAAAACAGGACATCAAGAAAATGAGTACACCCATGTGAGATTCTGGCCTGTTTGAGTACAGAACAGTTTAGTGTTCAGTACATAAAAGAAAATAGATTATACTGAGTGAAAGTATAGTCCAGAGTGTTTGTATAATATTAGTACTTTATCGTAGCCTTTTAGTTATCTTGCCAATACAGCATGTTTGTTCTGAGATACTTTTCGCCCTGTGCCATAGGGCTGTAGCACCAGTTTATTGTACACTCCACATGCTGGCATGGTTATAAAATTAAAAATATGTCAAAAAAGAAGTTTTGTTCATTTTCCATAAGCTTCTTATTGACGTAGTATTGATATGTTTTGCACAAAATCATTTACAAGTAATCTAAAACCAACTAAAAGTCCAAAATAAAACATACAGAGTCACAAATGAAAATAAACTAAAAGAAAAATGTCATGTATCACAAGAAACCAGAACTGTAGTACTATAGTAACAAATAAAGGCTTGTTCAATTTCTCAGTTCACACTCACAAATGATAAATCATAAGCAATTCCTGTAATTCATCCTTCAGGCCCTGTTCAGACATATCACACTCTCCCGTCTGCTCTGTGAGAGAGAAAACACTGTCTGTCTGTGCATGCTGTTCATGTCCCAGTTCACCAACAAACACATACAAATGTAAATACACCAGTTTGTGTTTACGTATTTATATGTCGATAATCCCTGTCTCTATTGTCATGTATGCCCAAGTGAACAACGCAAGTACTTTGCTAATCTGGATGGGTGCAAGCCAACTGGATGTGTGATACTGACAAGAGGTACAGTGTAGTGGTAGGATTTTTTGAAATCCAGAACAATTACAAAACCAAAAAAAAATAAAATAAAAAATACACTTTTACAAACACCGATCAAATGGATACTTCTAAAACTAAAATTATTCACCTAAGATTTAGAAATTGATCGATTTTGTTTTACTTTCTGTCTTCTGTTTTCTATGGAGACCACAATACCAGGAGTGTGTATAGCACCAACAGTTTCAATTTCCTCCAAAGACCCTGTAAGACTCTGTAAGAACTCTTATAAACTGTCACTTCCCTGAAGAGCAGCATGCCTTGGGTGGAGCCTTGGGTGCCAGAGCTTCATCACTCTTGGAATCTGCTGACCCATGGATCCTCTTGGAGGGCCTCCTCCACCTCTATTGCTGGATCCTCCAAGCAGTCGACTGCTAAGTCCGACCGGGGGCTGATGTCATAGAACTCCTCACTCTGTCCGTAATCCCCATAACCCTCTCGATAGTCTTCATAGGGATAATTGAGATAATAGGACCCTGCAGAGTCCAACCCTGGATACTGGTTCTCATCTTCCAGTAGTCCAGTTCCAGTAGTCCGATGGTGGTCTGTAAGACTCTGCAGAGTCTGACCCTGTTGTACACTCAGGGCCCCCCCAAAATTCTCCAAGGGCTCTTGTGCCAGTGGAGAGTGTGCCCAAGAGTATGGAGGGTTTCCCCGCAAGGGCGGGAGAGGAGTGGACATACATATAAGTATAATAATAAATCACTTTTTTTTTTTTGCCAGTATGTGTTTTTGGCACTGGATTATTTAATGTTATGTTAGAAAACTGCTCCATGTATCACAGAGGAACACAAGGTTTATTAATATTAATTACATACATTACACAGTGTTAAAAACTGGTTCAAAGTGACCAGTACTTCGGGTTCGATCTCCTCCAAGTTAACCTCTGCCCTCAGTCCTCTGTAGCTAGATCCAGGGAAGTCAAGAGACACTGACACCATGGTAGTGAATCAAGAGAGTTCCACTTTATTGAGGAAAACACAGAGTATATATGTGTCCTATATCTACTATCTAAATCGACAGGATGACAGGATCTACAGGATGCATGAATGAGCCAAGAGCTGCTCCGGTGGCAGCCATAAGCCACTCCTGTGCGCAGAGAGAGACCGTGAGAGAGAGAAAGAGAAAGAGAAAGGGAGGCGTAAAGGAGACAAGAAGAGGGAGTGGATGACCTTGGGCGACAAGCTAACGGTCAAGCCATCATGTCATGGCTGATAAGCAGAGACCTTGTGTTGAGTGCCTGAAGACAGAAAGCCTCCAGTGTCCAACACACAGGGTAAAGCTATACAAAGTGATTAAAATAGAAACATCCAAACTCTAAAAGTAGCAAATGCCTAAGTGCAATTTTAAAACACATCCTGTATTCATCCCCCTAAATCATTTTGTTTGTGTAATATAGATATTACATTATGAGTACACTCATACTGTCCTCCTAACATATGTGTTTTTATCTCTTGACTGCAGCAGAATAACACATCTTAGAGCTGTCACAGTGTGCAGGGTTCCCAGCAAGGCATGGGTTCCCAGAGAGGCATGCACATTTTAAAAAAGTACCTGCTAAGTCTTTAGAAGAGAACTTGTTCAAACATGTGAGGTAACCCAATATGAACTAAGAGCTGACACTGTTTGTGTTTTATTGACCAGGACAAAAACCCAACCTAAGAGAGCCTGACAGTGCAGGACAGTGCAGGTTGGATTTCTCAAAAACAGACCAGTCAAGCAAGTACATTTTATTGTCTCTTTGCTTTAAAAAGTGATAATAGAAGCCTACACTTCCAAGAGTTTTGTCAATCAATTGCTTTTTAGTACAGATATATATATATATATATATATATATAATGTTTGTACTGTATTTGCTCTGTTGTTTTGTTTTCTCTAAAATCTCAGTCGCACTTGCATCCTGCTCTGTATCTTGCCCTGCCCAGTCACGTGAAAATCACAGCTATGACTGATTATTTTTATCTATCGATTGCTTTTTAGTACAGAAGCATATATATTTGTGTCTGTTTGTGTTGTTTGCTCTGTTGTTTTGTTTTCCCTAAAATATCTGACTCACACTTGCATCCTCCTCTATTTCTTGTCCTGCCCAGTAACATAAGATATGAATGATTATTTTTTCTGTAGCTTTTCCTTTAAAACTTCTTCTACTTATGTACAACACTATCTTTCATTATGCATGTCTGTTGCATGCTGTAGATATTCACTACCACCATGGTGTGCTGGTCATTAGCATGGGTCTGGCACTGGCTGTGTCTGTAGTCTGGAATCTCACTGTTTGCTCCAGCAGCTGGACAAGGAAGAGCTGCAAATGTGAGTTAATTCAGGACAACAAAACTGTCAGTGATTTATTATCACTTGGTTGAATATCTGACATCTGTATCCTTTTTCATGAATTTCAAGGCAAAACAACTGTCAGACAACATCAAAGAGAGAAAGAGGCCAGAAGGCCAGTTATGTTACTATATGCTTGTTAAACTGTACCTGGATCAGTTTTAATTTTTTCAATTTCACCCAGTTGAACTGCACTTTTTTTCTTTCATACGTACTGGGCTGCAACACAACTTCCCTTGTTTGTGTGAGAAAGATCCTGGTACTAAAGAGTTCTGTTATGCTGCATTACAGGTCTCTGAGGACAAGATGCAGAAAACAGAGCATCGAGAAAATGAGAAACCCCTGTCAGATTATGGCCTGTTTGAGTACAGGCCAGTTATATCACAAAACAAGCAAACGCATTTGGTCTAATGATGAATTAGCCATTCTCTAAAATACCATCATTCTTAAAAATACAGTTCTCAGATGGAGACACCTGTAATTCATCTTACAAAATCAGGCCCTGGTTAGACACACTACACTCTCCCATCTGCTCTGTGAAAGAGAAAACATTGTCTCTCTGTACATGGCTCAGTTCACCAACAAACACAAACAAATGTACAGACAACTTGTGTTTACACTTGATGTATATGTGGATAATCCCTATCTCTATTGTTATGCATGCCCAAGTTTACTTAGGTTCTACAACACAAGTGCCAACACAAGCCAACTGCATGTGTCATACTGACAACAGGAACTGTAGAGGTAGGCTTTCTTAAAACCCAGGACAATTACAAAACCAAAATAAATTATAAAATACACTTAACAGCATAATTTACATTTTCAGCACTTAGCTGACACTTTTATTCAAAGTTAATAACAATTCTGACTGAACACAACTATAGCAATTGAGGTTTAAGAGTCTTGCTCAGGGGCCCAACAATGGTAACCTGGTGGTGGTGGGACTTAAACTGGCAACCTTCTGTTTACTACTCAAGTACCTTAACCACTGAGATACCATCAGTCAAATGGATAGTTCTACAACTACACGTATTTCAGTAAAAATTACAAATTGATAAAATATTTTGCATTTACTTGGAGTAATCTTTTTTTCTATGAAGACAGCAAAGCTGGGAATGTGGACATCACTGTGAGTTTTTGTTTCCTCTAATGACCTTTTACAAATTTGCCACTACCATCAATCACTGAATCACCGCTGACATTCCAGTTTAGTCAAAAGCTTAATCTATGAACACAGCTGGCTCTGAAGAGGTGTAACCCAATACTAGAACTGTTCTCTAAAAGAGCACAGTAACAACACAAAAAGCTATTGATTGATAAATATAAGGTTTGTGATGGAGAATATATGCTTGGCAGAATTCTGACAAAAATCAACAAAATAAATACAATTTGTGAACAACAGCCAGGAACTTCAGTCATTCTTGCAGTTATTAATGGTGACTGTCCTTATATTAGTATCTATATACTAATGGATTTATGTAGTTTGGCATTAGTAAATGCTGATTCTTTCATTGCTGAGGTATCAAGGCATGAGTAACTTTTTCTGGCAGCACTGAGACTAAAATGTTATATTGTGATTTACGAGATGTACACTATTCACAACCTCTGGGCAAATAAAAAGAAACTATTAACGAAAAACAATGTTGAACTACATAATTATATGTATACTAATCATTAAATGTGAGCACCACTTCTAAATGTGATTGGGGCCTGATTTCCTGTTGGTTGTTCTTGCTATTCTATAGGAAACAAAAGTGCAGATAATGATCTCTCACCTGCATGAGGGTGATGGAGGGATGCTGGTTGGATTATATTTGACCAGAAGGGCTCAACTCGAACCACTGAGTTCTATCACCTTATTCAGCCTCACATAGTGCTGCCTGAAAACTTAAATACACCTTCCAAACATATTATCAGTATAATAATAAATCACTTTTATTTGCCAGTATTTGTTTTTGGCACTGGATAATTTAGTCTGTCATGTTTGAAAAATGCTCAAACATGTATCAGACAGGAACACAAGATACATTACTGCCGTACATCACACAGGGGAAACAATACACAGAAACATCCAAGTTATAAAAATAGAAAATACCAAAGTTCAATTTTAAAACACATGCTGTAATCATCCCACTAAATCATCTTGTCTGCATAATATAGATATTACATTATGAGCACACTCATACTCTCCTCCTGACAAATGTGTTTGTAACTCTTGAGTGCTGCAGGCTAACACACCTTACAGCTGTCACAGTGTGCAGTGTGCATCCCAGCTAGAGAGGCATTCACACACACACACTGCACCTGCCCTGCTCTGAATCACCTGATTACTAATCACCAGCACCTGTGCCTTATTTGCCCTCCCCCTATTTAAAGCCTATGGGTGCTCTCCCACAGTTCATTGCTTGCTGACAGTGCCTAAGATGATGTCGCCTGAAGTATCCTTCTCTTTACCGTCACTATGCTGTGAGTCTTACTGCCGGCATATTTGTATATTTTGGTTACATTTTGCCGTTATCCAGCTTTGTGCCTTTGTGTTTATTACTATAGAGAATAAAAACTCTCCTAAACAGCACTCACATCTCACTCCCTCTGTGCCACTGTCACAAGAGCTTTTGTTTTGATACCTTTTGAAACTTTTGCATTAGTTTATTACTGGTTCTTCTTTGATGATGGTACCAGATACAAATATTATTTCATTTTTCTATAAAATATGCACTGTTTTTGATGTTTAAAATATTTTCTTTGTCTTTGGAGTCTTTTTTTGATTATTAATGCAGAAAGACATCATGGAACACAGGGGACAACAGGAGAATGTCTGGTTGTACAATAAAAATGAATAAAAATGAGACCGCAAGACTTCCTTCAGCCAATGAGAATTTATGGCCTGAGTAATGCAGTTTGGAGCATTCATCAATTTCTCAGAGCTGACACTGTATTTTATTGGCTAGGATTATCCAGAGTTAAACCAAACAGAGCCTGACAATGCAGGGATAGGTTTATTTTATAAGGTCATCATCACTTCACATCATCATAAGTACAGTACCAACATCAGTTTATTTTCCTGTTTAGCTGCTATCTGAGAGAATGATGTGAGAACAGTTTTAGACTTAGTGGTCATTGTGAATATAGACATAGAAAAAAACATACAAGCTTAAACTGACAGTGGCTGATAATACACTTCCTTTGTCGATAAGCTGCGACTCCTTTCCTGTTCCACATCGCACCTGGTTTCAACTGGCAGTTGTTTCTATCACAGGCCTCCTGGTCTCTGAGGGCAATATGGTGGTCCTTGTGATCGTCAATCCCTTATTGAAGATGGTGCAGTTTGTTCCACTGCACACGAAACAGGCAAGCGGCTCTTCCACCACAGCTTTTGACAGTTCAGGCTGACAGAAGACAGTGTTTCAGATCGGGGAGTTCCATTCACCTTCTGGATATGGCAGGAGTTCCTGAGGAAGCTCATTGTAATGGTGAGGTTGACTTCAGACTATCACCCTCAGGCCAAGGGACTGTTAGAGAGAGCTAACCAGGAGCTATGAAAGTTCCTGTGCCTCCATTGCTAAGAGCATCCAGAAACCTGGGAGCACCTATCTCCCCTTGGCAGAGTATGTGCATAACACTCTCTGACACACAGTAACAGGGCTCACCCCCTCCTAGTTTGTCCTGGGATTCCATCCCCTGCTGTACCTTTGTAACCCCCCAACCTTAGATCAGCCTGCTGTTTACACATGGTGCCAGAGTGAGCAGGACCGTATACCATCCGCCACCGAATCAATGAGAACGTACATGGTCAGCTTGCCGGTGGGCAGCATCTCTGACCTGATGCCTGTGGTTGTGGGACCCATTGAGGAAGTCAACACAACTTCCTGTTCACAGCTGTTGCCACTGAAGCTTGAAAGATATTACGATAGCAGCATATGAGGTGAGTGCCATGCTGGACTCACAACGTCAGTACTTGATTATTGCAGCCAGTACTTCATGGAGTGGGAAGGGAGGGATACAGAAGAGGGAAGCTGCATGACTGCATCTCAAATCCTGTCAGCCAAATCTATCCAAAGCAGATCTTTTTTGGCTGGGAGGGTCTCACTCTCAGAGACCAAGAAGAACTCTGTGGGGGGATTACATTAGGCACCCAGCCTAAGGGACATGCCCACTACCACAGAAGGTCAAACACACACACACACACACACACACACACACACACACACACACACACACACACACACACACACACAATGTCTCCCAATTCCAATCCACTAATTATTGATTACATGCACCTGTTCCTTGTTAGCCTTTTTGTTTCTCCCCCTATTTAAAGCCAACAGGAACACTAGTTCAGTGCTGTGCTTTGTTTCTGTGCAAGTGTTTTTGCCATTTTTTTTTTTGTTTTAGCTTTTTTTCCAAGCTCACCTTTGTGTTTGTTTACTCATGGAGTACAAAAACACTCCAAATGTGCAATTGTGTCCTCCACCCTACACGAAACTGGCACAAGGCTATTTACAATAATAATGTTTCATTTTTCAATTAATTCATATTTGCTAACTTGCCTTCTGCCCACATTCATATATGTTTGTGTGTGTTCATATAATATTCAATAATTTAGAAAATGACACATAACATATTGAAATAATAAAGTTAATTTAGATTCATAAGAATATTTAGAAATGCACAGGCCCTTCACCTTTAATCTGAAAACTTGGCCATGTTACTATCAAACTAGAAACATAAGGGTCAGGGGTTACAAATACATATTCAATACAGTTTTACTTTTCTATATTAAGTTTTAAGCTTTACAACCTATTTATTCAGTCAGTCACCCAGTTCTGAGCACATTGGTTCTCAAAAACGAATGTGGCACTTTATTGTTGAAGCTGGATTGAACCAGCAGAAACACAACATACCTTAAAGAACAGAAAGCAGATGAACAGGGAATAGAGACTTGGAGATTACAGAGCCACACAGCACCTCCTTTATAACACTGAATGTGCCAGTAAAGAGGTAATGTATCCAG
Source organism: Electrophorus electricus (assembly GCF_041902795.1). Lineage (NCBI taxonomy): Eukaryota > Metazoa > Chordata > Actinopteri > Gymnotiformes > Gymnotidae > Electrophorus > Electrophorus electricus. Next base: position 3,590,310 of record NC_137512.1, read on the forward strand.
ACTTCATTTAGGATTATAGAAGGGAAGAGAGCTAATAATCTAGATGATAGTCAGTAAGAGCTGAACGTTTCACTTCAGAGTACACACTGTCTTCAGGCTGTCCTTTCTTCACCTGCCCTCTTTTGGTTTTCCTCTCATTGAAATGAATGGCAGCATAATTCAGCACTTCAGCATCATGTCGCTGTGGGAATGAACAACAATGTTTAGTGAACATTGCTGTTATTCAGATCCTTATTTAGAATATGACTACTAGTCTCAAACACAGAGACAGTGAGTTGCCTTCTCCTCCTCCTCTACAGCAGTGCAGTGTTGCATGTCTCATACATCTCCACCACAGTAGCTTCATGCATGTGTGTCAATGATGCTGTAATTAGACTACAGCTATAAACTATTTCAGCTCCACAGATATGAAATACAGAGGAAGCTGAGTTGAGCAAAGCTAGAAACATTCTTAGTAAAAGAAGTCAGATTTAAATACACATGTACGTAATACGAGATACAGCAGATGTTACCAAGGTAGGGCTGCATCACTAACGTCCACTGCTATCATATCTATGATTAGCATGTGGTTAAGCATCATAAGTATTTATATATTTAAATATGAGATTTAATGTCAGCTGATGCATCGCACATCCTAGGTGAAGAGCGTAAACCTGGAGAAAGAAGTTTTCCCAATAATGGCATGAAAGTGGAACTGCACAAGTTGTACCTGACTGGTGGTTTTCTCCATCACACTCCCTTGTTGAGGTCTCTCTGTGGTAGGGAAAAATACAGCATTAATTGTAATTGGATCATGGAATATTACCTGGAAGATAAAAATATAAAAAATAAAAATAGTATGAAGGCATGAATTGGAATAATGGCCCCCTGCCCTTTATGAACACTTACCATTGCTGTGTTCAGAATTTTTCATCTTACAAATGATTATGGCTTGAGCAATGATAACAGCCACACACACTCCCAGCACTGCTCCAAGACAGATCTCTACAGGACCCCGTGAAAAGTGTGTGGTATGCGTCCACAATTCCAGACATTAACCAAATACTTCAACTATACCATGAATTAGAATAAAGATATAAAAGTTTAAATGAACAAAGCTTTATTCTGCCTACACGTCTGAAATTTTGTGTGTAAAGAGTTAATCTTTGTACTGTGAATTTTTTGATCCTCAAAACAGCACATAGCATATATATATACATACATGTTTGTGTGTGTGCACATAATTCTGTACTGGACAAAATAAGGCTTGAGTCCACTGTTGCTTGGGGAACTGATTCTACTTCTGAATGATGATGAACTGATCTGTATAATCCTTGATAATCTGCTAAATATAAAACAAATATTCTAAGATCTAAGTATATCCTACTGTCATTTATATGGTTAAACTAGGTTATTTTTTGGAACCTCCTTAAAATGCATATAACTATCATTTCAAACGGGAGGCATCTGTGATCATTATTTTATTAAAGCAAAGATACATGAAGAGACTTGCCTGAATAAGATGGGTTTGATGGACCACACCCTGTTCCTGCACTGTCAGGATTTTTTGGGGTTAACTCTGTATGCACTTCTCAATAAAACACAATAAAACAGTGTCGGGTCTTAAGTCATCTTGGTTTTCCTCACGTGTAAAAAAAACACACATGCTTTATACAAATACCCAAGTATACTGCCGAAGAATTAACAAGTATTTTTATAAAATTTGTTTCTATAGCACTTTGAAGTCTACTATATAAAAACTATACAGATTTTAAAAAATATATTTTCTTATTAAGAAAATAACTGTGGCTTTGACTTTAGGATTATGTGTTTTGTGCTTCAGTTATAGTCCAGTTTTAAATATAAAGAAATTTGAAGGTATTAGTTTAATTACCTGTATCTGTCCAATACCTGTCAGAGGTAGCAGAAGTGAAGTTAACCTTTGTTCCGTCTGTCACTCCACCGAAGTACAATCCTTCATCTTCTTCAGTAGCATTTAGAATAGTCAGAGATATTCTGTCATCCTTCCAATTCATTATGAATCTGGAGTTGTTGAATGGAAATGAAAGTATGCCGGCTTTATCTTTAAGCACTTTTCCCACTTGCTGAAGCTCCTGTTGCCATCTGAGCTTGAACCAAAAGCAATCAGTATTTTCTTTGAATGTGCAGTAATGAGTGATATTCTTCCCATGTTCAGTCTGGACTGCTCGTTTAAAAGGCTTTGTAGTTTGAACTGGACCTATAAAATGAAACCGAGCCAGAATTATTAAGAAAACAATGTGGAGAAAATTGAATCCAAAATAAATAATGCATTCTTATTATTAATCCAATATCAGAAAGAACAGTAAAAAATGTAATTATAAATGCTGGTAAAAATTTGGAACCGTACATGTCTTGTAGAGAAAAAATTTAAGTATCCAAGACTGGTATCATCATTGCAGCGTAACGGATAGACCCCAGAGGACAGTTTGAAAAGAAGCAACTGGCAAAATAAATAAAATTCATCAGCTTTCCATTCTCATGACTCAAAATCTCATTGGCTAGAAAATGTCGCAAGTCTTTTTCTGTCCTGTAGTCTTACAACCACGTTAGGCCACATGCAGGGTCTGATCTCTTTAAAACATGATAAGCCCAACATCCATGTAATTTAAAGTAACAGAGCACCACTTGAAGAAAGTGGTGATATGACATTCTTGTTTACAGTATTCAAAATTACTATAAATGTATTATTATTATTATTATTATTATTATTATTATTATTATTATTATTATTATTATTATTATTCAGGTCTCTTTTTTTCTCCCTTTTTTAAGACAATAGAAGAGTATCTCCTCCTGTGCTACTGTCCTTTCAAACCAAACCTGATGAAACATTATTGACTAATGAGTACCACAGTGGCACTCAATAATTTATGGGACATTATTTAAAAGTGTATGATATCAGAGTAATTTAAAATGTTTTAGAATGTTTTTTTTTTCTATTTAATTTTAGAGAAAGAGACAAAACAACAAGAATTATATTCTGCAATTATGAACTGTAGACATCTATGTTAGGATTATGACATTTGGAATTTTATGTTAGGATTATGAACATCTTTTGGTACAACCCGGCCTAGGCTGTGAGGCCGTAACAACAAAAAAGAAATGTAAACATATAACAGAATGTAAGTTGTAAAAAGTGAAGAGCAACAAAACAAACAGAAGCCCAAATGGAAGCCTGTTGTATTTCACAGTAGATATTAATTATAAACAATCTTACTGGTGCAATGTCTTCAGGAGTGACCCAAAAGAAGAAACAAACAAAAGAAGCATACAACAGATTTCCTAACTTCCTGACACATAAACAGAGGCAGAACCCACACCCAACAAAAATGCCAATCACTCTCTATCACCAGTATCTGACACCAAAGAACCAAAGAACAGTATTTATGCTCTTTATACAATATCTATATACAACAGCTACCAAAGCAGGAGGGGCAAAACCAAAGAACGAAGTCCAAAAATGGGGAAAACAAGGTCATTCCCAAAGTCATATAAAATGTTTACCACAAGCCAAACAAACCAACAAATTCCAAACTAACAACACCATCTCTTCTCTCTTCTCTTATTCCTTCTCTCTTGTGGGAGGGGCCATTAAATAGGAGCATTTGTCTTGAAAACCCAGAGAGGAATGGGGCGGAGTCTCAAATGGAGGGAAATCCTGGCAATGAACCTAGAACACATATACTCACAAACATCCATTTTTCTGTAACACTTTGCTTGTGGAATATTGTTTTAGTATCTGTAAACTAGCAGCAGCTGTGAAGGAATTATCAGAAGTAGCTGAAAGGATGGTTGTGGATGAGGAGGGCAGAGGTTAGTTGGGGAAATGCATAAAGCTGGAATGGCTGAGGTGTTCAGTGTTTCAGGTACATGGAGGACTGGACAGATGAGTGTGATGTTGTGTCATGTCATTGTTAACATTGTAGATCCAAATGAGCATGCAATGACAGTGCCAGTGAGGCTGGATATGGCCTTAGTCCCCAGAGAGACCAGTATGGATCTGCTGTGTTGGGGAATGCTTAGTGGTGTAATACACAATATTATTATAGACCTGATGACACTGTGTATGTAGTAACCATGCCAGTGAGGAAGGATAATGTCACTGGAGAGGACAAAATGGGTTTTACAGGTTAGGAAGTGATTGGCTGCATGAAGCAGTGCAGTGAGCAATAATTTAGAGCATATTGTTGTTTTTGCTGGTGGTTTAGAGTGTAAAACCCATATGTAACAGGTGACACTGATCACACATTAATTAGATTCAGTGGGGCTGAGTATGACTGAAGACTTTAATAAATATCCAGTTCACTGTTCTTTTTAATTTAATATTTTTCCTCCCATGTATTTAAGTTACTTGGATAATGTTTAACATTGTATTGTATTCATTTTTTGGTATTTCTTAGTACAAGGTTAATACATGAGTTCCCAGGTTGTTGGTAATGTTGGTAACTGTTTTTCTTAATTTAAATATGTCTTGCCTTATTTCTTCTTCCCTACATTAGCATTATTTTTTGAAAAAAACATCCACACTGCATTTGCACATAGGAAGTGTATTATCAGACACTTTTATCAGTATAAACTTGTGTGTGTGTTTTTTTCCTATGTCTGTATTCACGTTGACCACAAAGTCTAAAACTGTGTTCTCACACCATTCTCTCAGAAAGCAGCTAAAGAGGAAAGTACAGTTTGGCACTGTACTTGAGACAAAGTGATCTGAGTACAGTAGGATGACCTTATAGAATAACCATATTCCTGCACATTCCTGTTTGGTTTAAATCTAGTTGTCCTGACCCATAAAATACAATGTGTCCTAATAGGTGTAGGTGTCCTACGCACCTCCTGCTAGGAAGTTCATTTTTTGCCGCAGGAGCTGGCGCCCTGAGGTGGTTGGTCATTCTGTAACGCGTGGTGGCCCAAGAGCCGAAGGGTGAGGGGGCAGGACACAGACTCCAGCGACATGGACAAACATTTATTAACACATAACGACAACAGCACTCACACGTATTACAAACGAAGAACATGAACATGTAATGGTTAACATTAAACAAACAATAAACAGGCATATGGATAACAATGATGAAAAGAACATTAACCTTAACATGTTACTTCAACAATGACTAACGATCCTGCCCACTATGATGAGGGTTTAAATACACAGACAGGACAAGGTACACGTGTGTGCAGGCGTGGCCACAAACGAGGATCCCCCCACTGCACATGGTGGGCCAAACCACGTGACTCGTGGGAGGCGAGTGTTCCGTGACAGTCATGTCTTACAAATTGATGAATGCACCACTCTGATAAATTCTGAAATTCTGAGATACATTCTCATGGTCTGGATGAAGTCTTCAGGTCTTGTTTATCTTATTTGACTTTTTTTGTAAAACTAGTAGGTCACCTTTAGTCCTCTGTGTTTCATGATGCCTTATTGCCTTACTGATCAAAACATTTCTCCTAAGATTCTTAAGAAAAGAAAAAAAGAAAAGGAAAGAAAATAATCAAACTTTTTAAACATAAAAATGTAAATAGTGCATATTTTACAGAACAATAAAATGATCATTGGAACTGGAGCAATTAAAGAACCAGTGTCACAGTTAGTCCCTCCTAGCTTCCCTGTTCCATGTTTTCCCTGTCTTGTGTTTTTGTTCCATTCCGTAATTTCATTTTCTCCACCTCTCGTTTGGTTTTCCATACCTGTTCCTCCTTTCTAGTCTTGTTAATTTCATGTATTTAAACTCTGTCTTGCTCTGTCTTGTTCTGAAAGCCGGTATCTGTATGCCCGTAAGTTTGTACACCATGTATCCTAGACTAAATGTTTTTCCTAGCCTTTATGTTTCCTAGCCTCTGTTATAGCTTGCTTCCCCTGTTTGCCTTCATGTGTTTTTAATTGTTTAATCATCTATACTTGTATTCTCTGTATTGGCTCAATAACCCTGGACCGATATAATGTCCACCTTGTTACTGCTCACTGTTACAACCAGTTATAACCTGAAAAAAAGTTTCAAAAGTAAACACAAACAAAATCTCTAAGGTGTGTTAGCCTGCTGAATTCAAGAGTTAAAAACATATTTGTCAGGAAGAGAGTAAGAGTGTGCTCATAATGTAATATCTAGGCTACAGAGACAAGATGATTTAGGAGGATGAACACAGGATGTGTTTTTAAATTGCACTTTTCAATTGCCGTACCACGTGACTTGTGAGGGGGGAGCGTCCCGTGACACGTGTATATTCAATACAGTTTTATTCTTCCTTTTTTTAGGCTCTAAGGCTTTACACTCTAATTATCCAGTTTACTTTGAATGATTTTTTGTCTACACAAAATGTTTGGGTAGTTATAGATTTACAAACTGCAATATCTGTAAAACACTTAGTTTGCAACATGATATTGATAATTGATAGAGCAACTAAATTAGGATGGAATAAAATAACCACAAGTAATTAAAAGGTTGTAACATGAACCATTATAACAAGAAATCATACAGTATTAAAAAAGTGTAATAAAAATAGTTTACATCAAGTTTAATAATGGTGATCTATAATAATAAAAATAATAACACTATATTTTAATATCTCTGATGTTTAATATCAGACGCGAAGCAACACAAATAACAGGCACAATGCAATATTCTATCAATCTCATGATAACTGATTACATACACCTCTCTACAGCACCATGTCTGGGGCTTCAAAACATTGTGGATATTCTTTCTCATTCATCCAATTTTCAGTACAATAATTCTCTTAGACAAATGTCTTCTGTAATGAACCAGAAGAAACACAACATACCTTAAAGAACAGAAAGCAGATAAACAGGGAAAAAAGAATTAGAGATTAGACATACACAGCACCTCCTTTACAACACTGAAACACAGAAAATCAACAGTCATAATTAAGTAAACTCAATGGGTAGAGATCAAAACATTGTGGATATTCTTTCTCAGTCACCCAGTTTTGAACACAGTGGTTCTCTAAGACAACTGCGGCACTTTATAGATGAAGCTGAAATGAACCAGCAAAAAACATTATACCTTAATGTTCAGGAAGCAGTGAACATGTTAAAGGCAGTTAAAAACAGTAAATAATATCCACAAAAGAAAACTGGGGTGCATAGAGAAATATATATTTTATATATGTACATAAATATATTAACAAATGTATGTACAATATATGTGTATTATGTGTATATACACAATGTACAGAATGTACAGATCCATTTTGTAAAAAAAAACCTGTAAATGTCATTTTGCAAAATGGATTTGTACATTCTGTACATTGTGTATATACACATAATACACATATATTGTACATACATTTGTTAATATATTTTTGTACATATATAGAATATATATTTCTCTAGGCACACCTGTTTTCTTTTTCCGCAGTTTGGACAGAGCACTCTCAACCATTTCAATACGAGTTATACTGTGTATGACTATGTATGTGACAAATAAACCAAACTTCAAAACGTGAGACTTAGAGATTACAGAGTTACATAGCACCCCTTTTACAAAACTGAACATGCCAGTAAAGAGATAATGTATACAGACTTCACTTAGAAATATAGAAGGGAAGAGAGCTAATAATCTAGATGATAGTCAGTATGAGCTGAACGTTTCACTTCAGAGTACATGCTGTTTTCAGACTGTCCTCTCTTCACCTGCCCTCTTTTGGTTTTCCTCTCATTGAAATGAATGGCAGCATAATTCAACTCATCAGCATTGTTTTGCTGTGTGAATGAACAACAATGTTTAGTGAACATTACTGTCATTCTCATCCTTATTTAGAATATGACTACTAGTCTCAAACACAGAGACAGTGAGTTGCCTTCTCCTCCTCCTCTACAGCAGTGCAATGTTGCATGTCTCATACATCTCCACCACAATAGCTTCATGCATGTGTGTCAAAGATGCTGTAATTAGACTACAGCTATAAACTATATCAGCACCACAGATATGAAACAGAGGAATTGAGCTGAGCAGAGCCAGAAACATTCTTAGTAAAAGATGTTATAGATTTAAATGTATAAATGGCAGTAAATTGCTTTTTAAGATTTACAGATCTCATCATTGTTAATAAGTAAACTAATATTAAGCAACTTTTCTTCTACTGTGTTCATCACCTGCTGTATCTGAAACAACGCAATTTAAAACATGCAAACAATGCAAGATACAGTGCATTTTATCAAGATGAACTCCGAACACTCACATCTACTGTTGTTATCTCTGATAGGTAGTTGCTAAGCATCATCAATATTTCTATAAGTATGAGTTTTTATGTCAACTGATTCATGCCACATTCTCTATAAAACTATAAACCTGGAGAACAAAGTTTTACTAATTATTGCATGAAAGCATGACTGCACAAATTGTACCTGATTGGTGGTTTTCTCCATCACACTAGCTTGTTGCGGTGTCGCTGTGGTTAGGGAAAATAGACCATTAATTGTAGCTGACTTAGGGAATGCTATCTGTATGGCAAGTTTACTGCAGAACAGTTATAAATATTTTTCATATTTCCTAAATTTAAAATTGCATAAAATCATGAATTAGAATAGGTTGAGCCCCCTGCCCTTTATGAATACTTACCATTGCCATGTAAAGACATTTTCATCTTACATATGATTATGGCTTGAGCAATGATAACAGCCGCACACACTCCCAGCACTGCTACAAGACACATCACTACAGGACCCATGGGCTTTACTGCAGAACAATCTTTATAAAATAATTGAATATACAAATTAAAATGAAAAGTGTGTGTTATGTGACCTTAATATCAGACGCTAATCATACACTCTGAATTTGCATGCACTGATGTGTATAACCTTTGGTATTTGTAAACATAACAAAAATACTGAACACTCTTTATCTTTGTGTCCTTCACATGGTTACCTAGAATTTTATGACTTCTGATGGTCATATAGAACTTTGAAAGCTGATAATTATATTATTCTATGATAATCATTTAATTTAAAGCAAAATGACCCAAAGATACTTGCTTAAATGGGTGTTTTTGGGGGTATCCAACCCTTCTCTTCTATTTTCAGTCTTTGTATGGTTTAACTCTCGATGTCCTGGTCAATAAAACAGTGGCAGCTCTTAGTTCATTTTGGTTTCCCTCACATGCTGGAACAACAAGTGTACTACTGCAGAATTAGCAGGTCATTTTATAAAATCATATATCACTTTGCAGTCCACTGACTTTATTTATTCTGTATTTATAGTACAGTATAAAGAAATATTTTTCGACATTCTACACCATAAAATAACTGTGGCTTTGACATTCTGTTTACAAGTGTTTTGTGCTTTAGTTATAATATAGATTTAAATATTAAGAAGTTTAATAAAAATCATGTAATTACCAGTCACAGCAACAAATGTAACAGAGGAAAAGTGAACCTCTGATTTTTCTGCTACTCCACAGAAGTACGCTCCTTCATCTTCTTCAGTAAGATTTACAATAGTCAGAGAGTTTGTGGTGTCATTACTCCAATTCATTATGAATCTGGAGTTGTTGAATGGGGATAAAATTGTGGCCACCTTCTTTATTTTCGCTTTTCCTACTTGCTGAGGCACCTTTTTCAGTCTTTGCTTGTACCAAATGCTCCAATAGTTGTCACTGGATGTAGCTTTCAATGTGCAGTTAAGAGTGATATTTTTTCCAGATACATTCATGACTGCATGTTTAGCAGCATTTGTAGTTTGAACAGGACCTATAAAATGAAAACAAGTCAGATCAATAATGAAAAAAAATGTGGACAAAAGTTTATCCAAAGCAAATAATGTATATTGATTATTAATTATCCAACATCATAAACTACAGTAACAGATGTAATTATAAACATTGGTAAATTTGGAAACATACATGTCTTGTAGCTCAATAATATAAGTATCCAGACTGGTATTATCATTGCAGAGTCACGCTCCGACATCAGAGGAGACGGTTTGAAAAGAAGCAACTGACACACTAACTAAACTTCATGAGCTTTCATGTCTCATGACTCAAAATCTCATTGGCTGGCAAAAGTCACATGGTCCTGTTCTGTCCTGTTGTCTTACAGCCTTGTTTGGCCACCTGCAGTGTCTGATCTCTTTAAAATATGTTGAGCCCAGCATCTATGTAAGTTAAAGTAATAGAGCACAATACGAAGAAAGGCGTGATATGACAATCTTATTTATATTATTTACATTTGCTCTAATTTATTCATTTATTTTTTTGGTATTATTTATTTATTTATTTTACAACTAAGACTGTAAACAAATTGAGTGCAAATACTTTTGGAAATGTATTATCCAATAGAAGACTAAATAAATTGTGCCCTTCCTTATGTGCTACTGTCCTTTCAAACCACACCTGATGGAACATTATTGGATAATGCTGTACCACAGAGGTGCTCTATATTTTATGGAACAATATTGAAAAGTGTATGACAACAGTCAGAGTAGCTAAAAAAGGTTCTAATTAGTTTTATATAGTGTTTTAGTGTGTCTCATATTTAACTGTAAAGACACAACACAGCAAGATTTATTTTCTAAGATTATGAAGTGCAGAAGTCTATGGAATGTTGTTGGTCAATTTTGTTGGTCCTGTTTGTAACAACTCACCACCACATCTTTGTTTATGGAATTTGGTTTTAGGATTTGTAAACTAAATGTAGGTGTGAAGGAATTATTGGAAGTATCTTAAGGAAATAATGGTTGTGGGTGAGGATAGTACAGGCTAGATGGGGAAATTTGTATAATGCAAATTGAACTAGCACCACTGAACATGCATTAAATGTACTAGTGAGGCTGGACATGGCCTTAGTCACTGTGGAGACCAGCATGGAACTGCTGTGTTGCAGAATACTTGGTGGTGTAGTTCATAACATCCACATGGAACTGTCAGCACTGAGTAAACATTAACAGTGTCAGTGGGACTGGGTATGACTTTAGTCTCTTGGGAGACCAGTGATAGATATTATAGGTGATTGGGTGCATGGGAGCAGTACATTGTGTAAATATATGTAGAATAACATTCTGTTTGCTGGAGGTTTAGAGTGTAAAGCCCACATGGAACTGGTGGCACTGATCACACATTAATGGTGTCAGTGGGGCTGGGTATGGCTGAAGAAAATAACTTACATGTGTTGTGGAATTATAACCAGGAACAGCATGAAGCTGGTCAATGAAAAAATTCAAGTTATATCTTGAGGGACATAGGAAGGCTTGCTAGGAAGTAATTGACAAAAGCACACTATTATGTTTTCTTGCTGGGCTTATAAATTAAAATCTCATTGGTCATCAAATCTCACACTATCCTGTACAGTCATATTTGAAAACTTGTTCATGTATCATAGACACACAAGATACATTAATATTACTGACAAGTTACACAGGAGAAAGATATACAAAGCAATTAAAACAGAAACCTCCTGGAAGTAATTGACAAAAGCATCCTACTATATTACCTTGCTGGGTTCAATTAAAATCTCACTGGCCATTAAAATTCCCAAGATCCTCTATTGTCTTTTCTTTCATATAAGCTGTTTGGCCACCAGAGGTAATTTGGGTTCTTTTTACCTCCGACCCTTAAGAAGCCTTATCTTTTATTTAAAGAGTTTGTACAAGTTGGTATAAACATGAGTTCAGTCTGTGTCACTGCAGTGTAGATCACAGTTACTTGAGGTTGCTGATGGAGAACCTCCCTTTCTGCCCCCCTGCATGCTGACTATCAGGCTTTTCCTGGGTTATTCCTGCTCCAGATGGGTTTCTAATTCACTTACTCTCAACAAACCCAGACTAGGATTCCTAGAAGCCTGGAATAGACTTCTGTTACTTATTTATTTTTATTATATGCTTATTTTGTTCTTGTTGCGATATTCGATGTCGAGCAAAGGATGATGGGCTCCAATTTTGAGTCTTGGTTCCTCTCAAGGTTTCTTCCCCATGCTCTGCAAGAGTTTTTCCTTTACACTGTTTTGTTTGGCTTACTCATTGTGGGCTTGGTCTCAGACATCGATAAAGTTGCTTTCTGATGATGGCTGTTGTAAAAATCACTATATCAATATATTTGACTTTGATACTTGCTTACACTGTATTGTTTTATTTCAAATCAAAGTATACAAAATACCCTCACAATCAGTCTCCCTTCTTCTACATGTATGCAAACTTTACGTAAACGTTATTTATGATAATTTCTGCATTACAGGTTTGTTGTTATCTGTTATGATGGGATATTTTAGAACACATATAGTTTTTTAAATGATTATGGCCCTTTCTTAAAAAGTAACATCTTTTTATACATATTTAACCTCATATTCTTATGATATGAAATTTGATGCTCGGTTACAAATTCCTTGCAAGTGTTCTTACTATGTTTTAGTGCGAAGAGTCTTTATTGCAGATTTGCCATGTTATCGGTAATGCATTATTGATAATGTAGCACTGTTACGCCAGTAAGCATTAGCATATCTTAGTAAAACAAAGCTTCAGCACACTGCATTAGCATAAAGGAAGTGCAACATTTTAAGCGTGTGTGTTTTTCCTATGTGTATATTCACAGTGACCAAAAGGTCTAAAACTGTGTTCTTACCCCATTCTCTCAGATAGCAGCTAAACAGGAAAGTAAACTGATGTTGGTACTGTACTGATGACAAAGTGATGATGACCTTATAAAATAACCCTATTCCTGCAATGTGAGGCTCTGTTTGGTTTAACTCTGGATGCTGTGGCCAATAAAATAAAGTGTCATGTCTTAAAAAATGATGAATGCCCCAGTATGCAATACTCAGTAGATAGTCTCATTGGCTGTTGAAGTTTTGAGGTCTTATTCATCTTATTTTGCCTTTTTTGTAAAACCAGACATTCCCCAATTGTCCCTTCTGTTCCATGATGCCCTTCTGCATTAATAATAAAAAAAGACTCCAAAGACCTTTACGGAAAGATAAGAATCTGTAACTTTTTTAAACATCAAAACAGTGCATGTTTTATAGAGGAAAGAATAATATTTATAACTGCTACTATCATCCAACAAGAAACAGTTATAACCTGTTATTGTGCTGCACTCGAGTTAAAAACACATTTAGAGGGAGGAGAGTACAAATGTTCTTATAATATAAAATCTATATTACACAGACAAGATGATTTACAGGAATGAACACAGGATGCATTTTAAAATGTCACTTTTGTGTTTTCTACTTTTAGAACTTGGATGTTTCTGTTTTTATTGCTTTGTGTAGTTTTCTGCTATGCAATTTATGAAAGTAATATTAATAAACAATGTGTTCCTGTGTGATACATGGAGCAGTTTTCAAATAAGACCGACTAAATAATGCAGTGCCAAAACACATATTGGCAAATAAAAGTGATTCATTATTATACTGCTAATATGTTTGAAAGGTTTATTTAAGGTTTCAGGCAGCACTATGTGAGGCTGAACAAGGTGATAAAACTGAGTGGTTTGAGTTGAGCACCTCTGGTCAAATATAATCCAACCAGCACCCCTCCACCACCCTGTTTCAATGAGAGATCATTATCTGCACTTCTATTTCCTATAGAGTAGCAAGAATAACCAACAGGAAATTGTATTTGTATTTGTGCTTTAACTGAAAAAGTGCACATGTTTAAGTGAAATGTGTTCCATCTCTTTCGTTTATGTTGTACATTTCTATTGCTTCTGTTGCATGTGTTATATGTTTAGGTTGTGTGCCACACCTCACACAGGTGGCAAGTGTTGAATCTTTTTCACCTGTTTGTTATGTTGTTATTTTGTAAGGCCTTTGTGTTAGCATGACTGATTGTCGTTCATTGATGTTGATTTGGCTTTTTGATGTTTGTGCATGTTGATGTTCTTTTTTGTTTTTATTACAGCCTTCATTTGGAGACTCATGATAATTGCCTCTTACCTTGTTGCCTGTACTTTGCGCATGACAGCATGAAAAACATTCAGTTCAGAGAGCCACAGAGTGTGGGAGAAGATGCACTGCCACCTACAGAGGGCCACTGCAGCTTTCAAGAGCAAGGCTGATCAGTGTGAAACCAACATCTGTCAGCTGGGGTGTGTAGGTGTAGGTAGTGTGGAAAGCTACCAAAGAGGAGAGGACCGGCTTAAGAGGGAAACTCGACCCCAGGTATGTTGGCGCATAAGACATCCCGGTGAGGCTCAACAAGGTCACCTATTGGGTCAATGTAACCAAACGTCCTCAGCATTTCACATGTCCTCCCTCAAGCCCTTCACAACAGGTCCTCTAGACGATGCTGACCTCACTGTCATCCATCCAACTCCAAGTGACAACAATAGAGGACCCCCCTACATGGTTCACGCCCTCCTCAACTCCTGATGGGCCGAGGAAATATTCAGTACCTGTTGGACTGGGAGGGGTATGGGCTCAAAGAAATGATTTGGATTTTGGTGATTCAGATGCTAGATACTTAAATTATCAGCTCCTCCCACTGTGCCCATCCATCCTGGCACTCTGGCGGCAGTGGGCATTTTTGGGTGGTGGTGGTGGGGGGGTACTGGCAGGCCCTGGCTGGAATCCAGCCCTCACAGAGCACGCACAGCAATCATAGCACAGCACAGTGGAAGAAGCTGATAACTTTGGTATCTAGGATCTGACTCACCAGTATTGTTATGTCCTGTGTGTCGTATCACAAAGATATTATTAAAATAATTGTTTAGAAAAAATGGTTTAATGGTTGTTTAGAAAAATGGCTTAGAAAAATAATTCAAACATTTTCTGAATCTCTAGAATGTATTTATTTCTCACCCTCCCAGCTATCAGACTGCAGTTTCTTATGATGTGATGGTGCTAAAGTGTCTGAGTGTTTGCTTGTGCATGTGTGTGTGTGTGTGTGTGTGTGTGTGTCTGTGCGCGCGCAAGCATTCATATTATTCAGTAATTTAGATAATAACACAATATATACTGAAATAATATTTATATATACACATGCCCTTAACCTTTAATCTAATTTAAAACTTGGACATGTTATTTTCATATTAAACACATAAGGGCCGGTGTAATGCGTGTCGGCCCGAGTGCCGCGGGGCGCGAGGCAGGACGCCCAGACTTCCTCGACAGGGACGAATATTTAATAACATAAACGACAGCTGCACTCACATATTACAAACGATAAACATGAACAAGAAACGACTGACGTTAAACAAACACGATACACAAGGATACATCTAACAAAAACATGTTACATTCAGAAATTACATCTACAATGACGAAACCACGGCGCACACCCTGACTTGAGTTTAAATACACACAGACAAAACGAGGTGCAGGTGTGTGTAGGTATGGTTACAAACAAAAGCCCTCCTACTTCACGTGGCTGGCCGAACCACGTGACTAGCGGGAGGCGAGCATTCTGTGACAGCCGGGTGTTACATGTCCATATTCAATACAGTGTCATTCTTCCTTTTTTAGTCTATTAAGATTTACACCCAAATTAATCAATATACGTTGAATTACTTTTTGTCTATGCAAAATGTTTGGGTAGTTAAATATTTACAAACTGCAATATCTGTGAAGCACACAGTTAGTAACAGGCTATTGATGACTGATGGAGCAACTAAAGTAACTGTGGCTTTGACATTCAGATTACAAGTGTTTTGTGCTTTAGTTATAATCTAGATTTAAATATTAAGAAATTTAAAAGAAATCATGTAATTACCAGTCACAGCTACAAATGTAACAGAGGAAAAGTGATCTTCTGATTTTTCTGCCACTCCACAGAAGTACGTTCCTTCATCTTCTTCAGTAAGATTTAGAATAGTCAGAGAGAACTTGCAGACAATGAAGGTAGAAAACATGAGTCTCCAACTTTTTTAAAGTAATGAAAATAAAACTGAACATAACAAGAAACATATTGACATACCTCCCAGGTGGTGTGTCTACTGATGCACAGCACACATCACCTGAGGGAAGCTTGGACTAGAATAAATTACACAAGTGACAATTAACTTAATGTACGCACAAGTCCACATACTGGACAACCGCTAAATACCAGTAGCTAATAGTAGGGGAATGGCATGTGTGATATTTATGAGAAGTGAGTTCCTAATTACAGTATGGAAAAAAATCAAAATTGTATGAAAATACATTAGTGGTAAAGATTGATATTCCACTCTTGAAGGACAAAAGCCTGTTGTAAGTCTACAGACTGTAGTGCTCCAGCTGGTATCCAGCCACCAATAACACAAGACAGACCACTCACATGACAATCACAACACCCAACCACTCCCCCATTCTCAACCCTCTCCTGTTTATTATATTACCGCCTGCACCTGTTCCATATTTATTTCTACCTCTATTTAAACCGCACAGGTGCCCAAGTTTTTGCATTGAATTCCTGTAGAAGTCTAGATACTGAGCAAGCCTTATCTTTGTGCACTTATATGATGTCCTTTTTTTTGCATGTTTTGTATAAACTTTTCTTCCCATGTCTGCACTTTGCTCCTGCATCCACAAAATGTCACAGAGTGAGAAGCTGGACAAAGGAAGTGCAGGAGGTACAGTGTGTTTGGCAGAACACATCAGCCTTCAAGATGCAGTAATTGGATGACAATTGATGCTGGAGGAACAGGGTTTGGACCTGGCTAACCTATGAGGCAATGCAGACATGTTGGTTGGCTGCATCAGTGTGCTATCTATGAGAATGGTTTCTTTTTCTACCTCCAGGATTTCCAGTTATTACATTACTACCATTTATGGCTTATAACTGTAACCCCAATGGCTGTGAGAGGTTTCTTGTACAATGTGAACTGTACTTTATTTAGCAGCCACAAATGCCAGACCATGCTAAATACACCTCCTCTGAGAGCCCCAAAGCCATGTCTGAGATGTTCATACCAGCTCCATTTCAGGACTTCGAGGAGGTGTATACCCCAGAGATGCCAGTCAACTTTCTCCTCAAAGGGAGGACAGACTGGATCATCCAACCACTGAACAACACTTGCCATCCTCACTGCAAGATTTATCCTGTACTAAAAATTGGAGACGTGAGTTCCATGTGCATGATGTCAGCTACGAAAGCTACCTCAAACTCAACTACGAATTTATGCAGGTGAGCAAGGTGGAGGCGGTAACCAACTGGTCTCACCCCCCAGATGTGTTGTGACTTACAAAGTTTTCTGGGTTTTGCTAAACAACAAAAAAATAAAGAAAATCAAAAGACAAGACAGAGAAACAATGGACAACAGGGATGCCCAGAGGATGGAAAATCATGACACAATTAATTAGATTTAATTAATTATATTACAATAAAGAGTAATAGTCTATTTATAGTAATGTTTCATTTGTAAATTATTAATACATGTGGGGGATGGTTTATTCTTATGGTGCACCAGGCAGCTAGCCTGAGACACACACACACACACACACTGCACCTCTCCCATTTCCAATCTACTGATAATTGATTACATGCACCTGTCTACACTACCATGTCTGGTACTTCAAATCATTGTGGAAAATTCTTTATCAGTCACCCAGTTTTGAGCACAGTGGTTCTCTAAGACAAATGTGGCACTTTATTGTTGAAGATAGAATGAACCAGTAGAAATACAACATAAATGGAAAATAAAGAATTAGAGATTAAAGCAGTACACGGCACCTCCTTTACAACACTGAATGTGCCAGTAAAGAGATAATGTATCCAGACTTCACTTTGGATAATAAAAAGGAAGAGAGCTAATAATCTAGATGATGGTCAGTAAGAGCTGACCGTTTCACTTCAGAGTAGATGCGGTCTTCATGCTGTCCTCTCTTCACCTGCCCTCTTTTGGTTTTCCTCTCATTGAAATGAATGGCAGCATAATTCAGCTCTTCAGCATCATGTCGCTGTGGGAATGAACAATAATGTTTAGTGAACGTTACTGTCATTCGGATCCTTATTTAGAATATGACTACTAGTCTCAAACACAGAGACAGTGAGTTGCTTTCTCCTCCTCCTCTACAGCAGTGCAGTGTTGCATGTCTCAAACATCTCTACCACAATAGCTTCATGCATGTGTGTCAAAGATGCTGTAATTAGACTACAGCTATAAACTATATCAGCACCACAGATATGAAACAGAGGAATTGAGCTGAGCAGAGCCAGAAACATTCTTAGTAAAAGATGTCATAGATT
Organism: Electrophorus electricus; assembly: GCF_041902795.1. Classification (NCBI taxonomy): domain Eukaryota; kingdom Metazoa; phylum Chordata; class Actinopteri; order Gymnotiformes; family Gymnotidae; genus Electrophorus; species Electrophorus electricus. The sequence goes on from NC_137512.1 coordinate 3,608,441, forward strand.
TAAATTAATAAATGGGAGTAAATTCCTTTTTAAGACTCACAGATCATCGACTGCTATATCTGTAACAAAGCAATTAAAGAAATGTACATAATACAAAATACAGCAGATTTTATCAAGGTAGGGCTGCATCACAAACATGGCACCTGCAGATGTTAACATAGACATGATGGAATTTTTTAGATAATTTTTAAGACTTTACATGGGACCAAAAAAAGTGACATATCATAGACTTATACAGTTCATAATCCCAGAATATGCTTGTTGTTTTGTCTTTTACTGTAAAATTAAACATGAGACAACATGCACAATAAAACCTTTCTAAACTACTCTGACTGTTGTCATACACTTTTCAATAGTGTTCCATAAAATAGTGAACGTCACTGTGTTACAGCATTAGCCAATCACACTTCATCAGGCATGGATTGATTGGGCAGTTGCAAAGGAGCAGGGGTGCATTTTTTGAGTGACTCTACTATTGTTTATAAAAAAAAGCCACTCTAACACTAACAATCTAAGCTGTAGAAAAAAAGATAACTGAATAATAATAAAAATAAACCTTTTTGAGCAATTTTGCAAACAAGTCTGTAAGCAAGATTTTTATATCATTTTTTACCATCTTGTGTGGTAAATTGTAGTATATAACAACACTGACTGTTTCATTGGCGACTGCAGTTCAAACCTCGCTGGGTCAAGTGCTCTATGCTGTATCAGTAAGAGTCCTTGGGCAAGACCCCTAACACTACAATTGCTTGTCTGAAACATGTTTGAAATTCTAACTCACTCTGGATAAGTGTGTTTCCCAAAAGCATAAAATAATGTATATGCATGTTTGGTATAAACATGTTTTAAAATAGATCAGGCACTGATAGTGGCCAAACAAGGTTGTAAGACAACGACAGAACAGGACGATGTGACTTTTGCTAGCCAATGAGATTTTGAAACACAAAAGTTGATGAAGTTTACTTAGTTTCTCAGTTTCTTCTTTTAAACCGTCTCCTCTGAGGTAAGAGTCTTATGCTACAATGATGATACCAGTCTGGATACTTATATTTTTGAGCTACAAGACATGTATAGTTCCAAATCTTTACTATTCATAATTACATGTGTAATTGGATTCAATTTTGTCCACATTTTTTCCTTATTGGTCTGACTCAGTTTCATTTTATAGGTTCTGTTCAAACAACAAACCTTGCTAATCAAGCAGTCCTCATGCAATCTGGGGAAAATATCACTCTTAACTGCACATTTAAAGAAAAATATGATGACAATACTTGCATTTGGTACAAGCAAAGACTGAACCAGGAGCCTCAGCAAGTAGGAGAAGTGTTAAAAAATAAACAGGCCATACCTTCATCTCCATTCAGCAACTCCACATTCAAAGTTATTTGGGATGATACCACAAACTCTCTGACTATTCTAAATCTTACTGAAGATTATAAAGGAACGTACTTCTGTGCAGTGACGGACGGAACAATGGTTCACTTTTCCTCTGCTACATTCGTCAATGTGACAGGTAAATAAGTTATTTCTTTTAAACATCTTAAAATATGAAACTAGACTATAACTAAAACACAAACTAATTCTAATCTTAATGTCAAAGCTACTGTTGTTTTATGAAGTGGAGAATTAAATGTCTTTGTTCTGTATAAATACAATGATTTTTATAGTCTTTGGATTGCAAAGTGCTATAAGATACCCATGTTTTTAATAGAAACTGCTAATTCTTTAGTAGTACACTTGTTTAAACATGTGAGGGAAAGCAAGATGAACTAAGAGCTGACAATGTATTTTATTGTCAGCTCTTTTTTATTGACCAGGACATCTGTACATTGGATCTGTACATTCTGTAGATTGTGTACATATATACCCAACCATATACATTGTACATTGTGTATATAATCATAATATACATATATTGTACATACATTGTTAATATATTTTTGTACATACATAGAATATATATATTTATCTGCATATATATATTTTTTTTCTCTATGCACCCCTGTTTCTCTTCCTTAGTTTGGACAGAGCACTCTCCACCATTTCACTGCGTTATACTGTGTATGACTATGTATGTGACGAATAAACCGAACTTGAATTTGAACTTGAACTTGAACATGGAGAGTTAAACCAAACAAAGATTGATGATAGATGAAGAGGGCTGGATCCCCCCAAAACAGCCCATTTAAGCAAGTTTGTCTCTGTCTCTTTGCTTTAAATAAAAAGATTATCACAGGAGCATCCCCTTCAATGTTCTATATGATGGGCACACATATTTTATGAAGGAATTTCTTCATCCAGAAAAATCTAGTTTAACCATGTAAAGGACACTAAAATAAACTAAAATTGTAGAATGTTGGTTATAAACTTTGTTATATATGTGTAATATTTAGCAGGATATTAAGGGTTATACACATCATTGTATCAAAGTTCAGCATTAAAGTCAGATCCCCAAGCAACAGTTAACTTGAGCCTTGTACATGTGCTGTTCTGAGGGTCTCTCACTCACACCCTGATCGCATCTCCCCTCCCCAGTCACACAACCTATGGTAGATAATTTTGTCTTTAGTTTTTCCTTCATCTACTTTTGTACAACACTGTCTTCATTATGCATGTCTGTTCCATGCTGTAGATATTCACTACCACCATGGTGTGCTGGTCATTAGCATGGGTCTGGCACTGGCTGTGTCTGTAGTCTGGAATCTCACTGTTTGCTCCAGCAGCTGGACAAGGAAGAGCTGCAAATGTGAGTTAATTCAGGTCAACAAAACTGTCAGTGATTTATCACTTGGTTGAATATCTGACGTGTTCGCTTTTTCATGAATTTCAAGGCAAAACATCTCAGTCAGACAACATCAAAGAGGGAAAGAGGCCAGAAGGCCAGGTATGTTACTATATGCTTGATTCACTGTATCTGGATCAGTTTTCATTGAACCAAATTCACCCATTTGAGTTGCACCTTTTTTTCTTTATTACGTACTGGGCTGCAACACAAGTTCCCTTGTTTGTGTGAAAAGGATCCCGTTACTAAAGAGTTCTGTTATGCTGCATTACAGGTCTCTGAGGACAAGATGCAGGAAACAGGACATCAAAAAAATTAGTACACCCATGTGAGATTCTGGCCTGTTTGAGTACATGCGCGTTATATAACAAAACAGGCAAACTCACTTGGTTCCATGATAAATTAGACATTCTCTGCAACACCATCATTCACAAAAACCCAAAGTCTTGAGATCGAGATACCTGTAATTCATCCTACAAAATCAGGCTCTGGTCAGACATACCACACTCTCCCATCTTATGTGTGAGAGAGAAACATTGACTGTCGGTACATGTTGCAGTTCACCAACAAACACAGAAAAATGTTCATACAACTTATGTTTACACTTGATATATATGTGAATAATTCCTATCTGAATTGTCATGCATGCCCAACTGTACTAAAACAAGCCAACTGGATGTGTGATATTGACAACGGGAAGTGTAGAGTTAGGCTTTTTTAAAAGCCAGAACAATTACAAAACCAAAATCAATTACACAAGATACACTTAGACCAGAATCATTTACATTTACAGCATTTAGCTGACACTTTTAAGTAACTTACAACTCTGACTGAAAACAATTGGAGCAATTGAGGATTAAGGGTCTTGGTCAGGGGCCCAACAGTGGTAACCTAGTGGTGGTGGGACTTAAACTGGCAACCTTCTGATTACTAGTCAAGTACCTTAAACACTGAGCTACCATCAGTCAATGACAAAGCTGGGAGTCTGTACATCACTGTGAGTTTTGGTTTCCTGTAATGACCTTTTACAAATTTGCCACTACAAAGAATCACTGAATCACCACTGACATTCCAGTTTAGTCAAAAGCTTAATCTATGAACACAGCTGGCTCTGAAGAGGTGTAACCCTATAATAGAACTATAACAACTTGAACACAGCACAAAAAGCTATTGATTATTAAATATAAGGTTTGTGATGGAGAATATATGCTTGGCAAAATTCTGACAAAAATCAACAAAATAAATACAATAAGTGAACAACAGCCAGGAACTTCAGTCATTCTTGCAGTTATTAATGCTGACTGTCCTTACATCAGTATCTACATACTAATGGATTTATGTAGTTTGGTATTAGGAAATATTGATTATTTCATTGCTGAGGTATCAAGGCATGTGTAACATTTTCTGGCAGTACTGAGACTAAAATGTTATATTGTGATTTACTAAATGTACACTATTCACAACCTCTGGGTAAATAAAAAGAAACTATTAAGGAAAAACAATGTTGAACAACATCATAACTATGTGTATACTAATCATTAAATGTAAGCACCACTTCTAAATGTGATTGGGGCCTGATTTCCTGTTGTTCTTGCTACTCTGTAGGAAATAGAAGTGCAGATAATGATCTCTCTGTGAAACAGGGTGGTGGAGGGGTGCTGGTTGGATTATATTTGACCAAAGGGGCTCAACTCAAACCACTGAGTTCTATCACCTTATTCAGCCTCACATAGTGCTGCCTGAAAACTTAAATAAACGTTCCAAACATACCATGAGTATAATAATAAATCACTTTTATTTGCCAGTATGTGTTTTTGGCACTGGATAATTTAGTCTGTCATGTTTGAAAAATGCTCAAAAATGTGTCACACAGGAACACAAGATTCATTACTATCATGCGTCACACAAGGGAAACAATACACAGAAACATCCTAGTTATAAAAATAGAATATACCAAAGTTCAATTTTAAAACACATGCTGTACTCATCCCCCTAAATCATCTTGCCTGCATAATATAGATATTACATTATGAGCACACTCTTATTCTCCTCCTGACAAATGTGTTTGTAACTCTTGAGTGCTGCAGGCTAACACACCTTACAGCTGTCACAGTGTGCAGTGTGCATCCCAGCTAGAGAGGCATTCACACACATACACTGCACCTGCCCTGCTCTGAATCACCTGATTACTAATCACCAGCACCTGTGCCTTATTTGCCCTCCCCCTATTTAAAGCCTATGGGTGCTCTCCCACAGTTCATTGCTTGCTGACAGCACCTAAGATGATGTCGCCTGAAGTATCCTTCTCTTTACCGTCACTATGCTGTGAGTCTTACTGCCGACATATTGTATATGCTGGTTACATTTTGCCGTTACCCAGCTTTGTGTTTATTACTATAGAGAATAAAAACTCTCCTAAACTGCACTCACATCTCACTCCCTCTGTGCCACTATCACAAGAGCTTTTGTTTTTGATACCTTTTGAAACTTTAGCATTAGTTTATGACTGGTTCTTGTCTGATGATGGTACCAGATACAAATATTTCATTTTTCTATAAAATATGCATTGTTTTTGTTGTTTAAAAAATATTTTTGCTTATGGGTCTTTGGAGTCTTTTTTTTTTTTTTTGGATTATTAATGCAGAAAGGCATCATGGAACACAGGGGACAACAGGAGAATGTCTGGTTGTACAATAAAAATGAATAAAAATAAGACCTCAAGATTTCCTTCAGCCAATGAGAATTTAGGTCCTGAGTAATGCAGTTTGGAGCGTTCATCAATTTCTCAGAGCTGACACTGTATTTTATTGGCCAGGACCTGCAGAGTTAAACCACACAGAGCCTGGCAGTGCAGGAATAGGGTTATTTTATGAGGTCATCATCACTTTGTCATCAGTACAGTACCAACATCAGTTTACTTTCCTGTTTAGCTGCTATCTGAGAGAATGGTGTGAGAACAGTTTTAGACTTAGTGGTCATTGTGAATATAGACATAGAAAAAAACATACAAGCTTAGACTGATAGTGGCTGATAATACACTTCCTTTATGCAAATGCAGTGTGGTGAAACTACTGCCCTTAAGATATGCTAATGCTCACTGGCAAGAAATACATAAAGTAAGTACTTAGATTATCGGTTCTGCAACTATAAAACAATACCAATAACATGGGCACTCATGAATTAACCATGAACTGGAAGAATCCAAAAATAAATTTGGGAAAAAGACCCATCGCAGTAAAACATATTAAGAACACTTACAAGGGAAGTGTAACAAAGCATCAAGATACATACCATAAGAATGAGAATACATTTGTACAAAAGATGTTACTTTTTAAGAAAGGGCCATAATCATTTAAATTACTATATATGTCTTAGAATATATCATCATAACATAACAAACATCAAAAATAAATGCAGAAAAGATGAAAGAAGTTTAAAGAGGATACATGTAGAAAGTGTGTACATGTGGAAGTAGGGAGAATGACTGGTCAGAGCAGTGTGTGTGTACTCAGATATGAAATAAAACACTACAATGTAACATTAAGTCAAGTTTCAAAGTCAGGTTTATTTATATAGCACTTTTTACAGCACCTATTGTCACAAAGCTACTTCTCACACGTCAGAGTCCAAGCCCACAGTGACTGAGCCAAAGGCAACATTGACAAGTAAAAATGGCCAAAGAGCATAAAGAAGAAACGTTGAGAGGAAACAAGAATCAAAGGACAACCCATAGTCATAGTGTTCTGGTCAACATCTGGATTCACTGAATGTAAGTTTGTTTGAATCCGATCTAGAGCAGGAAAGACCCAGGAAAAGGCACCCAGTCAGTCTAGAGCTTCTCTTTGTCTGGGGGCAGAAGTCACACAAGGGGAGGTGATCAGGATGTGGGAGGAAGAAACAGAAGGGGAGGTGATCAGGATGTGGGAGGAAGAAACAGAAGGGGAGGTAGTCAGGATGTGGGAGGGGCTACAGCAACCGAGGTTCTCCATCAACAGCCCCAATTAACTGTGATCTACACTGCAGTGCCAGAGCCTAAACTGTACAAACTCTTTAAGATTAACCTTTATTTAATGTTTTTATTTTGGATTTCTTTGTTGATATTCTGTCTCTCTCTGTTAAAATAAACTTATCATGAAAATGATAGACTGTTCATGTCTTTGTAAGGGTGAACATACAAATTCAGCAAGGGATCAAATCATTATTTTCCCCACTGTCGATTATTTGCTTTGGATAACTTTTGTCCACATGTTTTTCATTATTGATATGACTCCATTACATTTTATAGGTTCTGTTCAAATTTAAAAAGCTGCTAAATGAGCAGTCATGAATGTACCTGGAAAAAATAGCACTCTTAACTGTGCATTGAACGCGACACCCAGTGACGAGCCTTGGTGCATTTTGTACAAGCAAAGACTGAAGCAGGAGCCTCAGCAAGTAGGAACAGTGCAAACAAATAAACAGGACATATTTTCTTCTCCATTCAACAACTCCAAAGTTACAATGATGTGGATTACTAGCACAAATGTTTTGCCTATTCAAAATGCTAAAACACATGATGAAGGAACTTATTTCTGTGGAATACCAGAAGCAACAAGGGTTCACTTTTTCTCTTATACCTTCGTCAATGTGACAGGTAATTAAATGTTTTTGTTTAAACTTCTTAACAATGGACTATAAGTAAAGCACCAAACATTTATTATTTTAATGTCAATGCCACAGATGTTTTATGAAGATAATTAAAATTCTGAATAAATGCAAAGTGTTTTCAGTCCATAAACTGCAAAGTAATATAAGATACACATTTTATAAAAGTACCTGGTAATTCTTTAGTAGTCAACATGTTCAAGCAGGTGAGGGAACCCAATATGAACTAAGAGCAGACACTGTGAGCATTTTATTGACCAGGACAAAAACCTAACCTAATAGCACCTGACAGTGTAGGAATAGGGTTGAATTCCTCAAAAACAAACCAGTCAAGCAAGTATCTTTGTGGCTGTTTGTTTTAAATAAAATAATTATCAAAAAATAAAATAATCATTATCATTCAAGGTTCTATATGACAGGGACAAGTCACAAAAATCTAGTATAATCAAGGTAACCTAATATTTTACAGTATTTGTGTTCTATTTATCATCATATCAAGAGTAATGCACATCACTGTATCAAAATTCAGCATTAAAGTTCCCCAAATAATTGTCCACTAAAGTCTTATATGTATATAAGAAATCTTTGAAACTCACAAAGGTACACAATAATTCCTGATTTCATATTATTTTTATCTTTAGGAAATGTTGATAATATTGATCAACAAACCTGGCAGGTAATAATCAATGAGTCAATTACAATTAATACTGTATTTTTTCCTCAACCACAGCAAGACCTCAACAAGTTATTATGATGGAGAAAACCACCAGTCAGGTACAACCTGTGCAGCTGTGCTTTTGTGCCATTAAATATATAAATATTTATAATGCTTAGCAACTAGACAATCATAGACATGACAATAGTAGATGTTACATTATCTGCTGTTTTTAGTTAGCATATTACGATATGCCCCCCATAATAGAAAAGGCCAGATTTGAAAGTAAGGATATTTATTTAGTGATGTGCACCTACTCTGATAAAATATGCTGTATTTCACATTATGTACATTTGTTTCATTGCTTTGTTTCAGACAAAGCAACTAATGTAAATAGCAGAATGACGAGCTACTATAATATTATTTTAATCATAAACAATATTAAGATATGCAAATCTTAAAAAGCAATTTACTACCATTTATACATTTAAATGTATGAGATCTTTTACTAAGAAAGTTTTTGGCTCTGTTCGGCTCAGCTTCCTCTGTTTCATATCTGTGGTGCTGATATAGTTTTTAGCTGTAGTCTAATTATGGCATCATTGACACACATGCATGAGGCTATTATGGTAGAGATGTATGAGACATGCAACACTGCACTGCTGTAGAGGAGGAGGAGAAGGTAACTCACTGGGTCTGTGTTTCAGACTAGTAGTCATATTCTAAATAAGGATCAGAATGACAGCAATGTTCACTAAACATTGTTGTTCATTCCCACAGTCAAATGATGCTGAAGAGTTGAATTATGCTGCCATGCATTTCAATGAGAGGAAAGCCAAAAGAGGGCAGGAGAAGAGAGGACAGCCTGAAGACAGCATGTACTCTGAAGTGAAACATTCAGGTCTTACTGACTATCATCTAGATTATTAGCTCTCTTCCTTTCTATAATCCTAAATGAAGTCTGGATACCTTGTCTCTTTACTGGCACATTCAGAGTTGTAAAGGAGGTGCTGTGTAACTGTAATCTCTAAGTCTTTATTCCCTGTTCATCTGCTTTCTGATATTTAATATATATTGTCTTTCTGCTGGTTCATTCCAGCTTCAACAATAAAGTGCTACATTTGTCTTAGAGAACCACTGTGCTGAAAACTGGGTGACTGATAAATAATATCCACAATGTTCTGATCTCTACCCATTGAGTTTACTTAGCTATGACCGTCGACACTTATATCTTCTCTTCATACTAGAAGATTGCATTGTGCCTCTTGTTTTTGTTGCTTAGCATCTGATATTAAATATCAGATATAAATATTTAAACATATTATTATTATTGTAATGGTGGCCTGAGTGCTGCAGGGCACGATACAGGATGCACAAACTCCCTTGACATGGTGAGACATTTAATAACATAAAACACGAACAATGGTGGCACTCACACATAGGGACTATAGGGACTATAGTGAACATAAACATACAAACAGTTTGAACACTAACAGAGACAGGGATATTTAACATTTGCATTAACAGAGACAGTAAGAAAATTGAAACTAACATGAACATGAACATTAACAATGACCAACAATGAGGCACTGACGGAGGTTTAAATGATGGACAAACACTCAACATTAGACCTGTGCAGGTGGGTGCCATCACGGGGTTGTGGCTACATACAAGGATGAACCCCCCTACATGCAGCAGGCTGTCCTGTGACAATTATAGATAACCAATATTAAATTTGAAAGATACTATTTTTATTAAATATTTAATACTGTAGATGTTACAAGTGTTACTTAGGTGGTACAACACAAGTGCCAACACAAGCCAACTGGATATGTGATATTGACAACGGGAAGTGTAGAGTTAGGTTTTTTTAAAACCTAGAACAATTACAAAACCAAAATCAATTACACAAGATACACTGAGACCAGAATCATTTACATTTACCTGACACTTTTAAGTAACTTACAACTCTGACTGAAAACAATTGGAGCAATTGAGGGTCTTGGTCAGGGGCCCAACAGAGGTAACCTAGTGGTGGTGGGACTTAAACTGGCAACTTTCTGATTACTAGTCAAGTACCTTAAACACTGAGCTACCATCAGTCAATGACAGTTCAATGACTAAAAATCTTTAAGTAAAAATTACAAATTGATCAAATTTGTTTGCATTTTACTTGGAGTAATCTTTTTTTCTATGAAGACAGCAAAGCTGGGAGTCTGTACATCACTGTGAGTTTTGGTTTCCTGTAATGACCTTTTACAAAATTGCCACTACTATGAATCACTGAATCACCACTGACATTCCAGTTTAGTCAAAAGCTTAATCTATGAACACAGCAGGCTCTGAAGAGATGTAACCCTATAATAGAACTATAACAACTTGAACACAGCAGAAAAAGCTATTGATTATTAAATATAAGGTTTGTGATGGAGAATATATGCTTGGCAAAATTCTGACAAAAATCAACAAAATAAATACAATTTGTTTATGGTAGCCAGAAACCTCAATCATTCTTGCAGTTGTTAATGGTGACTATCCTTATATTAGGATCTATATACTAAAGGATTTATGTAGTTTGGTATTAGGAAATACTGATTCTTTCAAAATATGAGGTATCAAGACATGTGTAACTTTTTCTGGCAGCACTGAGACTAAAATGTTATATTGTGATTTACTAGATTTACACTATTCACAACCTCTGGGTAAATAAAAAGAAACTATGGAAGAAAAACAATGTTGAACAATATCATAACTATGTGTATACTAATCATTAAATGTGAGCACCACTTCTAAATGTGATTGGGGCCTGATTTCCTGTTGGTTATTCTTGCTACTCTATAGGAAATAGAAGTGCAGATAATGATCTCTAACCCGAAAAAGGGTGGTGGAGGGGTGCTGGTTGGATTATATTTGACCAGAGGTGCTCAACTGAAACCGCTGAGTTCTATCACCTTATTCAGCCTCACAGTGCTGGCTGAAAGTTACATTAATCTGCCAAACATATTATCAGTACAATAATAAATCAATTTTATTTGCCAGCTTTTAAATTATTAATGCAGAAAGTCATCATGGAACACAAGGGGCAACAAGGGAACATTTTGCAATAAAAGCCAAATTAAAAATTAAAAGACCTCAAGACATCCTCCAGCCAATGAGAATTTATCTCCTGAATAATGCATTTTGGTGCATTCATAATTTTTTAAAGTCATGACACTTTATTTTATTTGTCAGGACATGCAGAGTTAAACAACACAGAGCCTGTCAGTGCAGGAATAGGGTTATTTTATGAGGTCATCATCACTTTGTCATGAGTACAGTACCAACATCAGTTGTTTAGTTGCTATCTGAGAAAGAATGGTGTGAGAACACAGTTTTAGACCTTGTGATCACTACGAATATGCACATAGAAAAAAAAAAACACAAGCTCTGACTGATAGTGTCTGATAATACACGTCCTTTATGCAAATACATTGTATGGAAACCTTTTTTTTTTCTTTTTTAAGATTTGCTAATGCTTACTGGCAAGAAATACATAAATTAAATACACACATTATCTATAAAACATTAACAATAACATGGACACTCATGAATTAACCATGGACTGGAAGATAGCAAAGTATTCTTCAAAAACAAGAACCATCACACTAAAACTTAGAAACACTTACAAGGGAATTGTAAAATAGCGTCTAGTTTCATAGCATAAGCATATGAGGTTAAATATGTACAAAATACATTACTTTTAAGAAAGGGCCGTGATCATTTTAAAACTATATATGTTTTAGATTATCTCATCCTAACAAATAACAACAACATCACATAAATGCAGAAAAGAATAAATGAAGTTGAAGTTTAAAGAGGATACATGTGGAAGTACAGAGACTGACTTATCAGATTTGAGTGTGTACTCAGATATGAAATCAAACAGTAGAGTGTAAAGTAGCACTTTTTACTACCACTTCGTCACAAAGATGTCAGAGTGCAAGCCCACAGTAAGTGAACCAAAGGCAACACTGACAAGGAAAAACTGCCCAATAAATGTTGAGAGGAACCAAGAATCAAAGGCGAGCCCATTGTCATCTGGTCAAAGTCTGGGTTCACAGAATGTAAGTTTGTTGAAACCCATCTAGAGTAGGAAAGACCCACGAAAAGTCACCCAGTCAGTCTAGAGATTCTCTTTGTTTGGGGGGAGGAGTCACAGGAGGGGAAGTAATCAGGATGTGGGAGGAGCCACAGCAACTGAGGTTATCCATCAGCAGTTCCAACTAACTGTGATCTACTCTGCAATGCCACAGACTGAACTCATGTTTACATCAATTTATACAAACGCTTTAAGGAAAAGGTAAGGCTTCTCAAGGGTCAGAGGTTAATGGAGCCCAAATGAAATCTGGTGACCAAACGGACAATAAGGCCAAAAAAAGACAGAACAGGATCTTGAGTTTTGATAACCAATGAGATTTTAATTTTTGAGGCATAAAATAAAATGGAGCTTTTGTTAGTAATCTCCTAGAGAGTCTTCCAATTTCTAAGATATAACTTTTCATTTTTCACTGATAGCTTCATCCTGGTTCCAAAGCTTATAATTCCACAACACATGTAAGTTATTTTCTTCAGACACACCCAGCCCCACTGACAACGTTAAAATGTGCTCGGTGCCACGAGTTCCATGTGAGCTTTACACTCTAAACCTCCAGCAAACACAGTGTTACTCTACATACATTTACCCACTATATTGCCCGCATGTAGACCGTCACTTAATAACCTATAACATTCATCACTGGTCACCACACAGACTAAAGTCATACCCAGCCTCACTAAATACTGTTAATGTCTATTCAGTGCTGACAGTTCCATATAGATGTTATGAACTACACCACCAAGTATTCCTCAAAACAGCAGTTCCATGCTGGTCTCACCAGTGACTAAGGCCATGTCCAGCCTCACTAGTACATTTAATGCATGTTCAGTGGCACTTGATATTGCAAGTGCAATGTTCAGTGGTTCCATTTGCATTATGTATTTCCATATCTAGCCTAGACTCTCCTCACCCACAACCATTGACTAGGCCTTTCAGCTACTTCCTATAATTCCTTCACAGTTGCATTTAGTTTACAAATCCTAAAACCAAATTCCATAAGCAAAGATGTGGTGGTGATAAGTTACAGAAAGGAGCAACAAAATTGACATTCCATAGACTTCTGCACTTCATAATTCAAGAAAATAACTTGCTGTTTTGTGTCTTTGCAATTAAATATGTGACATACTAAAACACTATATAAAACTAATTTGAACCTTTTTAGAATTATCTGACTGTTCTCATATACTTTTCAATATTTTTCCATAAAATATTGAGTGTCACTGTAGTACAGCATTATCCAATCATGTTCCATCAGGTGTCATTTGAAAGGACATTAGCACAACAGGAGGGGCACATTTTTTCAGTTGTTCTTCTAATGGATAAACGAACACCAAAAATAATCTGCGCTCAAATAATCTGAGCTGTACAAAAAAGATAAATAAATAATAGTACTAAAAAAAAATGATGGCAAATTTAAATACTATAAATAAGATTGTCAAATCAGCCCCTACTTCGAGTGGTGCTCTGTTACTTTAGCTTTCATGGATCTTGGGCTCAACATGTTTTAAAGAGATCAGACACTGCAGGTGGCCAAACAAGGTTGTAAGACAACAGGACAGAACAGGACCATGTGACTTTTGCCAGCCAATGAGATTTTGAGTCATAAGACCTGAAAGCTCATGAAGTTTATTTAGTTTGTCAGTTGCTTCTTGTCAAACCGTCTCCTTTGAGGTCTGAGTGTTACTCTGCAATGATGATACCATCTGGATATTTATATGTTTGAGCTACAAGACATGTATGGTTCCTAATCTTGACCAATGTTTATAAATACATCTTTTACTGTACCTTATGATGGTGGCTTAATAATCAATAGACATGATTTGCTTTGGATAAACTTTTGTCCAAATTTTTTTCATTATTGTGACTTGTTTTAATTTTATAGGACCTGTTCAATCTACAAATGCTGCTAAACAAGCAGTCATAAATGCACCTGGAAAAAATTTCACTCTTAACTGCACATTGAAAGTGATATCCAGTGATGCTGTTTACATTTGGTACAAGCAAAGACTGAACCAGGAGCCTCAGCTAGTAGGAAGAATGAAAACAAATAAATAAGCAATACTTTCTTCTTCATTCAACAACTCCAGATTTATAATGACGTGGAATAATAACAAAAGTTTTCACTATTCAAAATGCTACGACACATGATTAAGGAATTTATTTCTGTGGAATACCAAATGCAACAATGGTTTGCTTTTTCTCTGATACCTTTGGCAGTGTAACAGGTAATTAAATGTTTTATTTTAGACTTCTTAGCACTGGATTATAACTAAAGCAGTAAACACTTATTGTTTTAATGTCAAAGCCACAGATGTTTTATGAAGAGAATTAAAATCCTGAATAAAAGAATAAATAAAGGTTTTCTGTCTATAAACTGCAAAATGATATAAGATACACATTTTATAAAAGTACCTGAACTTGTTCAAGCATGTGAGCGAACCCAATATGAACTAAGAGCTGACCTTGTTTGTGTTTTATTGACCAGGACAAAAACCCAACCAACAGAGTCTGACAGTGCAAGACAGTGCAGGTTGGATTCCTCAAAAACAGACCAGTCAAGCAGGTACATTTTATTGTCTCTTTGCTTTAAAAAGTGATCACAGAAGCCTACACTTCCAAGAGTTTTATCAATCAATTGCTTTTTAGTACAGATGCATATATATTTGTGTCAGCTTGTGTTGTATTTGCGCTGTTGTTTTGTTTTCCCTAAAATCTCAGAGTGACACTTGTATCCTGTTCTGTATCTTGCCCTGTGCAGTCACATAAGTTATGAATGATTATTTTGTCTGTAGTTTTTTCTTTAAAAACTCATGTACTTTTGTACAACACTGTCTTCATTATGCATGTCTGTTACATGCTGTAGATATTCACTACCACCATGGTGTGCTGGTCATTAGCATGGGTCTGGCACTGGCTGTGTCTGTAGTCTGGAATCTCACTGTTTGCTCCAGCAGCTGGACAAGGAAGAGCTGCAAATGTGAGTTAATTCAGGTCAACAAAACTGTCATTTATTACATTTATTACATAAATGTATTATCACTTGGTTGAATATCTGACATTTGTTTCCTTTTTCATGAATGTCAAGGCAAAACATCTCAGTCAGACAACATTAAAGAGGGAGAGAGGCCAGAAGGCCAGATATGTTACTATATGCTTGTTAAACTGTACCTGGATCAGTTTTAATTGAATGAATTCACCCAGTTGAGTTGCACTTTTTTCATTGTTACCTACAGGGCTGTAACACAACTTCCCTTGTTTGTGTGAAAAGGATCACGGGACTAAAGAGTTCTGTTATGCTGCATTACAGGTCTCTGAGGACAAGATGCAGAAAACAGGGCCTCAAGAAAATGAATACACCCATGTGAGATTCTGGCCTGTTTGAGTGCAGGTGAGTTATATCACAAAACAGGCAAACTCAGTTGGTTCAATGATAAATCAGCTATCATCTACAACACCATCATTCTCAAAAACACAGAGGACACCTATAATTTACCCTACAAAATCAGGCCCTGGTCAGACACACCACACTCTCCCATCTTCTCTGTGAGAGAGAAAACACTATCTGTACATAGCTCAGTTCACCAACAAACAAAAACAAATGTACAGACAACTTGTGTTTACACTTGATGCATATGTATATGTGGATCACTATTGTCATGCATGCCCAAATGTACTTAGGTGGCACAACACAAGTGCCAACACAAGCCAACTGGATGTGTGATACTGACAACAGGAAGTGTAGAGGTAGACTTTTTTAAAACCCAGAACAATTACAAAATCAAAATCAATTACACGAGATACACTTAGATGAACGTCATTTACATTCACCTAACAATTTTATCCAAAGTGACTTACAACTCTGACTGCACACAATTTGAGTAACTGAGGATTAAGGGTCTTGGTCAGGGGCCTAACAGTGGTAACCTGGTGGTGGTGGGACTTAAACTGGCAACCTTCTGATTACTACTCAAGTACCTTGACCACTCAGCTACCATCAGTCAAATGGATAGTTCTACGACAAAAAGTGTTTAAGCAAAAATTACAAATTGATCAAATGTGTTTGCATTTTACTTGGAGTAATCTTTTTTTTTTTTTTTTTTCTATGAAGACAGTGAAGCTGGGAGTCTGTACATCACCATGAGTTTTGGTTTCCTCTAATGACCTTTTACAAAATTACCACTAACAGGAATCACTGAATCAACACTGACGTTCCAGTTTAGTTAAAAGCTTAATCTATGAACCCAGCTGGCTCTGAAGAGGTGTAAACCCAATAATAGAAGTTTTCGGTAAAAGCGGACAGTAACAACTTGAACACAACACAAAAAGCTATTGATACTAATCATTAAATGTGAGCCCCACTTCTAAATGTGATTGGGGCCTGATTTCCTGTTGGTTGTTCTTGCTACTCTAGAGGAAACAGAAGTGCAGATAATGATCTCTCACCCAAAGCAGGGTGGTGGAGGGGTGCTGGTTGGATTATATTTGACCAGAGAAGCTCAACTCAAACCATTGAGTTCTATCACTTTATTCAGCCTCAAATAGTGATGCCTGAAAACTTAAATAAACCTACCAAACATATTATCATTTTAATAATAAATCACTTTTATTTGCCAGTATGTGATTTGGGCACTGGATTAATTAGTTCATCATGTTTGAAAACTGCTCCATGTATCACACAGGAACACAAGGTTCATTCAGATTAATTACATACATTATACAGTGGAAAGTTATTCAAAACAATAAAAACAAAATCATCTAATTTATAAAATTAGAAAATACCAAAGTGTACACGTGTCTGTGTAATATAGATATTACGTTACAAAGGCACTCATACTCTCCTCTCCATACTCTCCTTTTTTTAAACACAATTTAGAGCTTTTGTCACTGATACATTTTGAAACTTGTGCTTCAGGTTCTAACTAGTACTTGTTTGATCAAGTTACAAGGATCTTTTTATTCCTCTACAGAATATGTACAGATTTTACAGTTTAAAATGTTTCAGATTATTCTATCATGGGAGTTGTTTTTTGATCACTAACGCAGGAAATCATCATGAACAAAGGGCACTATAGTAAAATTTCTGGTTTTACAATCAAGGCCAAATAAGATAGACAAGACCTGAAAACGTCCCCCAGCCAATGAGAATTTATCTCTGGATTAATACAGATTGGTGCATTCATTAATTCCTCAGATCTGACATTGAATTATAATGGCCAGGGCATCCAGAGTTAAACCAAACAGAGCTTGACAGTGCAGGAATTTGGTTATTCTATAATGTCATCCAACCATACTCAGATCACTTTGTCTCAAGTACAGGGCCAACCTCAATTTACTTCCCGTTTAGCTGCTTTCTGAGAGAATGGTGTGAGAACAGTTTTAGACCTTGTGGTCACTGTGAATATAGACATAGGAAAAAACCCCACAAGTTTAGACTGATGGTGTCTGATAATACAATTCCTATATGCAAAAACAGTCCTGAAACTTTTTTAACTAAAATATTCTACTGCTTACTGTCATGAAATACATACAAAAAGAAACCAGTGCTACAATAATACATTTCCAGTAACATGGGAGCTCATATATTTACCTTGTACTAGCAGACACCAAAATGACTGTAAATGACAGATACCAAAAAATTCTGCAAAAACACCAAAGACCCATAACAATAAAACATAGTAAGTGCACTTACAAGGAGACTGTAACACAGCAACACAATCCCCCTAAATAATATTGTCTGTGTTTTATAGATATTACATAATGAGGACACTTATACTCTCCTCCTGACAAATGTGTTTTTAACTCTTGAATGCTTCAGGCTAACACACCTTAGAGCTGTCACAGTGTGCAGGGCTCCCAGCAAAAGAGACATACCCATTCACTCACTTACTGACACACACACACACACACACTCACTCTCACTCACTCACACAGAAGCATACACACATACAATCAAGGTTTTACAATCAATGCCAAATAAGATAGACAAGACCTCAAAACTTCCCCCAGCCAATGATAATTTATCTCTGCAATAATACAGATTGGAGCATTTATCAATTTCTCAGAGTCGACACTGAATTATATTGGCCAGGGCATCCAGAGTTAAACCAAACAGAGCCTGACAGTGTAGGGACATGATTATTTTATAAGAGAATGGTGTGAGAACAGAGCTTTAGACTTTGTGATCACAGTGAATATGCATATATGGAAAAAAAAAAAAAAAACTATACAAGCTTAGACTAATAATACACTTGACGTGTGCAAATGCAGTGTGTTGAAATTTTTTAAACTAAAATACTCTAATACATAAATTAAGAAAACAGTACTACAATAATAATATATTTCCAGTAACATGGGAGCTCAGATATTAAACATGTATTCTGCAAAAACACCCAAGACCCATAACAGTAAAACATAGTAAGTGCACTTACAAGGAGACTGTAACACAGTTACATTGCATAAGAATATAAGGTAAACAATAAAAAAAAAAAAAAAAAAGATTTTACTTTTTATAAAAAGGAAATAACCATAAAAAAACTATAGATATATATTTTAGATATCCCATCATAACAGACAACAAAGATCACATGTAAATGCATAAAGGATTAGAAACTGAAGTTTTCATAAAGTTTGCATACATTTGGAAGTTGAGAGACTGATTTGTCAGAGTAGCCTATGTACTCTGATATGAAATGAAACTGTTCAATGTAATAGTAAGTCAAATTTCAAAGTCTTATTTATTTATATAGTACATTTTACAATGGCCATCGTCACAAAGCACCTTTAGAGATGTCTGAGTCCCCAGGGAGCAAGGAAAAACTGTCGAGCAAAAAGAAGAAACCTTGAGAGGAACCAAGACTCGAAAGAGGAGCCCATAATCCTCTGCACAACAGGAACACAACTCAACACAACAGGAACAAAATAAGCAATAAAGATCAAAATCAGTAATAAGAATAAGTAAGTAACAGGTCTATTCCAGGTTTATAGGACTCCTAGTCTGGGTCTGATTAGCATAAGTGTGTTTAAAACCCATTAGGCACAGAAATGACCCAAGAAAAGTCACCCAATCAGCTTAGAGCTTCTCTACCTTGGGGGGGGGGGGGGGGCGACGAAAGGGAAGTGGTCAGGATGTGGGAAGAGCTACTGGCACCAAAAGTAACTGTGAAATACATTACAAATTTGTCCAAACTATATATGGAAAAGGTAAGGCTTCTCAACAGAACAGAACCCAAATGACCTCTGGTGGCCAAACAGACCATAAGGGGAAAAAAGACAGAACAGGATCTTGTACCTTTTGATGGCCAATGAGATTTTAACATAGGAAGCATAGCATAAACTGGGGCTTTTGTTAGTTATGTCCTAGTGAGTTTTCCCATTTTTATCTTTTCATTTTGAACTGATAGCTTCATCCTGGATCCTTAGGTTATAATTCCACAATGCATGTATTTTCTTCAGCCACACCCAGCCCCACTGACACAGTTAATGTGTGATCAGTGCCACCAGTTCCATGTGAGCTCTACACTCTAAACCTCCAGCAAACACAGAGTTACTCTACATACATTTACACACTGTACTGCCACATGTCCAGCCTAACTATTACATTTAATGCATGTTCAGTGGCACTGCTTCCATTTGCATTATGCATTTCAATGTCTAGCCTGGACTATCCTCACCCACAACCACTGACTAGTCCCTTCAGCACTTTCCAATGATTACTTCATAGCTACATTTAATTTACAAATCGTAAAACCAAATTCCATAAACAAAGATGTGACGGTGAGTTGTTACAAACAGGACCAACAAAATTGACTTTCCATAGACTTCCGCACTTCATAATTTGAGAAAATAACTCTTGCTGTTTGGTGTCTTTACACTTAAATGAGACACACTAAAACACTATATAAAACAAATTAGAACCAGTTTAAGATACTTTGACTATTGTCATACACTTTTTAATATTGTTCCATAAAATAATGAGCACCACTGTGGAACAGCAATATCCAATCAGGTTCCATCAGGCGTGGTTTGAAAGGACAGTAGCACAGGTGGGGGAGCACATTTTTTGAGCTACTCTTCTATTATATAAATAAAAGCCCAAAGGAATCTGCACTCAAATAATCTGAGCTGTACAAAAAAGATAAATAAATAGTACTAAAAAAATGTTCTTTGAATAGGACCTTAGGAGTTAGTACTTTTCTGTCTAGCAAAGTTCTTGGATAGAGCTTTAGGAATGTACGTGATCTTTATAGGCTTTATGCTCAGGGCCTCAGTGCTTAGATGTAATGCTGTCGAGTTGATACAGACAGTTTCAAAAGGAGGACAGAGAGTCATATTTACATATATTCAATTTCCAGAAACTTTGAATATTGTTCTATTCTTTTTGTTTGGAGTTGTAGTGGTGGGTGCCGTGTTCTTTTTGCCTTGTTGTTGTATTTCTGTTTTTGTGAGGATCTTGGGAATTCTGTTGTCCAATGAGATGTTAACTGAGTGCAGCAAGAATTTTGTTTATTTTGAATTAGTAATATTTAATTCCTCATCCCCCTTTTTAATGTAGACTTGACTGAATTTTTAGATCATTTTTAGGACTTTATACGGGACCAACAAAAGTGACATAACAAAGACTCCTACAGTTCATAATCAAAATAATATTTTTCTTGTTGTTTTGTCTCTTATTGTAAAATTAAATATGGGACAACATACACAATAAAACATTTTTAAACTACTCTGACTGTTGTCATACAATTTTCAGTAGTGTTCCATAAAATAGTGAATGCCACTGTGTTACAGCATTAGCCAATCATGTTCCTTCTGGCATGGATTGATTGGGCAGTAGCACAGGAGGAATGTGTGCACATTTTTTTAGTGACTCTAATATTGGCTATAAAAAACTCTCAGCTGTAAAAAAAAGAACACTGAAAGAACACTCCTATCACTCTGGATAAGAGTGTCTGCCAAAAGAATAAAATAATGTACATGGATGTTGGTTAAAAACATGTCATAAAAGAGATCAGGCACTGATAGTTGCCAAACAAGGTTGTGAGACAATAACAGAACAGGACCATGTGACTTTTGCCAGCCAATAAGATTTTAGATCATGAAACTGTGACATTCGGAGGCAAAGCAGGATGCGGGGACGAGCCGTATATGACACACCGAAACGTTTTATCCTAAACATAGACAAAGATGTGGTTAACAAGCTAACCTGGTTCAAACAACGACAAAACTAGTATGTAGACAAAGGACTTATATACATACACACTAACGACACACAACAAGGAGCAGGTGTGAAACACAAGGAGGGCGTGGTCATGCAGACGAACACACATGCACACACAGGGAGACGTTTGGGGAGAGTGGCCGTAATGTGACAGAAACACAAAAGTTGATAAAGTTTATTTAGTCTTGTCAGTTTCTACTTTCAAACCATCTCCTCTGAGGTCAGAGCATTATGCAGGAATTATGGTACCAGTCTGGTTACTTATTTTTGAGCCTCAAGACATGTACAGTTCCAAATCTTTACTAATGTTCATAATTAAATGTGTTACAGTACTTTGATGTTGGTTTAATATATTTAATATATTTTACAATATTTATTGTAGGTGGGCTCACCTTTTATACATTTTCTTCATAACCATTTTTATTTTTCATAAAAACTTGGCCAGGTTGCAATTTTGTTCTCCAAACCGTACATTATTCAATGTATGCAAATTGATGTTCAATACTTACACCAACCTGTTTTTGGTACCATTATGTTTATTCTATATGACCAGCTGACCATATTGGTTCTTCCGGTGATGTCCATATTGTTTCTTCCCGTGCTTTGCCGGTCTGTCCTGTCCTTGAATCAAGGCTCCCCCTTTCACAGAGGCCCCTAGAGGCCTGTCAAAAAGGCCTCCTGAGCATTTACTTTGAAGCCTACAGAGGCCTTTCCTGCATGAAACCAGTTTATTCTGGACCATCCCTATTTTCCTCCTTACAATATCATTTTATTACCTCACTATTGTGGTGCATGCAACACTGCACTGCTGTAGAGGAGGAGGAGAAGGCAACTCACTGTCTCTGTGTTTAAGACTAGTAGTCGTATTCTAAATAAGGATGAGAATGACAGTTGTTCATTCTCACAGCCATATGATGCTGAAGAGCTGCACTTATGCTGCAATTCATTTCAATGAGAGGAAAACCAAAACAGGGCAGGTGAAGAGAGGACAGCCTGAAGACAGCATGTACTCTGAAGTGAAAAGTTCAGCTCTTACTGACTATCATCTAGATTATTAGCTCTCTTCCTTTCTATAATCCTAAATGAAGTCTGGATACATTATCTCCTTACTGGCACATTCAGTGTTGTAAAGAACGTGCTGTGTAACTCTAATCTCTAAGTCTCTATTTCCTGTAGATCTGCTTTCTGATATTTAAGATATGTTATGTTTCTGCTGGTTCAGTCCAACTTCAACAATAAAGTGCCACATTTGTCTTAGAGAACCACTGTGCTTGTCACGATCAGTCCCTCCCGGGTTCCGTGTTCCGTATTTTCCCTGTCTTGTGTTTTTTAGTTTTGTTCCATAGTTTCGTTTTCTCCTCCCCTCATTTGATTTTCAACACCTGTCCCTTGTTTAGTTCATGCATTTAAACCGTGTCTTGATCCCTGTGTTTTTGCTGTTCATTGAATGTGTTTGTATGCTTGTGTTGGTTAGTACTCCTTCTATCCTAGCTTTTGTGTTTCTTTGTCCCGAGTTTTCCCTAGCCTTTGTTATAGCCTGCTTCCCCTGTTTGCATATGTGTTTGTTTTGTTTATCATTTATTTTCAGACTCTCTGTATTGGTACTATGCCCCTGGACTATGACTACAACTCTGATTTTGGATTTGCCCCTAATAAATCTCGCTCTTCTCCACACCTGCATCCGCCTCCTTACCGCTCAACATTACAGGTACCATTATGTTCAAACTGAACTACTTTAATTTTTTTTAAATGCGATCTTACTTTACTTACTTTACTTATCTTACTTTTCCGGTGATGTCCATATTATTTTTTCTGGTGCTAGGCCGGGATGTCCCGTCCTTGAACCTAAGCTCCCCCCTCGAGTGGGGCCCCTAGAGGCCTCTCAAATAGGCCTACTGAGGATTTATGTTGAAGTCTACAGAGGCCTTTCCTGCATGAAACCAGTTTATTCTGGACCATCCATGCTTTTCTGCTTACATATTTTTATTATCTCATTTCCCCCCTTTAATACCTTTTGTCAGGAACCCACTATAACCAGCCTTTTTGTTTGCAACCTCTCAATAATGCACTTATAATGATGTAGTGTTTTAATAGTTTGACTATATACTGTGTATGTGTATGTATATATGTATAAATACATATATATATATATATACACACACACACACATTATATATGTATATATATGTGTGTGTGTATTATACACACACACACATACACACACACACACACACACACACACATTTTATATATATATAATAGGCTGTTTGATGATAATAATATTATTATAGCTGACAAATATTGATGTAAACTATTTTTATTACATAAAAATGTACCTATTATTCATTCCTTCTTACCGATACCTGGTATCCAAGGTGGCTATCTATCTAATCATCATCAGATAGGAGGCAGGATAGTTGAGTCGTTCCTTCTACTATATACACGCAATTCACTATGTCATATCTCATGTATATAATGTTTTTACACTTAATAATATTACTAATATTGGAAAACGAAAGTAACTGGGAAATGCAAGGTATTTAAGAACAAAAAACAAAATAAGATAGAATAAAAACATGAACCACCACCATCAAGTAGGAACTGAATTTATATAATGACAGCAAGACAAGACAGTATTACCATCACTCACCATGAATGGCCATGTTAAATATTTTATCCAACCACTACCTTAAGCAAAAACAACCTAATGTCTGTAAAAATAAAAAAAATAAAAAAAACTGAAAATAGAATGAGGCATCAATGAAAAGTCAAATTAAAAAAAAGACTAAAACAAAGAAAAAGTCATCATGTATTCAGAGTAAAGAAATAATAACAAAATTAAAAACAAGAAAAAGCCATCATGTAGCCTCCATGCTCCTCATTTCCCCAAATATGAAATACACAAATTTAAAGACATCATTTGGTAAGTGGTGACACATAACATTAACAGTGAACATAAACACACTTAACACTAATGATAACATAGGCTATACAAACAATAACATGGGCTACACAAACATGGATACTAATGTTACGCTAACAAACTATGACCAACACTGAAGCATGCACTGATGGACGTTTAAATAGACGAACAAACACTCAACGATAAACCCCGTGCAGGTGAACTGCCCCCTGCAGAGTGAACTGCCCCCTGCAAGCTGTACCATGTGACTTGTGGGGTGGGGAGCATCCCGTGACACAAACTATCAAAGTAGGCAGAGGAAGGGAGCAGCAAGGCAAGCCACACAAAGACCAAATGTATAACTGAAACAAAACATCATGGCAAATAAGTTGTGGCTGAGATGGTGAACTGCTGATACCCAACATACATTTGAGTTGACACCAATTATCCACTATACATATAATCAAACCTCTAATACAAGGAATGAGACAACTCCCACAGAATGCCAGCAAAACAATTCCTACCACTATGCTAGTTAAGACAGACATAATGATACCCTTCCATTTTCCAAACAAGCTATCAAACTGTCCATTGATACTTGTATCGCCCCCAGAGTTCCTGGCGACTACTTTTCTCAAAGATTCCAGTATGAACAGTGCTACAGTAAAAGAACCACTCAAATCTGTGTTATTTGGAATGAATGTACAGTGGGATTCACCAAACAGAACACAAACACCTCCCTTTTCTGCTAATAACATACCCAGTGCCATCCGATTCTGCCAGGTCATTAATGAAGTAGCCTGTAATTGTTCAGCCACAGCTGATAATGCATTATGAGTATGATTAATGAAGTGCTATTGATTATATTATATGTAGTTTATCCAATCAATATTTTGTTTATATTAACCCATCAAAGAATTGATTCGAGTCCTGCAGCAATCTGATGTATGGCCTTAAATTAATCTGAAACACCCCTAAGAACTCCAGTAGCATCAAGGTGTACTTTATCATTGAAACTTATTGGTACTACAGCACGTTTTCAGTGTGATGAGGTATTTGTTGAGCATAATGATGGGTTTTTGTTAATGCAGATTCTGGTGCTGGAGTCATAGAGAATGACACTATTAGCATAACTCAGGCACATAGACCTGTCCATTTGGCTGCTAGGGTCACATATGTCCTCTTATTTCCACATACCCAATAAACATCAGAAACCACTACACCATCCCAATAATTAGTGATTTGGCCATGACTAGGTGAAATTCTCGCGTATGTAATTTTACCAGTCACACTATCAGAATACTCGGGGGTACCATTTATACCATACACACGACTAGGAGCATGATCTGAAATCCAAATCATTTCACACTTCTCTGAAAAATTTCCCATTTTAAGACCTGTTCCTCCCGTACTATAAAAACAATCTGGAAATATTGTAGTGTTTAGACCCACTGTACCTGTATATAAGTTTCATTACTTCCTACAGTATGACATGGGTGAAAGGATACTATTATGCCTATTGAAGAAGCGCGTGCATTCTGGCCTACTTATTGAAGCATAATGGACACAGCCTTTATGCATCTGACACCAGAAGGCGCATGGCATCCCCCTAACGTAGGTGGAGGAGTTGAAAGGAAGAGGCCAAATGATTGACTTAATTTTCCCTTTAGCTCATGCAATGCAGCTATCTTTTTTAACGGTATGAGCAGCATAACTAACATATGATAACCGTGCATTATCTGGATGTTTAAATGCAGTATGCAGCTTTTGCTGCTGCAAAATTGTGAGTGGATTTTGCATGGAGGAGGCAACACTGCCTTTACAATGTACATACCTCTGGGCACCTGTCTGGTTGGTGTAGTTAAGAGTACTTGTGTGATTCAAGTCCTCTATAACAGTGAGATTATGACAGCCAGATTATTACAGTCAACTGGGTTCCTTCTGTGTGAAAACCAAATAGTGGAAACAATGACAGTACAAATAAAAACCAAATGAAACAATATGCAGTTCATTCTTCTCACCCAATTGAGTCCATCAAAAACCTTTTGAAACTTCATGATTGACTCAATAGTTCTTGATGTACCTGTAATCAAATCATCGTAGGATGTTCAATGGAGACACTATTGCTGGTTCTAGGCTCTCAGCCTTGTGTTATCTGCGTTGGAGTCTGAATGACTGTTTACCAGCCATAGTCAAGACTCTTAACTTGAATCCTCACTGTCTGTAAGTGGTCACACAGGTTGTGTTTGTCAAGTGACACTTCGAGTTACTGGTCTGGAATGTCCACTAGGTCAGTTGCAGGAACATGTGGTTGTTGCTCTGTGCACTGCACTAGTCTCAATAAATCTAGGACTCGAAAACAATGATGTAAATGAATCCGCACATTACGTCCTTCCACCTTTACAGTAGTGGGTGTTACTAGTATCACTTTAAAAGGTTCTTCATATCTGGGTCCTTGTCAATCTCTTTTGAAAGTCTTCACATACACATAGTCTCCTGTTAATATTTATTTCAGTCCCTCTGCAATTTCTTGGTCATGTCCTTCAGTTGCACCCTTTACTTGTGTGAAGATCTCTTTATGGATCTTTGTTTCGCACTTAACGTATTCCCCAAGTTCACCTTGCATCTGCTCTATGTTAGGTCCTTTAGTTGATCCCCTTAAATAAGTAACAGGCATGGGGTGTCTCATGAGCATCTCATGTGGAGTGAGATGAATATCACAATTAGTTGTTATTCTCATGCTCATTAAAGCTTATGGTAAGACATTTAGCCAATTAATTTTCTGTTTGCTATCAGCACATTATTTTTCCTTTTAGGACTCCATTTTGACATTCAATTATGCCTTGTGATTGAGGATGATAAATACATCCCAGTCTGTACCTAACTGTGTGTATGATAGTGACATACACATATGTATGTGCATGTGTGTGGGTGTCCTGGCAGCTCCTACCCCTGAAGTACGAGGAGGTTGTGTGTGTGTGTGTGTGTGTGTGTGTGTGTCGGGGGGGGGGGGGGGGATCTCGATCCCACTCCCGTTTGTGCTCTCTCTTTGATGGCTCCCTCACACTTCTCTGTGTATCAGCAAAAAGCCTACTGCAACTCCCTGCTATAAGAAAAGTCATTACTATACTAGCAATTCCCAACATTTACACTTGCTGCATACATTTAAATCACTCAGTTATGCTCCTCACTTCCTGTGTGTCTCTAGAATGATTGTGTTAGTTCTGGGGCAAGTGTAAGCATGATGCATCATATGTATAATGCCTTACAATCGGCGTTCATGTTCCCTAATCACTTTATAAGCATCAAGTGTGCATGTCATAACAGCCTCTAGCTTTCAGTTAGGTCTCAATGGTTCTTTTTTTCACAGCATATCAAAAATCAATTTTTCTAATTTCATGCTGCCGCTCAAAAAAACATCTGGAAGCTATTTTTTTTTCTCTTTCCCACAGGTTTTCTGAAGTAAGTGTTATTTATTGCATTCGTTTGCTGCGTGTGTTCCACGTTCACTACCAGGATTTCTCCCATTTGAGATTTCATCCCATTCCTCGCCGGGTTTTCATGTCAACTGCTTCAGCTAATTAATGGCAAGAAAAAGAAAGGAGGAAGAGAAGAGAGAAGTGAGACAGCTTTGTTAGGTTGGAGTTTGTTTGTTTGGCTGTGATTGAAATTTTGTATGAGTTTGTGTAGGACCTTGTTTTCACCATTTTTTGGCCTTCGTTCTTTAGCTTCTCCCCTCCTGCTTTAGCTACTGTGTATATTTGAGTATATTTATAGATAGTGTAGAGTGTGTAAATATTGTTCTGTTTGGTACTTTGGTGTTGGATCCTGGTGGTGGTGGTGGCCTAGGTCACTCCTGTAGACATTGTACCAGTAAGATTGTTTGTACTTAATATCCACTGTGAAACACATCAAAAAGGAGGCTTCCATTTATGCTTCCGCTTGTTTTGTTGCTGTTCACTTTTTACAACTTACATTCTGTTAGCCGTTTACATTTCTATTTCCTTGTTACGGCCTCATAGGCTAGACAGGGTCATGACAAAAGATGTTCATAATCCTAACATTGACTTTTTCAGTTCATAATCACAGAATATAATTATTGCTGTTTTAACCCTTTCTCTAAAATTAAATATGAGAAAAAACGCTAAAAACTTTTCAAGTTACTCTGTTGTCATACACTTTTCAACAGTGTCATGTTCCTTCAGGTTTGGTTTGAAAGGACTGTAGTATAATAAACATTTGGAGTAGGTTTGAATACTGTAAACTAGAATGTCATATTTTTCTTCGAGTGGTGATCTATTATTTTAAGTTACATGGATGTTGGGCTCAACATGTTTTAAAGAGATCAGACACTACAGTTGTACAAACATTGTTGATAGACAACAGGACAGAAAAAGCCTTGTGACATTTTCTAGCTAATGAGATTTTGAGTCATGAGACCGGAAAGCTCATGAAATGTATTTATTTTGTCAGTTGCTTATTTTCAAACTGTGCCCTCTGAGGTCTAGCCATTACACTGCAATGATGATATCAGTCTGGATACTTATATTTTTTCTCTACAAGACGTGTATGGTTACAAATTTTGACCAGCATTTAGAATTACATTTGTTACAGTTCTTTCTGATATTGGATTAATAATCAGTATGTATTATTTATTTTGGATTCAATTTTCTACACATTGTTTTCTTATTAATTCTGGCTCGGTTTCATTTTATAGGTCCTGTTCAAACTACAAAGCCTTTTAAATGAGCAGTCCAGACTGAACCTGGGAAGAATATCACTCATTACTGCACATTTAAAGAAAACACTGATTGCTTTTGGTTCAAGCACAAATGGCAGCAGGAGATTCAACAAGTAGGACAAGTGCATAAAGATAAAGAGGGCATACTTTCATTTCCATTCAACAACTCCAGATTCATAATGAAGTGGAAGGATGACAGAATCTCTCTGACTATTCTAAATGATACTGAAGAAGATGAAGGATTGTACTTCTGTGGAGTGACAGACAGAACAAAGTTTAACTTCACCTCTGCTACATCAACTTTGACGGGTGATTAAAAGATGCCTTTAAAACTTCTTTACATTTAAAACTGGATTATAACTGAAGCACAAAATATATAATCTTAAAGTCAGAGCCACAGTTATTTTCTTTATTAGGGAATTTAAAAAATAAATAAAATTATTTTTATAATCTGTTTAGTATTTATATAGTGTTTATATAGACTTCAAAGTGCTGTAAGAAACACATTTTATACTGCTAATTCTTCAGTAGTGCAGTTTTGTTTTGTTTTTTTTTTGTTTTTTTTTTAATAAAGCAAGTGTGTTTTTACATGTGAGGGAAACCAAGTTGATTTAAGACCTGAGACTGTTTTTATGTTTTATTGATGAGTGCATACAGAGTTAACCCCCAAAAAAGCTTGATAATGTAGGAACAGGGTGTGATCCATCAAACTCAACTTATTCAAGCAAGTCTCTTCATGTAGCTTTGCTTTAAATAAAATAACTCATCACAGAAGCCACCCCTTTAAAATTATAGCTACACACATTTTAAGGAGCTGCCAGAAAATAACCTACTTTAACCATATAAATGACAGTAAGATAAACTTAGAGTTTAGAATATTTGTTTTATATTTATCAGGATATCAAGGATTATACACATCAGTGCATCAACATTCAGAATTAGAATCAGATCCCCAAGCAACAGTGGACTCGAGCCTTATTTTGTCTAGTACAGAATTATGTGCACACACACACACAAATGTATGATAACATGATGTGCTGTTTTGAGGATCAAAAATTCAGAGTACAAGGATAGACTTTTTATGCGAAAAATTGTATATGTGTAGGCAGAGAAAAGTAAACTTCATTTAAACTTTTACATTTTCATTCTAATTCATCGTATAGCTACAGTATGTGGTTAACGTCTGAAATCATGGTCACATACCACACACTTCACTTTAATTTGTATATTCAATTATTTTATAAAGATTGTTCTGCAGTAAAGCAGTAAAGTAAAGGTCCTGTAGAGATCGGTCTTGGAGCAGTGCTGGGAGTGTGTGTGGCTGTTATCATTGTTCAAGCCATAATCATTTTAAGATGAAAAGCTCGGAATACAGCAACGGTAAGTGTTCATAAAGGGCAGGGTGCTTGAACTATTCTAATTCATGACTTCTTACATAATGACTTCATACATGTTTTATCTTTAGGAAAAATTGAAAATATTGATTTAAAAAAAATCAGCAATAATTTTGATTTAGAGGTATACTTAACTCATAGTTAAATATAGAAATATTTATGATGCTTAATAACATATTAGTCATTAAAATCTGCAGCTGCCATATTTGTGATGCAGCCCTACCTTGATAAAATCTGCTTTATTTTGTATTATGTGCATTTCTTTAATTGCTTTGTTACAGATATAGCAGGTGATGTAAAGATGAACTTTAGTAATGTTTGTCTAATCACAGTCTAATCTACAATCATAAGATCTGGGAGTTTTAAAAAGCAGTTTACTGCCATTTATATATTTAAGTCCATGACATCTTTTACTAAGAATGTTTCTGGCTCTGCTCAGCTCAGCTTCCTCTGTTTCATATCTGTGAGGAGGGCAGGTGAAGAGAGGACAGCCTGAAGACAGCGTTACTCTGAAGTGAATCGTTCAGCTCTTACTGACCATCATCTAGATTATTAGCTCTCTTCTTTTTTATTATTCAAAGTGAAGTCTGGTTACATTATCTCTTTACTGGCACATTCAGTGTTGTAAAGGAGTTGCTGTGTAATTCTGTAATCTCTAATTCTTTATTTTGCATTTATGTTGTATTTCTACTGGTTAATTCTATCTTCAACAATAAAGTGCCACATTTGTCTTAGAGAACCACTGTGCTCAAAACTGGGTGACTGATAAAGAATTTTCCACAATGATTTGAAGCCCCAGACATGGTAGTGTAGACAGGTGCATGTAATCAATTATTAGTAGATTGGAAATGAGAGAGGTGCAGTGTGTGTGTGTGTGTGTGTCTCAGGCTAGCTGCCTGGTGCACCATAAGAATAAATGGTGTATAAGAATATACGTAAGAATATATATATATATATATATATATATATATATATATATATATATATATATATATATATATATATATATATATATATGTATTAGGGGTTCTATAGCCTGGCGTAAATTTCTTCAGAAATGAGGAAGTAGTTAGAACTTTGTTTTCTCACTTGTTTTCCAAGAGTCTCAAAACTCTTTGATGACAATTATCGCTAAATGTCACGTCTGGTTGGCCATCCAGCAGGAGGGACAAATCCACTCCTGCTAGGGATCACACCACTTACCCTCACCCTTCCCAATCCCCTGCTTATTAATTATCTTCACCTGTTCCCTATTTTCAGTTTCAACCATTTAAACCCACAGGTCCCAGAAGACAGCGCTGCACATTAGTTGGCCACAGACCTGAGAGTCCTGACACATCGCCTCTCTGTCTTCTAAAAGAAAGATTGTTTTTTGTCTTGTCAGTGCTTCACATTGTTATTCTCCTGGATAATAAAGAGCACTTCCTTGCTACCCCGCCTTTCGCTTCCTCTGTGCCGACTACGTCACACTAAATCACTCTGACCTGCATTCAATCTCAGCTTTGTCCTGTGAATACCTGGCAGGAAGTAATTCTAGAGATGGATTTTACAATACTGTAATTAGGAACTCACTTCTCATAAATATCACACCTGCCATTCCCCTACTATTAACTACTGGCGTTTAGCGATTGTCCAGTATGTGGACTTGTGTGTACATTATGATAATTGTCACTTGTGTAATTTATTCTAATCCAAGCTTCCCTCAGGTGGTGTGTGCTCTGCCTCAGTAGACACACCACCTGGGAGGTATTTCTTGTTCTGTTCAGTTTTATTTTTGTTAATTTAAAAAAATGTTTTAAAAAAGTTTACGTTGGAGACTCATGTTTTCTACCTTTATTTTTCTGCAAGTTCTTTGGCCATAATAGTAAAATAATGTTTACAAACCAATCTTAAATTATTACTCTCACTCACATGATTCATCAGCATATAGAACTCTGGGACATTGTGGGCAAATCTCCAATGAGACAGCTGTAGAAGACAGTGTAATCTGTTGTAAATTTAACATCATCTAGACCTAAAACATGAGTAATAGGGTATCCATAGGTGGTTATGTGGATCTACTGATGACAACGTCAAGGTAAATCTTAATATTCAAGAGAGTAAACACAATTTGTCATCTGCTGCTGCAAAAAGTCCAATTACATGGGTCTCTACACAAATAATTTGGCTCCACATTTCCTAAGGGAGTGGTACAAGTGATGACCCCTTTGGTGCCATTAATGAGGATATATTGGGAGGTGGATGTTCCTAATATCTCTGTGCCCAAACTTGCCTTTTTCAATAACAAGAGGAGCAGTATCCTGTTGCGGGATAAGGGTTAACCAAACTTGATTCCCTCAGGACGAGAGGGCAGCATATGACCTTTTCCTCCCTGCTCCCCTCTTAGGTTGGTTACCATATCACCCCTCAGGATCAGGAGCTCTTTTACAATGTGATGCGTACATCCAAGTTTTCCTTCCTTAAGTCTTAACAGCGGTGTGAGTAGTCCGGAGAACCTGCGCTGGTCCCAGCCACCGTGGTTTGTTCCATTGGCTTTTTCTAAGGTCCTTAATCACCACCCAGTCCCCGGGCTTCAGGTCATGGAGTAGTCCATCTGCTTCTGCGCCTTCACCTGGAGCCAGATCTGAGAAAGAGATGCATGCAGTCTAATACAGTAAGAAAGCATGACGTCAGATATGGCTCCTTCCAGCTGGTTAAATGGTCCGAATCCTGCATTTGGTGGGCATCTGAACAGAATCTCATACAGGCTAAGACCGTGTTTTGCCTTGCACACCATCCTCATGCTCATGAGCACCAGTGGGAGGGCCTTAGTCCACATCAGGCCTGTCTCCTGACATGTTTTTGCTAATTTGGATTTGAGTGTGCCTTTTTCCCTTTCTACTGCTCCGCCAGTAGCGGGGCGGTAGGCACAATGCTGGCGCATGTCTATGCCATAGTATTTGCTTAGCATGTCTAATGCCTGATTCACGAATCGCTGGAGATTCTGTTGGTAATTCCCCACTTGGGAATAATTTTGGTCAACAAAGCTTTTGCCACCACCTCAACATCCTGCTTCCCTGTAGGAAACACTTCCACCCATTTAGAAAACATACACACAATAACAAGGCAGTATTTTTTCCCTTTGCTCGGTGTTAATTCTATGAAGTCCATTTGCAGTTGTAGGAACGGTTCTCGCGGTGGAGGGTGTCTGAGGCACTGATTGTCCTCGTCCTACATTGTTCTGTGCACATATAATGCACTGGCTACAAAATTTTTTAGAGTAAGTTGTAAACCCCTTTGTATAGCAATGTTTCATTATTTGTTGTGTCATCCCCCTTTGCTCACGTGCATACACCCATGAGCAATGATAGCCATATAAAGAAACATGTAGCGTGGTAGGCAAGGTTTGCCATTGGGTCCATAAAATATGTTATCACTGAGAGTACATCCAGCCCTTTTCCAGGTGGCCTTTTCTTCTGATGAGTCACTCTGCTGCATTCGGGATATTTTGAGAGTGGGAGTAATGATAACTGACACAGCTTGCAGTGTCACTGGAAGCCTGGCAGCTCTTTTTTCGCTGCCAAGTCAGGGCAGTGATTCCCTTTTGACACTTTGTCTGTGCCTTTAGTATGGCCTGTGCATTTACACACAGCTATAGCAGTTGGTAAGGTGATCACATCTAGCATGGCCGCAACAAGGTGATGGTGCTGAATATGTTGCCCTGAACTACTGAGGAATTTTCACTGTTTCCAAATCATGCCAAAATCATGTCTGTATAAATGGTGATGGTTTTATCTTTAGCTTACAGGCCTCTGT
The DNA here is from genome assembly GCF_041902795.1 of Electrophorus electricus. Lineage (NCBI taxonomy): Eukaryota > Metazoa > Chordata > Actinopteri > Gymnotiformes > Gymnotidae > Electrophorus > Electrophorus electricus. The sequence continues at coordinate 3,642,703 of NC_137512.1, forward strand.
TAGCGTGATCAGTTCAGCTGCCTTGGCTGAATAATGTGAGAGGAGTGGTTCTCCTTTAACAGTACTATGTGCAGTGACTACTGCATACCCGACCTGCAGCTTCCGTCTCTGGGTCTCTGGATGCACTCCCATCTACCCACAGCACTAAATCAGGATTCTCGAGGGGCTCATCCTGGAGGTTAACCCTAGGGGAACAGAGATGATTTGTCAATGTCACACAATCATGTGGATCCCCGTCCTCCGGCGTAGGGAGGAGGGATGCTGGGTTCAGCGTTGTACACCGCTGAACCATTACATTAGGCATTTCCAGCAATGTGGTTTGATATTTTAGCCATCGCTGCGCAGTGAGTTTTGATGTTTTGTGGTTGTTAAGAAGTGCATGTACAGCATGTGGAACCAGCAGGTTTAGTGGGGTGTACCCCATGATGTCTCTTGACACGGTCAAGGTCTTTTCAGCCGCTGCTACTGCCCTTAGGCACCGGATCCAGATTGCAGGAATAGTAAGCAACTGTCCTATTTCTGTCTCCATGCTTCTGCAGGAGAATTGATATCATACACCCATTTCATTCCTCAACTGTCTGGGTGAATGGCTTGTCTGGATTTGGTATACCTAAGGTGGGTGTCATTAGGAGGGACTGTTTTAACCTCATGAATGCTTCCTCTGCCTCTGGGGTCCATTGCACTTTGGTTTGAGATCTCCCTATTGGGACTATAGCTCTCAATGGTGCTTCCAAATGTGCATAATTAGGAACAAAGGTGCGGCAGTATGAGCACGTTCCTAGGAATGAAAGCAGCTGGTGTTTGGTAATAGGCCTTGGAATGCGAGCGATGGCTGATGAATGGTCAGTGGCCAATGCCTTCCCTTCTCCAGAAATCATTTGACCCAATAATTTTACTACTGGCTGTACAAATCGTAACTTCGACCTACTGGCTCAGTGACCAATCTCGGCCACGTGCATGAGTAAGCACAAGGAATCTCTTTCACACTGTTCCTGGATAGGTGTGGCCAGAAGTAAACCATCAACATACTGCAATAGCACACTGTCCTCCGATAACTGAAGTGGCGCTAGGCTGTCTCTGAGGGCATCATTATAAATAGTGGGAGATTCACAATACCCTTGACACAAGCATGTGAATGTAGAAGGTTTCCCTCAAATTGAAAGGCAAACCAATACTGGCTATCCTTATGCAATGGAACCCTGAAAAAGGCATTAGCTAGGTCCGCGACAGTGAACCATTTACTATCGTCTGGTATAGATGAGAGGATTGTGTGTGGGTTTGGGACATTTGGAGCTCTTTGTCTAACTGCTGTATTGACTGCTTGGAGGTCCTGTACAAACCTCCATTCATTACGACCTGGTTTTTTAACAGGGAAATTGGTGTTTGTAGAGGCGAATCCAAGCATAGCACTATCACTCCTGCGTCCAGGAGGTCTTTGAACACTGGTTTAATGACTTCTATGGCTTCTGGTTTCAGGGCAAACTGATGTTGCTTGGGCCTCTAATCTGACTTAGGTGTGAATTTTTATTGGTGCTACCCCTTTAATCAACCCTATATTATTCTTCCCTCATGCTCACAACACATTGGAAACCTTTTTTAGGAGGGGGGACTCAGGAAGAGGAATGAAAGCCTGTTCCTGCCATCCCCTGTGTTCTTCTACCACCTCTACAGTAAATTGCACATTTTTTCTTCTTGCTCCCATGCAACTATTTACCTCCTTTACCTGCTCATTAATTTCCCATGTACCTTCCTGTTCTGCTCATACCCAAGGCCCCAAATTTTCCCATTCGAGGCCTCTCGGTTTTGTGATTGACACATGAGGATGTGAGAGTGCCACGGCAAAACGCTCCTTTTGGTGAGTAGGCGAGCCTTCAGCTAGTATCACTGAGGCTGCGCACTTCCCCATTCCCCAATACACATAATCGAGGCAAATTACCTCTCCTGGAAGCTCCTTGCCAAACCATTCCTTTTCATACTCATGATCAGGCCCTATGGACACATATGCGGTACAGTGCAGGTTTTCTAGTTTTATTACTTCTACCCCTTTTTGTTTACTTCATTTGAGGATATTTGACATCGGCACATAGTCAGTTCTTGTGGGTTCCTGCGCAATCCGCCACTGGTATGAGTACAGTGGTTCAATTTTTTCAGAGTACATCTGTTGCGCTGTTGGCTCAATTACCTTTATGCCCTCTGGTTTGGACTCGATTACGATGCATAGCTTGCGCATCAAATCTTATCCCAACAGATTTACTGGACACACTGTGGACATTAAGTATGGTGTGAAATTTTGACTCTCTTCACTTTAGCAAAGGAGAGGGTGTGAGTAATGTTCTAGGGTAGTGTCTCCAGTGGCCCCTACCATAGTCAATGTTTTCCCAGATAATGGGACATCTAATTCCCTAGCCTGAATTACAGATTTAGCAGCTCCTGAATCCACCAGGAATGACATACGTATACCCTACACTGTTAGGGATAGTTGCAGCAAGCAAGAGTAAGGAGGTGCGGTATACTTCAGATATGAAGGAGAAAGAATGTGGTGCATGTGTGCTGGGAGGGTGCGGTGTGCATGTGTGTGTGCTCTTATCTGTATCTGCGGTTGACCCGTCCCTGACTCTGCCCGTCAGTCTGCTTCCTCCTCACAGCCCCTCTCCTTCCGTGTTTTACAGTCTCTTGCGAAGTTCCCTTTCTTTCCACACGTGTAGCATCGGTCATCTCTTTCACCGTCATCCTGCTCGTAGCCCCCTCTTCCTCGTGCTTGACCACGGCCTCTGCCTCTCTGTCCTGCGACAGCTTGATACATTGTGAGGGCTGCTTGATGTGCCTCATTCTCTTTCCTCGTTCATTTTTTCTCTGATACCTCTCAGCTGTTTTTCAGAGTGGATGGAGTATTGCTAATTAGTGTTCATGGGGGCCGTTTCCTACCTGACACAAATCTTTTCTGATTTCGTCTCGCAGACCGTTCATGAAGCTATGTAGAGGTGGGCTTCTCATGCTGAGACCTCAGCCGGTCCCACTGCCATCCTGTCTGGTCTTTCTATTCCACAGTGGGTAGTGTGGACTTCTATGAGTCTGCTAAGGTATTCTGCCACATTCTCCTCTGGCCCTTGTCTTCAGCCAGCCAGCTGTAATGGCAGTGTTAATTCGTATTGAGAATGCCATGGTTGCAAGGCCGTGGCTGACTATCGAGAGCAGCCGCATGCATGGCTGCAATGGCATCGTTGTAAGGGCCAGGTAGTCCTGGGTAGGCTGGGGGAGAGACTTCGGAATAGGCTTGCACCACTGTCTTGCTTTGGCCTTGGCCTGAGTTGCCTCGGCTGTTGGCTTGGTCCCGATGCTGCTGCTCCTGTCACAGCCTCTTGTTCCTCTTCAGTCGGTGGTTGAACTGGCGTGGCGGGCACTACAGGGGCTGCTGCTACAAGGGGAGCGCGAGGCATTAGTGGGCAGGAGTCGGTATCGCGGTCAACCTTGGAAACCTGCACAGACTGAAGCATCTGAAACATGTGGTTAACATTCCCCTCCCTCTTTTTCCTCTCTCTCTCTCTCCTGCCTTCCCCATCCAATTCTCCCATGCTCTGTAATCAGTCTTTTCTTTTCCGCCTCCCTCAGATTATACTGTATACGTCGTAGTTTATTTATTCCCATGCAACCTCCTCATGGAAACCCGCATTTACTCAATAATGTTATTTGAGCCGTTACGTCTGGCCCATATTTATTCTCATGCCTGTTCATAACTGCGACTTCCATTTTTGAGGCTGACACCCTGAAGGTGCAGCTGTTTCAGCTTTTTACTTTTATTGTCACTGCATCAATAATAAAGTCAAAATCAAGAGATCAATAAAATGTGTTGTTAACCGGTTGGTGTTACAGAATAACATTATTCTCTCACTCTTTATTTTCTTTTTTCTCCACAATCAGAGGCATCAAACAATCAATTTCATACCAACTTTGGAAAGTTATTTACTACTTACTCTACATCAGTTGGCTTCGGTCATCTATACAATGCTGACACTGTCGTCCTCCATACTAAACTAAACTTTCCCGAGTGGCCCTGATCCATGGCTCATCGGAGTCGACTGTTTACCACTCGCGTCCGTCGAGGGCAGGGGACTCTGGTGTCACTGTTTCCTTATAGTCCACCTTTTGGAGTCTACACTTTTTTTGCCACAGTGTCGTCACACAGCGCCTGGTCCCAGACCCTTGAGGTCCCAGCCCTTCCTACAACAGCCGCCGGATCCGCCTTACCCTCGGTTCACTCTACGGTCGATTGCAGCAGTCTTGATCCTGCCTCTGGAACTCCTTTCTCCCTTCAGATATGGGGTTTAGGATATGAGGATATTTATCTTTTTTCCTCATGAACATCTCCCTTTCAGTTGCGGGGTATGTAGCTGTGCAATCCTGCCGACGATGTCAAATTGTGGATGAAAAAATCAATAGGACTCGAACCAGATGTGCAGATGAGTGAGCTTTATTGGTTCTGTCCCTTATGCATCAAGGGAGAGAAGCCTCAAACTTCTCTCTCACATGAGTTCATATACCCCCACCATTCCCCGTTGTTCTCTCATGAGCTAATCTCATGACTCCAGGTGCCAGGCCTCCCAACCATCCTTGAACATTCTTTCCTGCTTAAAGCAAGTTTGTTACTCCCTGCTTCTGCACCCCTGCCCAGCAACAGTTAAGCAATAACTGTTGTCATACTCCATCACTTCTCTATTTGCTTTTCTTGCAGACGGATCAAGATGAGGGCAAAGATCACATAAAGGTCACATATTCCTTAGTCCTCCTTTAAGCAAGCATTAAACATTTTCCCTCACAACACGTTCAACTATATATAAATATATACATTACTTAATGACAAGAATTACATGGAGGAGCAGGAGATACAGAGTCTATCTGTTGTCAAATAAACTGATTATTTTATGGCCTAGCCACAGCACCTTCCATGTCCCAGGCATACAGTAACGAGGTAGGTAGTTTCTGGTTAGATCCATTATCTTTTACACTGATGAGAATGTGAATGATGAAGGTAGCCACCTCCTGTTTTCAGACCAGTTCTGCACACAGCTCCCCTTTAAGTCCCTCAATGATGATGTGCACTAGCACTGCTTATTCCAGCACATGAAGGCATCCAGAAACCTGAACTCCATTCTGTGCTATGCTGCTGAACAAGTACCCTCTCTCAGATGAAGCAGGACTAGACCGCAAATGCAACCTCATTGAGGATGATTGAAAAAAGCCTTCAGTTCCTGGATGAAGTTGCACTGGCTAGAAGGAGCATGGCACCCCTTCACAGTGATCACGGACCACAAAATCCTGGAGGACCTCCAACCCACCAGAGACTGAATTTCAGGCGAGCTCGATGGTCCATTTTCAATTCCCGGTTTGTGTTCCAGGTGACCTACAGACCAGGATTGAAGGATGTGAAGGGGGACCAAGAGTGAGTCCTTCCTCCTGCCTGTTTCACTGGGGCTGTCAGCTGAGATGTTGATCAGCTGACCCTGACCCTCACTGCCCTCCACACTAGCTCTACACCTGTCTGTGAAGTTGCAGAGCAGTCATCACCTGGGTACACAGCTCCCTTGGCTTAGGACACCCAAGGTACACCCACATCTGACAGCACAATATTAGTGGCCAGCAATGCACAGGGATATTTTGTGCTGAATGTGCAGTGCAGCAAAATATCTTGCACACCAACATGTTGGTAAGATGCACCCCCTTCCTAGACCACATCGCACGTGGTCTCACCTGGCATTTGGTTCTGTCACAGACCTCCTGGTCTCTCAGGGCAACACGGTGCTCCTCATTATCGTCAATCCCTTGTCAAAGATGCTCCAGTTCGTTCCACTCCTGGCACTTCCCACTGCACTCAAGACAGGTAAGCAGCTCTTGCACCACATCTTTTGACTTTTCAGGCTGACTGAAGACAGTGTTTCAGATCGGGGAGTTCCATTCACCTTCTGGATATGGCAGGGGTTCCTGGGGAAGCTCAATGTAATCGTGAGGTTGACTTCAGACTACTACCGTCAGGCCAAGGGGCTGTTAGAGAGAGCTAACCATGAGCTATGAAAGTTCCAGTGCCTCCATTGCTAAGAGCACCCAGAAACCTGGGAGCACCTATCTCCCCTTGGCAGAGTATGTGCATAACACTCTCTGCCAAACACTTACAGAGCTCACCCCCTTCTAGTTTGTCCTGGGATTCCTAGTTTATCCCTGGATTTGTAACCCCCCAACCTTGGATCAGCCTGCTGTTTAGACGTTGTGCCAGCAGAGTGAGTAGGTCCATACCCCATCCGCCATCGTATCAATTAGAACGTAAATGGTCAGCTTGCTGGTGGGCAGCATATCTGACCTGATGCCTGTGGTTGTGGGACCCATTGAGGAGGTCAACACAACTTCCTGTTCACCATTGTTGCCATTGAAGCTTGAAAGATATAATGATAGCAGCATACGAGGTGAGTGCCCTGCTGGACTCACAACGACAGGGGATGCAGCCAGTACTTCATGGAGTCAGAAGGGAGGGATACAGAAGAGGGAAGCTGCATGACTGCATCTCAAATCCTGTCAGCCAAATCCATCCGAAGCAGATCTTTTTCGACCGGGCGGGCCTCACTCTCAGAGACCAAGAAAACCTCTGTGTTACATTAGGCACCCAGCCAAATGTTTTGTTTTAGCTTTTTTCCCAGCTCACCTTTGTGTTTGTTTATTCATGGAGTATAAAAACACTCCAAATGTGCAATTGTGTCCTCCACCCTACACGAAACTGGCACAAGGCTATTTACAATAATAAATGTTTCATTTTTAAATTAATTCATATTTGCTAACTTGCCTTCTGCCCACATTCATACATGTTTTTGTGTGTGTGTTCATATAATATTCAATAATTTAGAAAATGACACATAACATATTCAAATAATAAAGTTACTTTAGATTAAAAATAATATTTACAAATGCACAGGCCCTTCACCTTTAATCTGAAAACTTGGCCATGTTACTATCAAACTAGAAACATAAGGGTCATGGGTTACAAGTGGATATTCAATACAGTTTTACTTTTCTTTCTTAAGCTTTACAACCTATTTATTCAGTCAGTCACCCAGTTCTGAGCACAGTGGTTCTCTAAAACAAATGTGGCACTTTATTGTTGAAGCTGGATTGAAACAGCAGAAACGCAACATACCTTAAATATCAGAAATCAGATGAACAGGGAATAGAGACTTAGAGATTACAGAGTTACACTGCACCTCCTTTACAACACTGAATGTGCCAGTAAAGAGATAATGTATCCAGACTTCATTTAGGATTATAGAAGGGAAGAGAGCTAATAATCTAGATGATAGTCAGTAAGAGCTGAACGTTTCACTTCAGAGTACATGCTGTCTTCAGGCTGTCCTCTCTTCACCTGCCCTCTTTTGGCTTTCCTCTCATTGAAATGAATGGCAGCATAATTCAAGTCTTCAGCATCATGTCGCTGTGGGAATGAACAATAATGTTTAGTGAACATTACTGTCATTCTTATCCTTATTTAGAATATGACAACTAGTCTCAAACACAGACAGTGAGTTGCCTTCTCCTCCTGCACTACAGCAGGACAGTGTTGCATGTCTCATACAGCTCCACCACAATAGCTTCATGAATGCATGAGAGATGCTGTAATTAGACTACAGCTATAAACTATATCAGCACCACATATATGAAACAGAGGAAGCTGAGCTGAGCAAAGCTAGAAACATTTTTAATAAAAGATGTCATAGATTTAAATGAACATGTATCTAATATGAGATACAGAAACTTTTAACAAGGTAGGGCTACATCACTAACTTTTACTGCTGTCATATATATGATTAGCATGTCGTTGAGCATCATAAATATTTCTATATTTAAACCTGGAGAAAGACGTTTTCCTAATAATGGCATGAAAGTACAACTGCACAACTTGTACCTGACTGGTGGTTTTCTCCATCACACTCACTTGTTGAGGTCTCTCTGTGGCAGGGGAAAATACAGCATTAATTTTAACTGGGTAAGGGAATATTACCTATAAGATAAAAATATAGAACATAAAAATAGTATGAAGTCATGAATTAGAATAAGGGCCCCCTGCCCTTTATGAACACTTACCATTGCCGTGTTCAGAGTTTTTCACCTTACAAATGATTATGGTTTGAGCAATGATAACAGCCACACACACTCCCAGCACTGCTCCAAGACAGATCTCTACAGGACCCACAGGCTTTTCTATAGAACAATCTTTATAAAATTATTGAATATTCAAATTTATTTTATTTAAAGCAAATATACTCGAAGAGACTTGCCTGAATAAGTTGGGTTTGATGGATCACACCCTGTTCCTGCACTGTCAGGATTTTTTGGAGTTAACTCTATATGCACTCCTCAATAAAACACAAACTCAGCTCCTAAATCATCTTGTTTTCCCTCACATGCAAAAAAACCACATGTTTTATAAAAATACCCAAGTCTACTACAGAAGAATTAGCAGGTATTTTTATAAAATGTCTTCCTTACAGCACTTTCAAGTCTACTATATAAAAACTATACAGATTATAAAAAAAATATTTTTTAAATTCCCTAATTGAGAAAATGACTGTGGCTTTGACTTTAAGATTATATGTGTTTTGTGCTTCAGTTATAATCCAGTTTTAAATGTAAAGAACTTTGAAAGGAGTAGTTTCATTACCTGCCAGAGTTGATGTAGCAGAGGTGAAGTTAACCTTTGTTCCGTCTGTCACTCCACAGAAGTACAATCCTTCATCTTCTACAGTAGCATTTAGAATAGTCAGAGAGATTCTGTCATCCTTCCACTTCATTATGAATCTGGAGTTGTTGAATGGAAATGACAGTATGCCATCTTTATCTTTACGCACTTGTCCTACTTGTTGAATCTCCTGCTGCCATTTGTGCTTGAACCAAAAGCAATCAGTGTTTTCTTTAAATGTGCAGTAATGAGTGATATTCTTCCCAGGTTCAGTCTGGACTGTTCGTTTAAAAGGCTTTGTAGTTTGAACAGGACCTATAAAATGAAACTGAGCCAGAATCAAGAAGAAAACAATTTGGAGAAAATTGTATCCAAAATAAATAATACATATTGATTATTAAACCAATATCAGAAAGAACTGTAACAAATGTAATTATAAATGCTGCTAAACATTTGTAACTGTACATGTCTTGTAGAGAAAAAATATAGGTATCCAGAATGGTATCATCATTGCAGAGTAACGCTCAGACCTCAGAGGAGATGTTCTGAAAAGAAGCAACTGACAAAATAAATAAACTTCATGAGCTTTCCGGTCTCATGACTCAAAATCTCATTGGCTAGAAAATGTCACAAGTCTTTTTCTGTCCTGTTGTCTAACAACCATGTTTGCACAACTGCAGTGTCAGATCACATTAAAACATGTTGAGCCCAACATCCATGTAAGTTAAAATAAGAGAGCACCACTTGAAGAAAGGGTTGATTTGACAATCTAGTTTACATTATTCAAAATTATTCTAAATTATTATTGTTATTATTATTGTTATTATTATTATTATTATTATTATTATTATTAATTATTATTATTATTGTTGTTGTTGTTTTATTCAGGTCTCTTTTTTCTTTTTTTAAGACAATAGAAGTGTAACTCCTCATGTGCTACTGTCCTTTTAAACCAAACCTGATTAAATGTTTTTTTTTTTATCATATTTAATTTTAGAGAAAGAAACAAAACAACAAGAATTATACTCTGCAATTATGAACTGTAGAAGTCTATGTTAGGATTATGAACTGTTGAATTCTATGTTAAGATTATGAAATGTAGAAGTCAATGTAAGGATTGTGACCATATTTTATTACAACCCCAACTAGGCTGTGAGGACATAACAAGGAAAGAGAAATGTAAATGACTAACAGAATGTAAGTTGTAAAAAAATGAACAGCATCAAAACAAACAGAAGCCCAAATGGAAGTCTCCTTTTTGGTGTATTTCACAGTGGATATTAATTACAAGCAGTCTTACTGGTGCAATGTGATCAGGAGTGATCCAGGCCAAAACAATAAACAAAACCTACACTAATGAAAGAAAAATACAATAAATAATCCTAACAAACACAAGAAAGACACAATAGACACAATTTCCTGACTTTCTGAAACAGAAACAGGCAAAACCCATACCCAACAAAAATGGCAATTACTCTCTACCACCAATATCTGACACCAAAGTACCAAACTTGTATATATACATCTATATGTATATACACAACAGCTACCAAGGCAGGTGGGATGAAGCCAAAGTACATCCAAAATGGGGAAAACAAGGTCATACACAAACATCATACAATATTTTAACCACAAGCCGAACAAACCAAGAAATACCAAACTAACAAAATTATTGCTATTCTCTCCTCTCTTCCTCCTTCTCTCTTGTGGGAGGGGCCATTAAATAGTAGGAGCAGTTGTCTTGAAAACCCGGTGAGGAATGGGGCGGAGTCTCAAATGGAGGGAAATCCTGGCACTGAACGTGGAACACATACACTTACGCGTATCCATCTTTCTGTAAAACTTTGCTTCTGGAATTTTATTTTATAATCTGTAAACTAGTGGCAGCTGTGAAAGAATTAACAGAAGTAGCTGAAAGGACTAATCAGTGGATGTGGATGAGGAGAGTGAAGGTTAGTTGGGGAAATAAATAAAGGTGGAATGGCTGAGGTGTTCAGTGTTTCAGGTACATGGAGGACTGGACAGGTGAGTGGGATGTTGTGTCATGTCATTGTTAACATTGTAGATCCAAATGAGCATGCATTAACAGTGCCAGTGAGGCTGGATATGGCCTTAGTCCAAAGAGAGACCTGTATGGACCTACTGTGTTGGGGAATGCTTGGTGGTGTAATACATACAATTATTATGGACCTGACGACACTGAGTATGCAGTAACTATGCCAGTAGAGAAGGGGAAGGTCACTGGAGAGGACAAAATGGGTTTTACAGGTTATGAAGTGATTGGCTGCATGGGGACATTGCAGTTAGTAATAATTTGGAGAGTAGCGTGGACTGTTCTTTTTGAATTTCATGTTGTCTTGTGTTTGTTGTTGTTGTTGTTTGTTAGTACAAGGATAATACATGAGTTCCCAGATTGTAGATAATGTTGGTAACTGTTTACTTAATTTAAGTGTTTCTTGCCTAAGCATTAGCATTATTTTAGTAAAAAAAAAAAAGCCACACTGCATATGCGAATAGTAAGTGTATTATCAGTCTAAACTTGTATTTGTGTTTTTTTTTCCTATGACTATTTTCATAGTGACCACAAGGTCTAAAACTCACACCATTCTCTCAGAAAGCAGCTAAAGAGGAAAGTAAATGAAGGTTGGCACTGTACTTAAGACAAAGTGATCTGAGTATGTATGACAACCTTATAGAATAACCCTATTCCTGCACTGTCAGGCTCCGTTTGGGTTAACTCTGGATGTCCTGGCCAATGAAATACAGTGTCATGTTTCAGAAATTGATGAATACACCAATCTCAGGAGATATATTGTCATTGGCTGGATGAAGTCTTCAGGTCTTGTTTATCTTATTTGGCCTTTATTGTAAATTAGAAATTCCCCTTTAGTTCCCCGTGTTTCATGATGCCGTACTACCTTAATGATCAAAACATCTCTCCTAAGATGCTTAAGAAAAAAACATAAAAATGTTAAAAGTGTATATTTTACAGATGAATGAAATGATAATTGTAAATGGAACCATTATAATACCAGTTATAACCTAAAAAAATCATTTCAAAATTAAACACAAACAAAATCTCTAAGGTGTGTTAGCCTGCTGAATTCAAGAGTAAAAATAAATACATTTGGCAGGAGGAAAGTATGAGTGTGAGCACCACCCTGTTTCTGGTGAGAGATCATTATCTGCACTTCTGTTTTCCATAGACTAGCAAAAATAACCAACAGGAAACTGTATTTGTGCTTTTTCTGAAAGAGTGCAAACCTTTAGGTGAAGTGTGACTAAATCAGACACAAGTCTCAGGTCATGTAAGGTCATGTGTCACGGTGCCTCCCCTCCTGCAGTCTCCATATAACATCCTTTATACTTTTCTGTTGCTTCTGTTGCCTGTGCTATATGTTTAGGTTTTGTGCCACACCTCACACAGGTGGCAAGTGTTGAGTTTTATTCACCTGTGTCTTGTTATCTTGGTACGTTGTTCCTTTATAAGTCCTTCCTGTTAGAATGACTGACTGTCGGTCATTGATTTTGCTTTGGCTTTCATTATTTCATGTTTGAGCACATTGCTGTTCTTTTTCAGTTTCATTAAAGCCTTCAGTTGGAGACAATTGCTTCCTACTTTGTCGCACGATCTTCACATTGCAAAACATTCACACCATGCAAAACATTCAGTTCAGACTGCCAGAGCACATCAACTCAGACCGGTGGAGTACATTGTACATTGTGGGTCTGGCAGGAACTCTTGGACAAGTTCAACATAACACTGAGCCTGACTTCATCTGAGTGTGTCCCAGGGTTCCTGCCGCTATGACCTTGGAACTCTCCAATGTCCTGGTTCAACCAGTCCTGGTTGTGAGAGAGCCAGAAAGTGTGGGAGAAGATACACTGCCACCTGCAGAGGGCCAATGCAGCTTTCAAGAGGAAGGACGATCAGGGGGAGACCACCATCTGTCAGCTGGGTGTGTGTGGCTGTGGGTAATGTGGGTAGCCACCAAAGAGGGGAAGACCAGCTCGAGAGGGAACGTTCACTCATAAGACATCCCAGTGAGGCTCAACAAGGTCACCTAGTAGGTCAATGTAGTTAAGGTTCCTCTGCATTTTATGTGTCCTCCGTAAAGCCTGTCATAATGGGTTCTCTAGACAATTCTGACTTGCTGTCATCCATCCAACACCAAGTGACATCAACGGAGGACCCTCCTACATGGTTCACGCCCTCCTCAACTAAAGATGTGCAGAGTAAGGATTCAGTACCTGCTGGACTGAGAGGGGTATGGTCCCAAAGAAGGTAGCTGAATATTGTTACGACCTCATCTAGGTTCCAGGCCGTAACAGGAAGTGTGAGGATAATGGCAAATCAAATGTGTGGTGGAAATGAAGTAAGACAGAAATACACCAAAGTAGTTCATTGATATACAGTGTATTGTACAACAGACAGTGTGATATACACAAGAGATAGTGTGACACTGGACTAGAACATCAGGAGTGACCTAGGCCAAAACAACAAACAAATACACACTAGAAACAAACAACCACTTGCTAAACCTAAAGAGACAAAAGAAAATACACACACAACTACATTTACTCCCTAGGTGGAAAATACAGAGCAAACCCACTCCCCAAACAAAATGGCAGTCACTTCCTACTTACCAGTGAAATCTACAAAAGGATCAAAGTGAAATATATACAAACATAGAGTGGTAAAACTAACTATTAGAGCAAAGTCAACAACAAAGTCAATATGGGAAGCAATGTCATACACCAAGTCAAATATCAAATACTATTAACATACATTTCACACAAATATCACTGCCTTCCCCTCCATAGCGTCCTCCTCATTTTATTATTCCTCAGGGTGGGTGGAGTCTTGTCTCCTGATTTGCTGCAAGCATGAACTCTGTAATGGAATCTGGAACTGGACCTGGAATGGAACACACACAGCCACACCAAAAGAACACAGGACGTAACAATACTGGTGAGTCAGATCCTGGATACCAAACTTATCAGCTCCTCCCACTGTGCCCATCCATCCAGGCACTCTGGCCCCAGTGGGCACTTTTGGGTGGTGGTGTACTGGCAGGCCCTGGCTGGAATCCAACCATCAAAGAGCACACATGGCAATCAATGGGAGGAGCTGAAAGTTTCGTATCTTGGATCTGACTCAGCAGTATTTTTACGTCCTGTGTGTCCTATTACAAAGATATTATTAAAAATATTGTTTTGAAAAATGGTTTAATGGTTGTTTAGAAAAATAGATCAAAGATTTTCTGAATCTGTACAATCTGCCTTTTCAGTTTTGTCGATAGTAAGAATAAAGAGCCTATGAGATGTTAAATATAGAGGTTAGATTATGGGGGAAGATACACGTCAGCTGCCTAACTTTGATATGAAACATATGGATATCATGGTATATGTAAAAACAGAGGAAATGCCCTGAGATGTCCGAGTGTTAAACATAATGCTAAACATAATTCAGAGGTTTATTTCCCACAAAGGTCATAGTTCAGTGCTTTGCACTGAAAGTTCCTAGTGTGTACAGAGACTTTGCAAAACCTCTTTCTCTGCTTTTGTTTCTGTTTCTCTTTTTACTCTTTGTAATTTGCATTATGTGTGTGTGTGTGTGTGTGTGTGTGTGTGTGTGTGTGTGTGTGTGTGTGCATGTGCATTCATTTTCAGTAATTTAGAAAATAACACAAAATATGTTGAAATAATATTTACAAATACACAGGCCCTCAACCTTTAATCTAATCTAAAACTTGGACATGTTATTTTCATACTATAAACATAAGGGTCAGGGGTTACATGTCCATATTCAATACAGTGTTATTCTTTATTTTTTAGCCTCTTAAGCTTTACACCCTAATTATTCGGTTTACGTTGAATCACTTTTTGTCTCAGCAAATTGTTTGGGTAGTTGTAGATTTATAAACTGCAGTATCTATAAAGCACATAGCTAGTAACAGGCTATTGATAATTGGTAGAGCAACTAAAGTAGGACAGAATAAAACAACCACAAATAAAATAACATTTTGTAATATGAACCAGTATGATGAGAAAAGAAAGCATACAGTATTAAATAGAATGTAATAAAAAATAGTTTATATCAGATTTAATATTTAATATCTCATGCACCTGTTCTGTGTTAGGTGTAATGGTCTTGAGTGTATATATGTATCCTGTGTTCTAATGCGTGTTGTTGGTGTTTGAGTTGTGTATAGCGTTTGAGGTTATCGTAAATGTTGCATGTTTGTAAGAATAAATCTGTCATCGTGCCTCGTCCCTGCATCCTGCTTATCCTCAAAACGTAACAGTAGTATGAAGAGAAGATATAAAGATCAGAAAATCAACTATAACAACTAAGTAAACACAACACAATGTGTAGAGATCAAAACATTGTGGATATTCTTTATCAGACACCCAGTTTTGAGCACAGTAGTTCTTTAAGACAAATGTGGCACTTTTTTTTTGAAGATGGAATGAACCAGTTGAAATACAACATACCTTAAAGATCAGAAAGCAGATGAACAGAGAGTAAAGAATTAGAGATTACAGTTACACAGCACAATCTTTACAACACTGAATGCGCCAGTAAAAAAATAATGTATCCAAACTTCATTTAGGATTATAGAAGGGAAGAGAGCTAATCTAGATGATAGTCAGTAGGAGCTGAACTTTTCACTTCAGAGTACATGCTGTCTTCAGGCTGTCCTCTCTTCACCTGCCCTCTTTTGGTTTTCCTCTCATTGAAATGAATTGCAGCATAAATGCAGCTCTTCAGCATCATGTCACTGTGGGAATGAACAACAATGTTTAGTGAACATTACTGTAATTCTGATCCTTAGAATATGACTAATAGTCTCAAACACAGAGACAGTGAGTTGCCTTCTATATCAGCACCACAGATATGAAACAAGGGAAGCTGAGCAGAGCCAGAAACATTCTTAATAAAAAATGTCATAGATTTAAATGTATAAAAGGCATTAAATTGCTTTTTAAGATGTACAGATTTTAATACTGTTTATGATTAGACTAATATTATAGTAGCTCGTCATTCTTCTCTTTACATAACCTGCTTTGTCTGAAACAAAGCAATTAAACATTATATATATATATATATATATATATATATATATATATATATATATATATATATATATATATATATATATATATATATTTGTGAGGTAAAGCATATTTTTACTTTCAAATCTGGACTTTTTCATTATGGGGGGCATGTCGTATTATGCTAATTAAAATCAGTTGCTAATGTAACATCTACTGTTGTCATGTCTATGACTGGCTAGTTACTAAGCATTATATTTACATATTTAATGGAACGAAAGCACAACTGCACAAGTTGTACCTGATTGGTAGTTTTCTCCATCACACTACCTTGTTGAGGTCTCACTGTGGTTAGGGAAAGAATACAGAATGAAATGTAAGTGGATCCGTGAAAATTACCTCTATGCCAGGGTTGTTGCAAAATTCTTATCAATAATTTCAGTATTTCTTAAACATAATAATAGTATGAAATCAGGAATTATAATAGGTTGAGCTCCCTGCCCTTTATGAACACTTACCATTGCCATGTTTAGAGTTTGTCATCTTACAAAAGATTATGGCTTGAGCAATGATAACAGCTACACACACTCCCAGCACTGCTTCAAGGCAGATCACTACAAGATGTACTGTAAAACAATTTTTATAAATATAAAATTTAATGTAAAATTAAACTGAAATTAAAATGTCAGCCTAACAATCACAGAATCATATATTGATGTCAGATGCTAACCACAAATCTATGCCATGAAGATATATTCATATGAAAAGTATAAATGAACTATGTAAGTCTTGAGTTGACAATTCCTTGGGGAACTGCCTTGATTGCTGAATTTTGATGCACTGATGTATATTTCTCTTGATATGCTGATGAATATAAAATAAATACTGTACAATCAATTATTGTTCTTGGTGATATTTAAATTATTGTACTAAATTTTTGTGACTTTTGATATCATATAGAACCTTGAAAGATGATGATTATTTAATTTTTTGTTAATCATTTTATTTCAAGAAAAGAGACAAAGATACTTGCTTGACTGGTCTGTTTTTGAGGAATCCGACCTGCACTGCCCTGCAACGTCAGGCTCTGTTAAGTTGGGTTTTTGTCCTGGTCAATAAAACACAAACAGTGCCAGTGTCACGGAACACTAGCCTCCCATGAGTCACATGGTTCGGCCCGCCACGTGCAGTGGGAGGACTGTCTTGTTTGTAACTACACCTGCACCTCGTTAGTCTGTATGTATATAAACCAGTGTTAAAGTGTGCAGGTTGTTGGTCATTCTCGGCGTAATGTGTGAGTGTGACGTGCTAATATTCGATGTATTCTTGTGTATCGTGTTTGTTTAATGTTAACCCTTTCATGTTCATTGTTTGTGATAAGTGTGAGTGCCATTGTGTCCTATATGTACATTAAATGTACGTCCCAGTCGCTGGAGTCTGTGCGTCCTGCCTCGCGCCCTGCGGCACTCGGGCTGACACACGTTACAGTCAGTTCTTAGTTCATCTTGGGTTGACTCACATGCTTGAACAAGTTCTCTACTAAAGAATTAGCAGGTACAAAATGTGTATCTAATATCACTTTGCAGTTTATAGTCTGAAACCACTTTGCATTTATTCAGGATTTTAATTCTCTTCTTCATAAAACATCTCTGGCTTTGACATTCAAACAATAAGTGTTTAGTGCTTTAGTTGTGAACCAGTGTTAAGAAATTTCAAAGAAAACATTTAATTAACTGTCACACTTACAAAGGTAGCAGAGAAAAAGTGAACCACTTTTGCATCTGTTATTTCACATAAATAAGTTTCTTCATTATGTATCATAGCATTTTGAATAGTCAAAACATTTTTGCTATTTATCCACTTCATTGTAAATCTGGAGTTGGTGAATGGAGATGAAAGTAAAGCCGTCTTATTTGTTTGCACTCTTCCAAATACATGAGTCTCGTGGTTCAGTTTTTGCTTGTATCAAATGCACCAAAGGTTGTCACTGGATTTTACTTCCAATGTGCAGTTAACAGTGATATTTTTTCCGGGAACATTCATGACTGCTCGTTTCTCAGACTTTATAGTTTGAACAGGACCTATAAAATGAAACTGAGCTATATCAATATTAAAAAAAATGTGGACAAAAGATTATCCAAAGCAAATAATGTATATTGATTATTAATCCAATATCATAACATACAATAACAGATGTAATTATAATCACTGGTAGAGATTTGGAACCATACATGTCTTGTAGAGAAAAAAATATAAGTATCCAGACTGGTATCACCATTGCAGTGTAAAGCTCAGACCTCAGAGGAGAGAGCTTGAAAAGAAGCAACTGACAAAATAACTAAACTAACTGAAATAACTGTCTCATGACTCAAAATCTCACTGGCTGGTAAATGTCACATGGTACTGTTCTGTCCTGTTGTATCACAACCATGTTTGGCAACCTGCAGTGTCTGAGCTCTCTAAAACATGTTGAGCCCAACATCCATGTAAGTTAAAGTAACAGAGCACCACTCAAAGAAAGTGGCAAACTATTACAGTCTTCAAAACTGCTCTAATAATTTTTCTTTTAACAATTATTTTTAGTTATCATTTTTTGTACTGCTCAGATTGTTTGTGTGCAGATATTTTTGGGCATTTCTTTATCCAATAGAAGAGTAACTCAAAATATGCGCCCCTCCTTCTGTGCTGCTGTCCTTTCAAACCAAACCTGATGGAACCTGATTGGATAATGCTGTACCACAACGGTGCTTGATATTTTATGGAACAATACTGAAAAGTATATGAGAACAGTCAGACTATCTTAAAAAGTAACTCTGTGTTTGCTGGAGGTTTAGAGTGTAAAGCCCACATGGAACTGGTGGCACCGAGCACACATTAATGGTGTCAGTGGGGCTGGGTGTGGCTGAAGAAAATAACTTACATGTGTTGTGGAATTATAACCTAAGGAACCAGGATGAAGCTGTCACTGAATAATGAAAAGTTATATTTTAGAAATTGGAATACTTGCTAGGACATAACTAACAAAAGCCCCAGTTTATGTTATGCCTCATAAGTTAAAATCTCATTGGCCATCAAAACTCACAAGATCCTGTTCTGTCTTTTTTTCCCCCTTATAGTCAGTTTGGTCACCAGAGTTCATTTGGGCTACATTAACCTCCAACCCTTGAGAAGCCTTACCTTTTCCTCAAAGAGTTTGTACAAATTGATGTAAACATGAGTTAAGTCTGTGGCACTGCAGTGTAGATCACAGTTAAGTAGGGGCTGCTGATGGATAACCTCAGTTGCTTTGGCTCCTCCCACATCCTGACTACCTCCCCTTCTGTGTCTCCTCCCCCCGACGCAAAGAGAACCTCTAGCCTGCGTAACTTTTCCGAGGCCTTTCCTGCTCTAGATGGGTTTCCAACAAACTTACATTCAGTGAACTCAGACTATGACTTCTAGAAACCTGCAATAGACTTCTGCTGCTTATTCTAATTACTGATTTTGTTCATTATTGCTTGTTTTCTTGCTGTTGTGATGTCCTGTGTTAACCAGAGGACGATGGGCTCTTCTTCATGCTCCATGGCAGTTTTTTCTTGTCAATGTTGCCTTTGGCTCAGTCACTGTGGGCTTGGACTCTGACATGTGTGAAGCTACTTTGTGACAATGGCTGTTGTAAAAAGTGCTACATAAATAAATTTGACTTTGAAACTTGAGTTATTGTTACACTGTACTGTTTTATTTAATATCTGAGAACACACTGCTCTGACAAGTCAGTCTCCCTACTTCCACATGTATCCACTTTAAACCTAATTTATTATCTTTCCTGCATTTATATGGTTTTTTTTGTTTGTTTTTATCTGTTATGATGATAATCTTTAAAATTATTAAGGTCCTTTCTTATAAAGTAATATTTTTTGTAAACATTGTAGTAAAAAAAGGTTTCACCACACTGCATTTGCATAAAGGAAGTGCATCAGTCTAAGCTTTTTTTTCCAATATGTATATTCATAGTGACCACAAAGTCTAAACCTGTTTTCTCACACCATTCTCACAGAAAGTACCTAAAGAGGAAAGTAAACTGAGGTTGGCACTATACTTCAGACAAAGTGATCTGAGTATGGTAGGAGAAACCACAGTAGTAGGTATTAGTGTATGTGGCTGCAACCACTATGTACAAAGTATTATTCCCTCACCTGGTATAAAGTTCTCCTAGAGCTGTTTTTACTGTAATCATTTAGACACATACTTCTCATAAAATAATATTTTTGACCCCATCTTACATTATAACTGCCACTCTCAATTCATCAGCACTCTGAACTCAGCAATATTGAGTGAAACTCCCCAATGAGACAGCTGTAGAAGCCAATGTAATTTGTTGTAAATGTAACATCATCTAGATCTAAAAGTAATATTATGAGTAATGAGTAATATGTATCCATAGGTGCTTATGTGGGTCTGCTGATGAAAATGTCAAGGTAAATCTTAGTATTCAAACTGAGAGTAAACACAATTTGTCATCTGCTGCTGCAAAACATCCAACCCATTTCTCACCCATGGTTCTACTTCCTATTTGGATTCAGTGTGCATGAGTGACTACCACTGCATGCTGGTTGGGTGTCTGGGGGGAGCAGTCTTAAAGCACTCAACACCCTTTTAAGATTTAAAGGCAGTAATGTTTAGTACTTTACTAAACATGCATACTGTCACCATGCTTACAATAACAATGTCCAGTGTAAATGTAGTTCAGCTGCACAAGACACTGCATCAATGTACTCTCAGCAATACACAGTGTTGTGTAGCGGTGACCTTCCCTGGGAGAGTGTGTGACTCTGCAGTGGACAGAAACATATGTGATTCTGTGATGTTTGCGGCACAGAAGAAGCGAGAGGTGGGGTTGCAGCAAAGTGCTCTTTATTATCCATTGGTATCTAGCGATGATAACACTTAAACAGAACTCAAACAGTCGTTCTCTATGAGTGAGCACAGTTATCAAACGAGACTGCCGTCTTAGGGCCTCTAAGTGCAGCCCCGTCTCTTGGGATCGGTGGGTTTAAATAAGCAGATCATGGTTAATGAACAGGTGAGTTCAATTAGTACTCCGGCAATTGTGAGAGGGGCAGGTAAGGGGAGTGATCCCAAGCAGGAGTGGGCGTGTCCCTCCTGCTAGCCGGCCGACCAACTGCAACAGATTCAGCAGGTTCAGGAATTTCAGAGATGCAGACAGGACCAACAAAAGAGACCTTCCATAGACTCTCACAGTTCATAATCCTAACATAGACTTCCACAGCAATATTCCAGAATATAATTATTGCTGTTGTGTCTCTTATTCTAATATTAAATAAGACACAACAAACAATAAAACCTTTGTAAGTTACTCTGACTGCTGTTATACCCTTTTCAAAACTGTTCTATAAAATATTGAGTGTCTCGCTGCTATAACATTAATCTTGCTCCCTCAGGTGTGGTTTGACAGTAGCACAAAATGAGGGGCACAAGTTTGAGCAAATTTCAATTGGCTAAAAATCAATGGCCAAAAGTATCTGCACTCTAAAATCTGAGCTGTATAAAAAAGGGGAAAATGACATTATTATTATTATTATTATTATTATTATTATTATTATTATTATTATTATTAATATTATTAATAATAATAATAATAATAATAATAATAATTACAGCAATTTTGATTTTTAAACTCCAACATGTTTTAAAGAGATCAGGCACTGCAGTTAGCCAGTGAAAGTTGTGAGACAACAGGACAGAACAGGACCATGTGACTTTTGCCAGCCAATGAGATTTTGAGTCATAAGATCTGAAAGTTCATGAAGTTTGCTTAGTTTGTCAGTTGCTTCTTTTCACACTGTCTCCTCTGAGGCCGGATCGTTACTCTGAAATGATGGTACCTGTCTGGATACTTATATTTTTGAGCTACAAGACATGTATGATTGTAAATCTTTACTAGTGTTCATAATTACATATGTTACTGTAGTTTGTTGTTGGATTAATAAGCAATATACATTGGATTCAGTTTTTTTTTCCTTATTGGTCTGAATCTGTTTAATTTTATAGGTCCTGTTCAAACTACAGAGATTGTTAATCAAGCAGTCCTGAATGAAGCCCGAATAAGTATCACTCTTAACTGCACATTTAAAGCACCATCCAATAAGGATGATGACATAGCTTGCATTTGGTACAAGCAAACACTGAAGAAGGAGCCTCAGCAAGTAGGAACAGCGAAAATAAAGAAGGTGGGCTTGATTTCATCCCCATTCAACAACTCCAGATTCATACTGAAGTGGAGTAATGACACCACAAACTCTCTGACTATTCTAAATCTTACTGAAGAAGATGAAGGAACGTACTTCTGTGGAGTAGCAGAAAAATCGGAGGTTCACTTTTCCTCTGTTACATTTGTTGCTGTGACTGGTAATTACATGATTTCTTTTAAACTTTTTAATATTTAAATCTAGATTATAACTAAAGCACAAAAGACTTGTAATCTGAATGTCAAAGCCACAGTTAATTTATGACGTAGAATGTAGAAAAATATTTCGTTATACTGTACTATAAATACAGTATAAATTAAGTCTGTGGACTGCAAAGTGCTATAAGATAAAGGTTTTATAAAAGAACCTGCTAATTCTACAGTAGTACACTTGTTGTTCCAGCATGTGAGTGAAACCAAAATGAACTAAGAGCTGACACTGTTTTATTGACCAGGACACCGAGAGTTAAACCAAACAAAGACTGATAATAGAAGAAGAGGGTTGGATACCCCCAAAACAGACAATTCAAGCAAGTATATTTGTCATTTTGCTATAAATAAAACTTTTATCAATAATATATACCCTTCAATGTTCTATATGATGGGCACACATATTTTATAAAGGAATTGCCTTATCCAGAAAAATCTAGTTTAACCATGTAAAGGACACTAAGAGTGTAGAGTGTTGTTTATAAACTTTGTTATATATGTGTAATATTTAGCAGAATATTAAGAGTTATACACAGTGTATCAAAGTTCAGCATTAGAGTCAGATCCCTAAACAACAGTTAACTTGATCGTTGTACATGTGCTGTTCTGAGGGTCGCTCACTTACATCCTGATCCCAATTCCCCTCCCTAGTCTCACAACCTATGGTAGATTCTTTTGTCTGTAGATTTTCCTTTAAAATTTAATCTACTTTTGTACAACACTGTCTTCATTATGCATGTCTGTTACATGCTGTAGCTATTCACTACCACCATGGTGTGCTGGTCATTAGCATGGGTCTGGCACTGGCTGTGTCTGTAGTCTGGAATCTCACTGTTTGCTCCAGCAGCTGGACAAGGAAGAGTTGCAAATGTGAGTTAATTCAGTTCAACAAAACTATCAGTGATATATTATCACTTGGTTGAATATCTGACGTGTTCCCTTTTTCATGAATTTCAAGGCAAAACATTTCAGTCAGACAACATCAAAGAGGGAGCGAGACCACAAGGCCAGGTATGTTACTATATGCTTGTTAAACTGTACCTGGATTAGTTTTAATTGAACCAGATTCACCCAGTTGAGTTGCACTTTTTTCTTTGTTACCTACGGGGCTGCAACACAACTTCCCTTGTCTGTGTGAAAAGGATCCCGGTAATAAAGAGTTCTGTTATGCTGCATTACAGGTCTATGAGGACAAGATGCAGAAAACAGGGCATCAAGAAAATCAGTACACCCATGTGAGATTCTGGCCTGTTTGAGTACAGGCCATTTTAGTGTTCAGTTCAGTACATAAAATAAAATATACTATACTATGTGGAAGTGTAGTCCAAAGTGTGTGTATAATATTACTTTTATTTATCTTGCCAATACAGTGTGTTTCTCCAGAGTTAATTTTCCCCCTGTGCTGTAGGACCATAGGACCAGTTTATTGTACACCACACATGCTGGCATGGTTATAAAATTAAATATGTCAAAAAAGAAGTTTTATTCATTTTTCATAAGCTTATTCTTGATGATACACTGGTATGTTTTGCACAAAATCTTTTACAAGCAATTTAAAACCAACTAAAATTCCAAAATAAAACATGGAAAGTCACAAATAAAAATACATTTCATGAAAAATGTCATGTATCATAAAAAATCAAACGTATAATACTATAGTAACAAATAAAGGCTTGTTCAGTTTCTCAGTTTACACTGACAAGTTATAAATCAAAAGCAATTCCTGTAATTCATCCTTCAAAATAAGTCCCTGGCCCTTTTTTCTGAGAAAAAAACAAACAAAAAAAAAAAAACCACTATCTGTGTGTACATAACTCAGTTCACCAACAAACACAGACAAATGTAAATACAACATCTTGTGTTTACACGTGCATTTATATGTAGATAATCCCTATCTCTATTGTCATGCATGCCCAACTGTATTTTGGTGGTACAACTCAAGTGCTTTGCTATTCTGGTGGGCTGCAAGTCAACTGGATGTGTGATACTGACAACAGGAATTGTAGTGTTAGGCTTTTTTAAACCCAAAACAATTACAAAACCAAAAACACACTTAGACCAACAAATGGATATATATGTCTAAAAATCTTGAAGTAAAAGTTAATTTGATCAAATTTGTTTGCATTTTATTTGGAGTAATCTCTTTTTTCTATAAAGACAGCAAAGCTGGGAGTGTGTACATCACTGTGAGATTTGGTTCCTCTAAAGACCCTGCCTTTAATAAATTGTCACTGCCAAGAATCACAGAATCATCAATCACACCACTAACTCTTTCATATATGAGGTATCAAGGCATATGTAACTTTTTCTAGTAGCACTGAGACTAAAATGTTATATTGTGATTTACGGGATGCGCACTATTCACAACCTCTGGGGAAATAAGAAGAAACTATTAAAGAAAAACAATGCTGAACTACATCATAAATATGTGTATATTAATCATTAAATGTGAGCACCACTTCTAAATGTCATTGGGGCCTGATTTCCTGTTGGTTATTCTTGCTACTCTATAGGAAATAGAAGTGCAGATAATGATCTCTCTGTGAAACAGGGTGGTGGAGGGGTGCTGGTTGGACTATATTTGACCAGAAAGGCTCAACTCAAACCGTTGAGTTCCATCACCTTTTTCAGCCTCAAATAGTGCTGCCTGAAAACTTAAATAAACCTTCCAAACATATAATAAGTATAATAATACATCACTTTTATTTGCCAGTATGTGTTTTAGCCACTGGATTATTTAGTCTGTCACTTTTGAAAACTGCTCCATGTATCACACAGGAACACAAGGTTCATTAATATTAATTACATTCATTACACAGTGGAAAACTATTCAAAACAATAAAAACAGAAAGAAGTTATAAAGATAGAAAATACCAAAGTGTACACTTGTCTGTGTAATGTAGATATTACATTAAAGGGCACTCATACTCTCCTCCTGCCAAATGTGTTTTTAACCTTTGAGTGTAACATGCTAAAACAACTTAGATCTTGTATCATTGATTCTTTTTTTAAACTTTTGCTTCAGGTTATAACTGGTAATTGTTTGATCAAGTTACAATTATATTTTTATTCCTTTATAAAATATGTACAGATTTTACAGTTTAAAAATGTTTCAGATTATTCTGTTTCATGAAGTGTCTTGGGAGTTGTTTTTTGATCACTAACTCAGGAAGTCATCATGAACAGAGGGCACGATAGTAGAATATCTGGTTGTACAATCAAGGCCAAATAATATAGACAAGACCTCAAAAGGTGCCCCAGCCAATGAGAATGTATCTCTAGATTAGTAAAGATTGATGCATTCATCAATTTCTCAGATCTGACACTGAATTATAATGGCCAGGGCATCCAGAGTTAAACCAAACAGAGCGTGACAGTGCAGGAATTGGGTTAAATGTTAAAAATAAATGTTTCATATTATTACTGTTTTTAAAACAAATATTTTTGAATTATTAATTTTTCACCCTCCCAACAATCAGATTGCAATTTCTTATGATGTGATGGTCTTAAAGAGTCTGAGTGTTTGCTTGTGTGTGTGTGTGTGTGTGTGTGTGTGTGTGTGTGTGTGTGTGTGTGTGTGTGTGTGTGTGTCATAACACCTGATCCCATAGCAAACTACACCACCCAGGAACCCATTCTTCTGTCTGACAACAACTCTACCAATCAGAGACTCTTGATCAGAATCACCGGAGTATTGAACTCACCTGTACCTCGATACTTTCAGTGTATATAAGAATGTTTAGGACTACCACTCACTGCGTAGTATTGCCAATAGTCTCTAGAAGCATACCGAGTGTTTTTTTGGGTTGGCTTTTTGTGTATTGTACCTTTTCTTAGTATTCTTCGTTGTTCTATTTTGCCTGCCCCTTTTGGATTGTCTGTCTGCTTATATGGTGATTGATCTTCTGGTTTCTGGCTCAGACTGTTAAACTCTCTGTGATTTGGATTATCCCTTTATCTTCTCCTTTTGTCATCACACAGGATTATTGCACAACCCCTGAACAACAATTCAACCAACCTGCTGTTTTATATCCACAGGCGTCTGATTTTGTCCCACCTGTCACAGTGTGTTTGCGTGTGTGTGTGTGTGTGTGTGTGTGTGTGTGTGTGTGTGTGCGTGCGCGTGCACATTCATATTATTCAGTAATTTATAAAATAACAGAACATATGCTGAAATAATATTTACATATACAAAGGCCCTTAACCTTTAATCTGATCTAAAACTTGAACATGTTATTTTCATATTACAAACAAGGGTTGGGGTTACATGTCCATATTCAATACAGTGTTATTCTTCTTTTTTAATAAACCCTAATTATTCATCTTAGGTTGAATCACTTTTTTACTATGCAAAATGTTTGGGTAGTTATAGATTTACAAACTGCAATATCTGTGAAGCACATAGTTAGTAACAGGTAATTGATAATTGGTAGAGGAACTAAAGTAAGATGGAGTAAAACAACCACAATAAATCAAATTTTGTAATATGAACCAGTATGATGAGAAAAGAAAACATACAGTATTAAATAGAATGCAATAAAAAAAAGTTTACTGCAAATTTAATATTGGTGATCTATAATAATAATAATACATATAATAATCATAATTTATTATTATATGTTAATATTTATATCTGATATTTAATATCAGATGCTAACCAACAAAAACAACAGGCAAAATATAATCTTGTAGTATGAAGAGAAGATATAAAGGTCAGAAAATCAACAGTCATAACTAAGTAAACACAATGGGTAGAGATCAAAACATTGTGGATATTCTTTATCAGACACCCAGTTTTCTAGTTCTCAAATGTGACACTTTATTGTTGAAGCTGGAATGAACCAGCAGAAACACAACATACCATAAAACAGATGAACAGTGAATAAAGATTTAGAGATTATAGAGTTATAGAGTTACTATAGATTATAGAGTTATAGATCATAGAGTTACCTCTTTAACAACACTGAATGTGCCAGAAAAGAGATAATGTATCCAGACTTCATTTAGAATTATAGAAGGGAAGACAGCTAATAATCTAGATGATAGTCAGTAAGAGCTGAACGTTTCACTTCAGAGTACATGCTGTCTTCAGGCTGTCCTCTCTTCACCTACCCTCTTTTGGTTTTCCTCTCATTGAAATGAATGGCAGCATAATTTAGCTCTTTGGCATCATATCGCTGTGGAAATGAACAACGTTTAGTGAACATTACTGTCATTCTGATCCTTATTTAGAATATGACTACTAGTCTCAAACACAGAGACAGTGAGTTGTCTTTTCCTCCTCATCTACAACAGTGCAGTGTTGTATGTCTCATACATCTCCACCACAATAGCTTCATGCATGTGTGTCAATGCTTGTGGCATAGCAGGCCACCAATGCGGTGCAGGCTGCACCTGGATGACCTGTCCCCAAGGAAGTGTACGCCCACGTGATAAGCGCATGCACATCGAGGCGATTGTCGGGACGCCGTGGATGGGGGTTGGCCTCCTTGATTTTTCGGTCCAACTCCCATTCCAGGGACGCCAAAAAGCAGGTGGGTGGGAGAATCGGCTCTGATCTCATGGACCTTGCTTCTGCTGTGTATTGTCGCGAGAGCGCGTCCGCTCGGGTGTTCTACTCTCCTGGTCTGTAGGTGACCTTGAACCGAAACTTGGAGAAGAAGATTGACCACCTGTCTTGTCTGGCGTTTAGTCTCTTGGTGGCCCGGAGGTATTCCAGGTTCTTGTAGTCGGTGTATACTGTGAATGGGTGTCTTGCTCCCTCAAGCCAGTGTCTCCACTCCTCAAAGGCTAGCTTCATCGCAAGGTGCTCACGGTCCCCAACCCTGTAGTTCCTTTCTGCTGAGCTCTGCTTTCGAGAGAAGCAAGCGATGGGCCACAGGTAGCCTCTGCCTCCCCTATGTTGCGAAAGCACCGCGCCCACTCCTATGTCAGAGGCTCCACCTATAGCACGAAAGGTCTCTCAGGGTCTGGTTGTTGCAAGTTGGGAGCAGTCATTCTTGAGCTCCTCGAAGGCCTTGTTGACCTCCTGAGTCCATTTGATCTTTCTCACAGGTCCCCAGAGCTGATCTGTGAGAGGCCTTGCCAGTGAACTGAAGGATCTAATGAACCTCCTGTAGAAGTTGGTGAAGCCCAGAAAGCGTTGCAGTGCCTTGCGTGTAAGCGGCCTTGGCCACGCCTTAACTGCCTCCACCTTGCCCGGTTGCATACCCACACACCCTTGTCAAATGGTGTACCCTAGGAAGTCAACCTCCTTGTGATGGAACTCACACTTCTCTGCCTTACAATATAGGTGGTTCTTTAATAGGGTCTGTAGCACGGCCTGTACGTTGCACGTGTGTTGGTTCCGGGAGGGGGAGTAGATCAGAATGTCGTCGATGTATGCGACGACGGATCTTCCTAAAAACTCCCTTAGAACCTCATTAATGTAGGCCTGGAAAACCGACTGGGCCATTGTCAGACCGTATGGCAGAACTAAATACTTATAGTGGCCCGTGGAGGTGCTGAAGGCTGTTTTCCATTCATCTCCCTCCTTGATCCGGATTAGGTTCTATGCGCTTCATAAATCTAGTTTTGTGAAATACCGGGCCCCTCTCAGTTGTTCTACTGCAGCTGGCACCAGGGGGAGTGGATACGGGTACTGCACCAGCAGCTTATTGAGTCCTTGGTAGTCCACACAAGGTCTCAGGCCCCGTCCCTTTTCTTCATGAAGAAGACTCCTGCTGACACTGGAGAGGTCGATGGTCGGACATACCCATGTTGCTGCGCCTCTTTGATGTATTGTTCCATGGCCCGCTCTTCCTCCTGAGAGAAGGGGTAGATCCTGCACCGAGGGGGCACCGCTCCCTCCTTGAGTGTTATGGAGTAGTCCAAGTCCCGATGCACAGGAAGCCGCGTGGCTTTGCTGGGGCTAAAAACCTGCTCCAGGTCCTGGTACTCTGAAAGAATAGGCACCAGTTTGTCAGCATCCGGGATTTCTAAAGAAGCCTGGAGGGGTGTAGCCTTGTTGGGGAAGCACCTCCAATGGCAGGATGGTGCCCACTGAAGGATCTGGTTCTTTGCCCACAGCATCTGTGGATTGTGTGCACGCAGCCACGGCAAGCCTAGGGTGAGGGAGTGGAAAAGACCGCGCAGCAGGAAGAAACTGATGCATTCCGTATGCCCTTCCCGGGTGACAAGAAGAACCCGGGGAGTCACATGGGAGATGTATCCTGGGCCCACCGGACCCCCATCTAGAGCCTGTATGCTCAGCGAGGAGGGCAGAGGAATGGCCTTGATGCCCAGCTTCCGTGCAAAGCCCCAATCCATGACATTCCCTGCAGCTCCCGAATCTACTAGGGCATAAGCTGACAGTACACAGCCTTTGTACGAGACCCTAACCGGTATTTTAAAATGGGGACGAGAGGGGGAACTACTCACCCTGCCGGCGCCTCCTCTTCCCTGCTGTACTCCGGCTACGTCCAGCTGCATGGGCTCCTCAGGCGTGTCGGTTGGCCGGGCGGACCTGGCCCCGTTCCATTGTGTAGCCTCCTGTTGCACACACGGGAACGCGGTCGAACGTTATGGCGAGGTGAACAACTTAATTTAGGGTGTTCCCCTCCTGTTTACAGGCTAGCTCCACCTGTAGATCAGGCCGCAGCCTGTTCACGAACACGTCGATCTGCGTGGGTACATTCCAGCATGTTCCCGCCACTAAGATCCGGAATTCCATGGCATAGTCGGCCGCGGATCTCAATCCCTGCCTCAAGTACAACAGTGATTGCCTGCAAAGCCTTCCCTGATGGGGATGGTGAAATAGCGCAGATATAAGTAAACTAAGGTTGGTACTATAGTAGGATGACCTTATAGAATAACGCTATTCCTGCACTGTCAGGCTCTGTTTGGTTTAACTATGCATGTCCTGATCAATAAAATACAGTGTGATGTCTTACAAATTGATGAATGCACCAAACTGCATTACTAAGGAGAAATTCTCATTGGCTTGAGGAAGTCTTGAGGTCTTATTATTTTTTATTTGGCTAATTGTGAAACGTTCCTTTATTGTCCCCTGTGTTCCATGATGACTTTCTGCATTAATAATTTAAAAGGACTCCTAAGACCCATAAGGAAAGAAAATAATCTTTTGTAAACATCAAAATCATCTGTTTAATCATCTGTTTACTCAAGAGATATATTCTCATTGGCTGGATGAAGTCTTCAGGTCTTGTTTATCTTATTTGGCCTTTATTGTAAAATTAGAATTTCCCCATTAGTTCCCCGTGTTTCATGATGCTGTACTGCCTTAATGATCAAAAAATGTCTTCTGAGATGCTTAAGAAAAGAAAAATAGAAAAGGAAAGAAAATAATCTGCAACCTTTTTAAACATGAAAATGGAAAAAGTGCATATTTTACAGATGAATGAAATGATAATTGTAACTGGAGCAATTATAGAAGCAGTGTCACAATTGGTC
This sequence comes from Electrophorus electricus, assembly GCF_041902795.1. Lineage (NCBI taxonomy): Eukaryota > Metazoa > Chordata > Actinopteri > Gymnotiformes > Gymnotidae > Electrophorus > Electrophorus electricus. The sequence continues at coordinate 3,673,383 of NC_137512.1, forward strand.
CCTCCTAGCTTCCCTGTTCCATGTTTTACATGTCTTGTGTTGTGGTTCAATTCCCAAGTTTCGTTTTCTCCACTCCTTATTTGATTTTCCATACCTGTTCCTACTTTCTAGTCTTTGTTCATTTCATCTATTTAAACCCTGCCTTGTTCCATGTGTCTTTGCTTTTCACTGACTGTTTGAAAGTCTGTATCTGTAGGCCCATAAGTTTGTACTCCGTGTACCCTAGTCTAACTAGCCTTTGTGTTTCCTAGCCTCTATTATAGCCTGCTTCCCCTGTTTGCCTTCATGTGTTTTTATTTGTTTAATCATGTGTCCTCGTACTCTCTGTATTGGCTCAATAACCCTGGACCAATATAATGACCACCTCGTTGCCGCTCACCGTTTCAAAAGTAAACAAAAACAAAATCTCTAAGGTGTGTTAGCCTGCTGAATTCAAAATTAAAAATACATTTGTCAGGAAGAGAGTATGAGTGTCCTCATAATGTAATATCTAGGTTACACAGACAAGAAGATTTGGGAGAATGAATACAGGATGTGTTTTTAAATTTCACTTTGGCACTTTTTCTTCTTTTATAACTTGGATGTTTCTGTGTTTATTGTTGTATATATCTTTCCCCTGTATAATGTATGCCAGTAATATTAATGAACCTTGTGTTCCTGTATGATACACTAAACAGTTTTCAAACATGGCAGACTAAATAATCCAGTGCCAAAAACACATATTGGCAAATAAAAGTGATTTGTTATCATACTGATAATATGTTTAGCAGATGAATTTAACTTTCAGGCAGCATTATGTGAGGCTGAATAAGTTGATAGAACTCTGTGGTTTGAGTTGAGCATCTCTGGTCAAATATAATCCAACCAGCACCCCTCCACCACCCTGTTTCAGGTGAGAGATCATTATCTGCACTTCTATTTCCTATAGAGTAGCAATAACAACCAACAGGAAATTGTATTTGTGCTTTATCTCAAAGAGGGCAAACCTTTAAGTGAAGTGTGACTATATCAGACACAAGTCTCAGGTCATCTAAGGTCAAGTGTCACGGTGCCTCCCCTCCTGCAGTCTCCGTCTAACAGCCTTTATACTTTTGTTGCTTCTGTTGCATTTGCTGTATGTTTAGGTTTTGTGCCACAACTCACACAGGTGGCAAGTGTTGAGTCTTATTCACCTGTGTGTTGGTATGTTGGTACATTGTGGTTGATGCACACACTAGCACATCGTCAGCTTCAATGTTTCTCAATGTTTTTAATAATATCTTTGTGATAAGGCAGCTTAGAAATATGTTGATAGTATGAATAAAGTGCCTATGAGAGGTTAGATAAAGAGATGCTAATCATATACACTTTGAATTTGGATGCACTGATGTGTATAACCCTTGGTATTTGTAAACATAACAAAAATACCGAACACTCTTTATCTTTGAGTCCTTCACATGGTTATCTAGATTTTTGTGACTTCTGATGGTCATATAGAATTTTGAAAGCTGATAATTATTTTATTCTGTGATAATCATTTAATTTAAAGCAAAATGACCTAAAGATACTTGCTTAAATGGGTGTTTTTGGGGGTATCCAACCCTCTTCTTCTATTATCAGTCTTTGTTTGATTTAACTCTCGATGTCCTGGTTAATAAAACAGTGGCAGCTTTTAGTTCATTTTGGTTCCCCTCACATGCTGGAACAACAAGTGTACTAGTGCAGAATTAGCAGGTCATTTTATAAAATCTTTTTCATATATCACTTTGCAGTCCACCGACTTTATTTATTATGTATTTATAGTACAGTATAAAGAAATATTTTTCTACATTCTACACCATAAAATAAATGTGTCTTTGACATTCAGATTACAAGTGTTTTGTGCTTTAGTTATACTCTAGACTTAAATATTAAGAAGTTTTAAAGAAATTATGTAATTACCAGTCACAGCAACAAATGTAAAAGAGGAAAAGTGAACCTCTGATTTTTTTTGCCACTCCACGGAAGTACATTCCTTTACCTCCTTGAGTAAGATTTTGAATAGTCAAAAGTTTTGTGCTATTAATCCACGTCATTGTAAATCTGGAGTTTTTGAATGAAGAAGAAAATATGGCCTGTTGATTTGTTTTCATTATTCCTACTTGCTGAGCCTCCTGATTCAATCTTTGCTTGTACCAAATGCTCCAATAGTTATCACTGGATGTAGTTTTCAATGTGCAGAGTGATGTTTTTTCCAGGTACATTTATGATTGCTTGGTTAGCAGCATTTGTAGTTTGAACAGGACCTATAAAATGAAAACAAGTCAGATCAATAATGAAAACAAAATGTGGACAAAAGCATATCCAAAGCAAATAATGTATATTGATTATTGATTATCCAACATCATAAAGTACAGTAACAGATGTAATTATAAACATTGGTAAATTTGGAACCATACATGTCTTGTAGCTCAATAATATAAGTATCCAGACTGGTATCATCATTGCAGAGTCATGCTCCGATATCAGAGGAGACGGTTTGAAAAGAAGCAACTGACAAACTAAATAAACTTCATGAGCTTTCAGGTCTCATGACTCAAAATCTCATTGGCTGGCAAAAGTCACATGGTCCTGTTCTGTCCTGTTGTCTCACAACTTTCACTGGCTAACTGCAGTGCCTGATCTCTTTAAAACATGTTGGAGTTTAAAAATCAAAATTGCTGTAATTATTATTATTATTATTATTATTATTATTATTATTATTATTATCATTATTAATAATAATAATAATAATAATAATAATAATAATAATAATAATAATAATAATAACTGTTCTGTCCTGTTGTCTTACAACCTTGTTTGGCCACCTGCAGTGTCTGATCTCTTTAAAATAAGTTGAGCCCAACATCCATGTAAGTTAAAGTAACAGAGCACAACATTAAGGAAGGGGATGATATGACAATCTTGTTTAAAGTATTTAAATTTCCTCTAATTTTTATTTTTTTTTGTATTATTATTCAATTATATATTTTTTACAGCTAAGATTGTAAAAATAAATGAGTGCAGATACTTTTGGGAATTTACTATCCAATAGAAGACTAACTTAAAAAATGTGCCCTTCCTTATGTGCTACTGTCCTTTCAAACCACACCTGATGGAACATGACTGGATAATGGTGTACCCCAGAGGTGCTCTATATTTTATGGAACAATATTGAAAAGTGTATGACCACAGTCAGAGTAGCTAAAAAAGGATCTAATTAGTTTTATATAGTGTTTTAGTGTGTCTCATATTTAACTGTAAAGACACAACACAGCAATATTTATTTTCTGGGATTATGAAGTGCAGAAGGAATGCTGTTGGTCAATTTTGTTGGTCCTGTTTGTAACAACTCACCACCACATCTTTGTTTATGAAATTTGGTTTTAGGATTTGTAAACTAAATGTATGTGTGGAGGAATTATTGGAAGTAGCTGAATTGATTAGTCACTGGTTGTGGGTGAGGATAGTACAGGCTAGATGGGGAAATGCATAATGCAAATTGAACTAGCACCACTGAACATGCATTAAATGTACTAGTGAGGCTGGACATGACCTTAGTCACTGTGGAGACCAGCATGGAAATGCTGTGTTGGGGAATACTTGGGAGTGTAGTTCATAACATCCATATGGAACTGTCAGCACTGAGTAAACATTAACAGTGTCAGTGGGCCTGGGTATGACTTTAGTCTCTTGGGAGACCAGTGATGGATTTTATAGGTGATTGGCTGCATGGTGGCAGTACAGTGGCTAAAGGTATGTAGAATAACATTCTGTTTGCTGGAGGTTTAGAGTGTAAAGCCCACATGGAACTGATGGCACTGGTCACGAGTTTACGGTGTCAGTGGGGCTGGGTGTGGCTGAAGAAAATAACTTACATGTGTTGTGGAATTATAACCAGGAACAGCATGAAGGTGGTCAATGAAAAATATGAAGTTATATCTCGAGGGACATAGGAAGGCTTGCTAGGAAGTAATTGACAAAAGCACACTATTATGTTTTCTTGCTGGGCTTATAAGTTAAAATCTCACTGGTCATCAAATCTCTTACTTTCCTGTACAGTCATATTTGAAAACTTGTTCATGTATCATAGACACACAAGATACATTAATATTACTGACAAAATTTACACAGGGGAAAGCTATACAAAGTAATTAAAACAGAAACCTCCTGGAAGTAATTGACAAAAGAATCATACTATATTATCTTACTGGACTCAATTAAAATTTCATTGGCCATCAAAATTCCCAAGATCCTTTATTGTCTTTTCTTTCAGATAGGCTGTTTAGCCACCAGAGGTAATTTGGGCTCTTTTAACCTCTGACCCTTAAGAAGCCGTATCTTTTACTTAAAGAGTTTGTACAAGTTGGTATAAACATGAGTTCAGTCTGTGTTACAGCAGTGTAGATCACAGTTACTTGGTGCAGCTGATGGATAACCTCATTTGCTGTGGCCCCTCCCACATCCTGAACACCACCCCTTTGTGGCTCCTCCCACATCCTGACTACCTCCCCTTCTGTGGCTCCTCCCCCCAGGCAAAGAGAAGCTCTAGACTGACTGGGTAACTTTTCCTGGGTCTTTCCTGCTCTAGATGGGTTTCAAACAAACTTACATTCAGTGAACTCAGACTATGACTTCTAGAAACCTGTAATAGACTTCTGTTGCTTATTCTAATTACTCATTTTGTTCATTATTGTTTGTTTTCTTGCTGTTGTGATGTCCTGTGTTGACCAGAGGACGATGGGCTCTCCTTTGATTCTTGGTTCCTCTCAAAGTTTCTTCTTTATGCTCTTTGGAAGTTTTGCCTTGTCTACGTTGCCTTTGGCTCAGTCACTGTGGGCTTGGATGTGTGAAGCTGCTTTGTGACAATACCTGTTGTAAAAAGTGCTATATAAATAAATTTGACTTTGAAACTTGACTTAATGTTACATTGTACTGGTTTACTGGCACAAGTGCTGGTGATTAGTAATCAGGTGATTCAGAGCAGGGCAGGTGCAGTGTGTGTGTGGGGTGGGGGGGGGCATGACTCTCTTGCTGCACACTGCGACAGCTCTAAGTTGTGTTAACCTGCTGAATTCAAGATTTAAATCACATTTATCAGGAGGAGAGTATGAGTGTCCTAATAATGTAATATCTATTTTACACAGACAAGATGATTTAGGGGGATGAGGACAGGATGTGTTTTTAAATTGCACTTTGATATTTTCTACTTTTATAGCTTGGTTGTTTCTGTTTTTATTGTTGTGTATATCTTTCCCTTGAGTAATCTATGTATTTAATATTAATGAACCTTGTGTTCCTATGTGATACCTGGAGCAGTTTTAAAACATGACAGACTAAATAATCCAGTGCCAAAAACACATACTGGCAAATAAAAGTGATTTATTCTTACACTAATAATATGTTTGGAAGGTTTATTTTCAGTTTCAGTTTTTAGGTAGCACTCTTTGAGGCTGAAAAAGGAGATAGAACTTAGTGGTTTGAGTTGAGCACCTCTGATCAAATATAATCCAACCAGCACAACTCCCTCCACCACTCTGTTTCAAGTGAGAGATCATTATCTGCACTTCTGTTTTCCATACACTAGCAAGAAATAACCAACAGGAAATTGTATTTGTATTTGTGCTTTTCTGGAAGAGTGCAAACCTTTAACTGAAGTGTGACTAAATCAGACACAAGTCTCAGGTCATGTAAGGTCATGTGTCACTGGGCCTCCCCACCTGCAGTCTCCATCTCTTTTATTTATGTTGTACATTTGCTTCTGTTGCATGTGTTATATGTTTAGGTTGTGTGCCACACCTCACACAGGTGGCAAGTGTTGAGTTTTATTCACCTGTGTGTTATGTTGTTACGTTGTCCCTTTATAAGACCTTCCTGTTAGTATGACAGACTGTCGGTCATTGATGCTGCTTTGGCTTTCATTAGTTCATATCTGTGCACGTTGATGTTCTTTTTCATTTTCATTAAAGCCTTCAGTTGGAGACAATTGCTTCCCACCTTGTCGCATAATCGTTGCATGTGACGCCATGAAAAACATTCAGTTCAGACTGCCAGAGGATATCATCTCAGACCGGTGGGGTACAATGCACATTGTGGGTCTGGCGGGAACTCCTGGACAAGCTCAACGTAACAGTGAGCCTGACTCCATTTGAGTGATTCCTAGGGTTTCTGCTGCTGCTATGACCCTGGAACTCTCCAACGTCCTGGTTCACAGCACTCCAGTCCTGGTTTTGAGAGAGCCAAAGAGTATTGGAGAAGATGCACTGCAACCTGCGGAGGTCCATCGCAGCTTTCAAGAGGAAGGCTGATCAGGAAGAAACCACCATCTGTCAGCTGGGGGTGTGGGTACTGTGGGTAGCCACCAAAGCAGGGAAGACAGGCTTGAGAGTGAACGTTTGCCCGTAAGATATCCTGGTGAAGCTCAACAAAGTCACCTAGTAGGTCAATGTAGTTGAGGTTCCTCTGCATTTTATGTGTCCTTCATAAAGCCTCTCATAATAGGTCCTCTAGACAATGTTGATCTTGCTGTCGTCCATCCGACTGCAAGTGACATCGATGAAGGACCCTCCTACATGGTTCACGCCCTCCTCAACTCTAGATGTGCAGAGTAAGGATTCAGTATCTGGTGGACTGGGAGAGGTATGGGCCTGAAGAAAGGAGCTGGATACAGTTACGACCTCATCTAGGCTCCAGGCCGTAACAGGAAGTGTGAGGAAAATGGCAAATCAAGTGTGTGGTGGAAATGAAGTAAGACAGAAACAGTCTGAAGTAGTAAAATGATATACAGTGTATTGTACAACAGACAGCGTGATATAAACAAGAGATAGTGTGACACTCGACTATAAAATCAGGAGTGACCCAGGCCAAAATAACAAACATATACACATTAGAAACAAAGACACTCACTAAACCTACAGAGACAAAAGAAAATACACACACAACTACACTTACTCACTATGTGAACAATACAGAGCAGGCCCACACCCCAAACAAAATGGCAGTCACTCCCTACTTACCAGTGAAATCAACAAAAGGATAAAGTGGAATATATACAAATATACAATAGCAAAACTAACTGTTAGAGCAAAGTCAACAGCAAAGTCAATATGGGAAACAAGGTCATACACCAACTCAAATATCAAATACTATTAACACACATCTCACACACATATCACTGCCTTCCCCTCCATAGCTTCTTCCTCCTTTTATTACTTCTCAGGGTGGGCGGAGTCTTGTCTCCTGATTTGCTAGAAACATGAACTCTGTAATTGAATCTGTATCTGTATCTGGAATGGAATACACACAGCCACACCAAAAGAACACAGTATGTAACAATACTGGTGAGTCACATCCCAGATACCAAACTTTTCAGCTCCTCCCACTGTGCCCATCCATCCTGGCACTCTGGCCCCAGTGGGCACTTTTGGGTGGGGGGTACTGGCAGGCCCTGGCTAGAATCCAGCCCTCAAATAGCACACATGGCAATCACAGCAGAGCACAGTGGAAGGAGCTGATAACTTTGGTATCTAGGATCTGACTTAACAGTATTGTTACATCCTCTGTGTTGTTTCTCAAAGATATTATTAAAATGGTTTAATGGTTGCTTAGAGAAATGTTTCAAACATTTTCTGAATCTGTAGAATATTTCTTTTCAGTTTTGTCGATAGGAAGAATAAAGAGCCTATGAGATGTTAAATATAGAAGTTAGATTATAAGGGTTAGATACATGTCATGTGCCTCACTTTGATATGAAACATATGGATATCATGTTATAAGTAAAAACTGAGATGTCAGAGTGTTAAACATAATTCAGAGGTTTATATCCTACAAAGGTCAGACTTCAGTGCTTTGCACTGAAGGTTACTAGTGTGTGCAAAGACTTTGCAAAACCTGTTTCTCTGCTTTTGTTTCTGTTTCTCTTTTTTCTCTTTGTAATTTGCATTCTGTGTGTGTGTGTGCGTGTGTGTGTGTGTGTGTGTGTGTGTGTGCACGTGCATTCATATTCAGTAATTTGGAAAATAACACAATATATTCTGAAATAATATTTACAAATACACAGGCCCTCAACCTTTAATCTAATCTAAAACTTGGACATGTTATTTTCATACTATAAATATAAGGGTCAGGGATTACATGTCCATATTCAATACAGCATTATTCTTCCTTTTTTAGGCTCTTAAGCTTTACACCCTAATTATTCAGTTTACGTTGAATCACTTTTTGTCTATGCAAATTGTTTGGGTAGTTATAGATTTATAAACTGCAATATCTGTAAAGCACATAGCTACTAACAGGCTATTGATAACTGCTGGAGCAACTAAAGTAGGATGAAATAAAACAACCACAAATAAAATAAAATTTTGTAATATGAACCAGTATGATGAGAAAAGAAAACATATAGTATTAAATAGAATGTAAGAAAAATAGTTTACATCAAATTTAATATTTAATATCTCATGTCGTTCACCTGTTCTGTGTTAGGTGTAATCATCTTGAGTGTATATATGTCTCCTGTGTTGTAATGTGTGTTGTTGGTGTTTGAGTTGTGTATAGCACTTGAGGTTATCATATAAGTTGCATGTTCATAAGAATAAATCTGTGTGTCATCATGCCTTGTCCCCGCATCCTGCTTATCCTCGAAATGTCACAGAAACACCAACCGCAGAAAGATGCCCGGGAAGGGACAAAGGGAAGGGTAGAAGGGGAGTATGTGCACTTTCTCAGCCCGTGCAGGGAGGCACCCCGTGTTTTTGGGTAGCTCCTGACTCCCGCAGTAGGGGAGCGTGGTCCTGCTGCGGAAGCGACGGAGTCCCACGGGGCTACGTCTGACAACCTAGACTGGTACATCGACTTCCAGTCCTCCGAGTCGGACGACGTGGATTTCTGCAACACCAAGGAGAGACCGTCGCTCCTCCTGGCCTCGCTCTATGGTCCTGCAGCTGAGGAGGAATGCGTTGGGTCCTACGGAGACCAGCTGGATCAAGAGGACCGGTATTCGGAGGCGGAATCTGCTGCTTCCTATATGGACCTTTCGGAGGACTACGCGGGTTATGAAGAGAGAAGGGGGTGCAGTGATGTCACTTTGGAGTCAGACACGGGGTCCGACCTCGAGGAGGACCTGCTGATGGAGGTGGAGGGGGTATCCAGAGAGGAACTGCCCTCTTCGGACAATTTCATGAGCCCTGAGTACGCTGAGCCCCCAGTACCAAAGGCTCTGCCTAAGGCTCTATCCAGGGCAAGGTGCTCTGGGGGGTATCTAGGGGAGAGCCTCCCCCTCTTAACGACATCACGAGCTCTGAGGAGGACGAGCACCCAGCACCTAAGGCTCTGCCCAGGACCAGGCGCTCTGGAGCAAGCAAGCTGCTCCAGGGGACTGCTGGAGCGCAGGCACTAAACTGAGGGGAGGAAAGAGGACAGCGATACTGGGGACTGCCTTGCACATAGGCAACACAGCTGGGTAGCACCCCACTAGCATTCACCCCAGGTCAGGACAGCCGCTGCCAATTGAGCCGGCGACGAACATTCCCACCCCAGGCTGGTTGGCATCCGCCCCAGCCGACAGCTGGGGTTCCCCCACTCTTTCTTGGGCTGTATAATTTGTGTAATGTAGTGCCTGTGCCCGTCACCGCGTATATCCTCATTGTGGTTAATGTGCCTGTCACTTTGTTCCCGTCTGTCTCTGTCCCTGTTAGTGTGTGTGTTCCTGTGACTGTCGTCATGTTGGTCCTGGTGTTTCCCCCCGCGCTCGCTTTGGCCCGTGGCGGACTGCCTGGTCCTCTAGCCTCGTCGTTTGGCATTGCTTTCGGGTCCGCATCCCATTAGGCTGTCGCACCGGGAGTCGCGCCGTTGAGGAGGAGCTCTGTCACATCACAGCCCTGCCCCCTCCTCAAACGCCTTCGTGTGTGTGTTCTTCTGTGTTGCCACGCCCTTTCGTGCCGTTCACCTGTTTTGTGTTAGGTGTAATCATCTTGAGTGTATATGTTTCCTATGTTGTAGTGCATATTGTTGGTGTTTGAGTTTTGTATAGCGTTGAAGGTTATCGTATATGTTGCATGTTCATAACAATAAATCTGTGTTATCGTGCCTTGTCCCCGCATCCTGCTTATCCTCGAAATGACAGAGTAGTATGAAGAGAAGATATAAAGATCAGAAAATCAACTATAATAACTAAGTAATCACAACACAATGGGTAGAGATCAAAACATTGTGGATATTATTTATCAGACACCCAGTTTTGAGCACAGTAATTCTTTAAGACAAGTGGTACTTTTTTGTTGAAGATGGAATGAAGCAGTTGAAACACAATATAACTTAAAGATCGGAAAGCAGATGAACAAAGAGTATAGAATTAGAGATTACAGAGTTACACAGTACCTCCTTTACAACACTGAATGTGCCAGTAAAGAGATAATGTATCCAGACTTCACTTAAGATTATAGGAAGGAAGAAATCTAATAATCTAGATGATAGTCAGTAGGAGCTGAACGTTTCACTTCAGAGTACATGCTGTCTTCAGGCTGTCCTCTCTTCACCTGCCCCCTTTTGGTTTTCCTCTCATTGAAATGAATGGCAGCATAATTCAGCTCTTCAGCATCATGTCGCTGTGGGAATGAACAACAATGTTTAGTGAACATTACTGTCATTCTGATCTTTATTTAGAATATGACTACTATTCTGAAACACAGAGACAGTGAGTTGCCTTCTGCTCCTCCTCTACAGCAGTGCAGTGTTGCATGTCTCATACATCTCCACCACAATAGCTTCATGCATGTGTGTCAATGATGCCGTAATTTGACTACAGCTATAAACTATAGCAGCACCATGGATATGGAACAGAGGAAGCTGAGCTGAGCAGAGCCAGAAACATTCTTAGTAAAAGATTTCATAGATTTAAATGTATAAATGGCAATAAATTGCTCTTTAAGATTTAGAGATTGTTGATTAGACTGTGATTAGACAAACATTACTACAGCTCAACCTCTGCTCTTGACATCGCCTGCTATATCTATAACAAAGCAATTTATCAAATGTACATAATATTTAGATTCAGTAGATTTTATCAAGTTAGGGCTGCATCACTAACGTCTATCATGTCTAACGTCTGTCATGTCTATTATTAGCATGTTATTCGGCCTGATAAATATTTCTATATTTAAGTATGAGTTTTTAATGTCAGCTGATACAGCCCATATCCAAGATGAAGACCGTAAACCTTGAGAAATAAGTTTTAATAATAAAGGCATGAAAGCACGACTGCATTAGTTGTACCTGATTGGTGGTTTTCTCCATCACACTACATTCTGGAGGTCTCACTGTGGTTGGTGAAAATACAGTATTAATTGTAATTGGATCAGGGAATATTACCTCTATGCCAAAATTATTGCTGATTTTTAATCAATATTTTCACATTTTCATAAAGATGAAAAATGTATGCAGTCAGGAATTAGAACTGTTTGAACCTCCTGCCCTTTATGAACACTTACCATTGCCATGTTCAGAGTTTTTCATCTTACAAATGATTATGGCTTGAGCAATGATAACAGCCACACACGCTCCCAGCACTGCTCCAAGACAGATCACTACAGGATCGACAGGCGTTACTGTTGAACAATTATAAAATAATTTAATATTCAAATTAAAGTGAAAAGTGTGTTGTATGCGACCATATTATCAGACGTTAACCATACAGCTATAACCAGCAGTGCTCCAAGGAAGATCACGACAGGACCGACAGGCGTTACTGTAGAACAATTATAAAATAATTTAATATTCAAATTAAAGTGAAAAGTGTGTGGTATGCGACCATATTATCAGACGTTAACCATACAGCTATAAACAGCACTGCTCCAAGGAAGATCACTACATAATTTAAGAATATTAACCCAAAAATTAAAGTGAAAAGGTGTCAGCCTGAGCACCTTGTTATGCCACCATTATGTCAAGACATTAACTACACAGCTCTACCATAAGCTAAAATAAAGACGGAAAAATATAAATCAACAAAGATTAAGTTTAGTCTGCCCACACAAATGAAATTATGTGCATGAAAATGGTTAATTCTGTTACCCTGCATGCACAAATGTTTGTTTGTTGTTTGTTTGTTTTGTTTGTGTGTGTGTGTGAGAGTGTGTGTGAGAGTGTGTGTGTGTGTGTGTGTAAGAGAGAGAGAGCACATTCTTCTATTGTAAGAAAAAATAACGCTCAAGTCATCTATTGCTTGGGGAATAAACTCTATTGCTGTATTTTGATGCAACAATGTGTATGATATCCCGGTAATGATGAATATACTGTACACTCTTAGTTTATCTTGGTGTCTGTCACATGGTCAAGATAGATTTTTATGAGAAAGGCTGTTCCTTTATAAAACACTTGTGGCTGTTATATAGAACCTTTGAAGAGCAAGTTTCTATGATGATCACTTTTAGTGTTTTAGTGAACCAGTTTACACTCTTGGAACTTTAGAACCTCATAGAATGAATGTTATAATTTATACATTGATGTTATCTAATATATGCTTGTAAAGCTGAGGAAGGACCTCTGTGTACTTCACTACAATTTTGAACATCTTCATCATTCTCTCTCCATATATATATATATATATATATATATATATATATATATATATATATATATATATATATATATATATATATATATATATATATATATATATCACTTTTATAACTATAAACCAAATATGGTAAGCACTTAGTTTATCTTAGTGTCCTTTAAATGGTTAAAACAGCATTTTCTGGAAAGGCTTGTGACTATCGTATAGAACCTTGAAGAGCAAGATTTTATGATGATCACTTTATTTAAAGCAAAGAGGCAAAAATATACTTGCTTGACTGTGTTGTTTTTTGGCTTCCTGACCCTTTTCCACAACTGGTAGTCTCTACTGGGTTTAAATCTCCACATGCTGGTCAATGAAACACACACAGTGTCTGCTCTTAGTTCATCTTGCTTTCCCTCACATGTTTAAGCAAGTGTACTACTAAAGAATTAGCAGGTTCTATTCAAAAACATGGGTATCGTATAGCACTTTGCAATCCACAGACTGTAAAAATCATTGTATTTATTCATAAGAAATTTAATTCTCTACTTCATAAAATAACAGTAGCATTATATTTTAAGACGTTTAAAATAAATAACTTATTTACCTGTCACACTGACGAACATAGCAGAGTAAAAGTCAATCATTTTTCCATCTGTCCCTCCACAGAAATAAGTTCCTTTATAATCTTCAGTAATATTTAGAATAGTCAGAGTGTTTGTGTTATTCCAAATAATTTTGAATCTGGAGTTGTTGAATGGAGATAGAATTGTGGCCTCTTTATATTGTTGCACATATCCTACTTGCTGAGGCTCCCGGTTCAGCCTTTGCTTGTACCACATGCAAGGTATGTTATCAGATTTTGCTGTAAATGTGCAGTTAAGAGTAATATTTTCTCCAGGTTGACTCAGGACTTCTTGATTAGCAAGGTTTGTAGTTTGAACAGGACCTATAAAATGAAACAGAGTCAGAACAATAAGGAAAAAAAAATTGAAAAAAAAATTGAATCCAATAAATATTGACTATTGACTAAATATTGACTAAATATTGACAAAAACAAAGTACAGTAATACGTAATTATGAACACTAGTAAAGATTTGAAACTGTACATGTCTTGTAGCTCAAAAATATAAGTATCCAGACTGGTATCATCATTGCACCGTAACGCTCATACCTCAGAGGAGACGCTTTGAAACGAAGCAACTGACAAACTAAATAAACTTCATGAACTTTCAGGTCTCATGACTGAAAATCTCATTGGCTGGCAAAAGTCACATGGTCCTGTTGTCTCACAACCTTATTTGGCCACTATCAGCACCTGATCTCTTGTAAAACATGTTTACGCTCAACATCAATTTACATTATTTTATGTACTTATGTGACTTTGAATTTTAAACATGTTTCAGACAGGCATCTGTAGTGTTAGGAGTCTTGCCCATGGACTCATATTGATACAGCATAGAGCACTTGACCCAGTGAGGTTTGAACCCCAGTCACCAACAAAAAAGTTAATGTTGTTACCTACAACACTATACCACAAAAGACAGAGTAAAAAAGGATATGAAAATCTTCCTTTCAGTCTTGTTTGAAAAATTTCTCAAAAGGTTTATTATTATTATTATTATTCAGTTTTCTTTCTTTCTACAGCTCAGATTGTCAATGGTAGTGTTAGAGTGGGCTTTTTTTATAGCCAGAAGCAGAGTCACTCAAAAATCAAAGCATGCCAGATGGTATGTGATTGGCTAATGCTGTAACATAGTGGGGTTCACTATTTTATGGAACACTGTTGAAAATATGACAACAGCCAGAGTATTTTAAAAAGGTTATATTGTATATGTTGTCTCATATTCAATTTTAGAGTAAAAGACATAAGAACAAGTATAATATTCTGGGATTATGAACTGTGGAAATCTATTTTAGGATTATGAGCTATATAAATCCATGTGAAGATTATGAATTGCAGAAGTCTATGTTAGGATTATGATCTATAGAAGTCCCTATTAGGATTATGAACTGTTGAAGTCTTTCTTAGGTCTATTTTGTTGGTCCCATCTGTTACTCCACAACATCTTTACTTGTAGAATTTTGTTTTAGAATATGTAAACTAGCGGCAGCTGTGAAGGAATTATCAGAAATATCTGAAAGGACTAATCAGTGGTTGTAGATGAGGAGAGAGAAGGTTAGTTGGGGAAATAAATAAAGCTGGAATGGCTGATGCCTTACAGCGTTTAGAGCAACATTTTCCCAAAACTTATCAGATACAATTACTGTTTCAGAAACATATGTTGTGTAAAGTATTAAAAATCATCTAAAAAAATCAATCAGATCTACATTAATAACAGGGATGGAATTAAATATTACTAATTCAATATAATCAAAAATGATAAATTGATATCTTGAGGGAAAGAGGAAGGTGTCACATTATGGTCCTTACCCCCGAACGTCTCCTTGTGTGGTGTGTGTTCGTCATTGTGTTATTAGTATACATGTATAAATGTCTATCAATTCCATGTCTGTGTTTTCGGTGTTATTGGTGATCCCAATAGCCTGCATGATATGTCATATGCATTATATGTGCAAATAAAATGTGTATTCTTGTTTATGCGACTGGCCCGGAATCCTGCTTAACCACATCGTCACAAAAGGCTTTCTAGGAAAGAACTGTCAAAAGCACCGTACTATGATATCTTGCTGGGCTCATTTAAAATCTCATTGGCCAGCAGAATTCCCAAGATCCTCTACTGTCTTTTCTTTCATATAGTCTGTTTGGCCACCGGAGGTCATTTGGGCTTTGTTAACCTTTGACCCTTGAGAAGCCTTACCTTTTCAATAAAGAGTTTGGACAAATTGTGTAAACATGAGTACAGCCTAAAGCATTGGAGTGTATTTCACAGTTACTTTTGGTTGCTGTGGCTCCTCCCAATTCCCCTTTTATGCCCCCCAAGAAGAGAAGCTCTGTTCTGACAGGTTGACTTTTCCTGGGTCGCTTCTGTGCCAGATGGGTTTTAAACACACTTACACTCAGACTAGGACTCCTATAAACCTGGAATAGACTTCTGTTACTTATTTATTCTTATTTCTGATTTTGTTCTTTATTGTTTATTTTGTTCCTGTTGTGGTGTCTGGTGTTGAACAGAGGATGATGGACTCCACTTTTGAGTCTTGGTTCCTCTCAAGGTTTATTCTTCATGCTCTTTGAGAGTTTTTCCTTAACGTTGTTGCATTATCATTGCTCACTGGGGACTTGGACTCAGACATCTGTAAAGTTGCAAAATGTACTATATAAATAAATATGACTTTGAAATATGACTTACTGTTACATTAAACAGTTTCATTTTATATGAGAGTACATACACTACTCTGGCAAATCAGTCTCTCTACTTCCACATGTAAACAAACTTTATGTAAACTTCAGTTATGATCATTTATACATTTAAATGCGATCTTGTTTTTTATCCGTTATGATGGGATATTCTAAAAGAAAAAAAATATTTATAATGGTTATGTAACTCATAAAAATATCTTTTTAAAAAAATATTTACCACATATTCTTATGCAATGTAACTTGTTGCTGAGTTACAATCTCCTTATAAGTATGCTTAGTATGTTTTACTGTTATAGGTTTTAAGTGTTTTTGCAGAATTTTTTGGTATCTTTCATTTACAGTCATTTTGGTATCTGCTAGTACATGTTTATGAGCTCCCATGTTAGTGTAAATGTATAATTATTATTGTAGCACTGTTTTCTTTATGTATGTATTTCATGCCACCAAGCATCAGAATATTTTAGTTAAAAAGGTTTCGCCACACTGCATTTGCACACAGGAAGTGTATTATCAGACACTATCAGTTTAAATGTATGTGTTAAATTTGTCTGTCTATATTCAGAGTGACCACAAGGTCTAAAACTGTGTTCTCACACCATTCTCTCAGAAGGCAGCTAAACAGGAAAGTAAACTGAGGTTGGCACTGTACTTGAGACAGTGATCTGAGTATGCATGATGACCTTATAGAATAACTCTATTCCTGCACTGTCAGGCTTTGTTTGGTTTAACTCTGGATGTTCTGGCCAATATAATTCAGTGTCATTTCTGAGAAACTGAATGCACCATCTGTGTTAATCCAGAAATAAGTTCTCATTGGCTGGGGAAAATTTTGAGATCTTGTCTATCTTTTTTGGCCTTGATTGTAAAAGCAAATATTCTGCTATATTACCCTTTGTTCCAAGATACCTTCCTTTCTTAGTGATCAAAAATGAATCCCAAGACATTTAATAAAAAATAATAATCTGAAATGTTTTTAAATTTAAACATCTGATTATTTTATAGAGGAATAAAAATATCATTGTAACTGGATCCATCATCAAACAAGTAGCAGTTGCACCCTGAAGCAAAAGTTTCAAAAATAATAAATAACAAAAGATTTAAGTTCTGTTAGCCTTTTACATCCAAAAGTTAAAAACACATTTGGCAGGAGGAGAGTATGAGTGCTAATTACACACGAAGTACAAATAAAGATGCAGACTCTGGAATTAATTGAAGAGAATAGCTGTTCCCGTCTTTAGTCTGAGCTCATTTTTACAAACGAGGTATTGTCTGGAGAATGTTTAACAGTCTTAGGTGGGCTCACCTTTATACATTTTCTGACACATTTTTCTATGACCCTTACATAACTTTTTTTTTTTTTTTTCATAATACTTCTCCAGGTTTCCACTATTATGTTCAAACCATACATTATTCAATATATGCAAATTGATATTCAATACTTACACCAACCAGTTCTTGATACCACTATGTTCAACCTGAACTACTTCTATTTTTTAAAACACGATCCTACTTCATATCACCGGGTGCCCATATTGTTTATTCCAGTGCTTGGCTGAGATGTCCTATCCTTGAACCCAGGCTCCCCACCTCGACTGAGGCCCCTAGAGGCCTGTCAAAGAGGACTCCTGAGGATTTACGCTGAAGCCTACAGAGGCCTTTCCTGCATGAAACCAGTTTTTTTTTGGACCATCCATACTTTTCTGCTTACAATATCATTTAATTACCTCCATAACTTGGATGTTTCTGTTTTTATTGTTTTGTACAGCTTTCCCCTGTGTAATGTATATCATTACTATTAATAAACTTTGCCTTCCTGTGTGATACACTGAGCAGTTTTCAAACATGGCAGACATAATCCAGTGCCAAAAACACATACTGGTAAATAACCCTATTGAGTTGAGCACCACCATAAACCACCACCCTTCTACAACCACCCATCCCACAAACACACACACCCCACACATTTTCAGTGAGAGATTATATCTGCACTTCTATCTTCTTTAGAGTTAGAACAACCGACAGGAAATCAGGACCCAAGTCACATTTAAAGAGAGATCTCAGACTGTGTGATATTGTGCAGCTTGTATTGAAATGTAACTAAGGATGAAAACAGAACTTCCCCAAAACTCTGCACTGTTTCCTTTTCCTGCTCCTTGTGATTTTGTCTGTGTGTCTCTTGAGCCTCATTGTTTCTGTATTATTTTTCATTGTGAATAGGGACGTCATTTGGATTTGTCGTCCTTTTATTCTCTGGTTCTGACCTTCCCTCTGTTACATACTATGACTACATATTACACCACTGAGAATAAAGAAGCTTTAAATATCTGCAAGTGTCTGACTTTTTCTGTCATGTCACACATATATTCTCTGTAACAAACCACATATTTATTAAACAGCCTTTTGTGCTGTTACGACCCTGTTACCTGCATCTTTCGTGAGTTCGAATTCTATGACCAAAAATGCTCAAAAAAAACCAAACAAAAAAACATGCTATACAGGGTTTTCAGTGATGTGTTGTTATTGTTTTCTTTTTATATACAGCAACAAAAACACACATACAAAAATATATATAACAACAATATGAACCGAAACGGGAGTATTACTTCTGGGTGGGCTTTACGCCAACACAACAAACAAAAATATACTATAGCAACTCAACCACTAACTTCCCTAAAACAAAAGAAAATAAAATAGCTCCCTTTTATCTCAATTCAAAAAAAGAAAGAAACACAACAGCATAGCAAAAAGAACACAGCACCCATCCCTACAACTCCAAACAAAAAGAAAAGAGCAATACTCAATGTTTCTGGCAATTGAATATATGTAAATATGACTCTCTGTACTCCTTTTGAAACTGTCTGTATCAACTCGACAGCATTACATCTAAGCACTTAAGGTCCTGTGCATAAAACCTCTAAAGATCAAGTACACTCATAAGGCGCTATCTAAGATCCTCGCGAGACAGCAAAGTACTAACTACTAAGGCTCTATTCAAAGAAACTGAGACAGAAAAAGGTCCTCCGTCGATGTCACTTGGAGTTGGATGGATAACTTGGAGTTGGATGGATGGCTTTCCTGTCAGACCCACAATGTGCATTGTACCCCACCAGTCTGAGATGATGTCCTCTGGCAGTCTGAACTGAACATTTTTCATGCCATCACGCATGAAGAATTTGTGACATGGTAGGAAGCAATTATCTCTAACTGAAGAATTTAATGAAAATGAAAAAGAACATCAACGTGCACAAATATGAACTAATGAAAGCCAAAGCAACATCAATGACTGACAGTCTGTCATACTAACAGGAAGGCCTTATAAAGGGACAATGTAACATCATAACACGCAGGTAAATAAGACTCAACACTTGCCACCTGTGTGAGGTGTGGCACAAAACCAAAATATATAGCACATGCAACAGAAGCAACAGAAAAGTATAAAGGCTGTTATATGGTGAGTGCAGGAGGGAAGGCACTGTGACACATGACCTTACATGACATGAGACTCGTAACGTGGAGCAGTAAGGAGGCGGACGCATGTGCAGAGAGGAGAGATTTTCTATGGGCAAATCAAAAATCATTATTTTAGTCATTATCTTAGTCCAGGGTCAAAGAGCCAACACGGAGAGCCCGGGGATACATGAGTACACGAAAGCAAACAGGGGAATCATGCTATAAGAAAAGACTAGGGAAAACACGCGGCTAGGAAACACAAAGGCTACAAAACACGGAGTACAAACCAACACAACCATATGAATAAACATGCAAACGCAATGAACTAAACACATTCAATCAGTGAACCACAATGAAACATATTCACAAATCATTCAAATGAACAGCCATGACCAAGGCACACAACAGGGTTTAAATACATGAATTTCACAAAACCAGAAACGAGGGACAGGTGTAAACAATCAAACAAAGTGAGGACAAAATGAAACTATGGAACGGAATTAAACACAACACAGGGAAAACACGGAAGATGGAAGAGACTGATCATGACGGTCCCCTGTCCCCCCCCCCCCCCCCCCCCCCCAAGTGTGCAACACTGGAGCGCGCAAAAACAACAATCAACAAATCCAAAACAAGACTAGGACGAGACACCAACAGGAACAGAATGGGCAACATGCAGAGGAGAGACAGGACCCTGAAAAATGCAGAGCAGCAGACAGGCAATAAACAGGAACCGAACACAGGACACGACGAGGAGCATCAACAGACACAGGAGCAGACACAGAAACCAAAGGAACACGAGTGATGGGCAAAGAAGCAACAACAGCAGGGGACACGGAAGCGGGAGCAGAAACAAATCCCACAACAGAAACTGACTGAAGACAAAAAAATGTGCCAGGAGGGAGGCCGAGAAGAAACAACAAAAGACAAATGAGAGGTATGACTGGAGGCACAGAAGGACGGAGGCACAAAAGGATGAAACGCAAAACAGACCAGGCCAGAAACAGAAACTGGAATGGGCACAGAAACGGGCACAGGGACAGACAACACAACAGGAACCAAAACAAAACCAGGCAACAAAAAAGGCAAAAACAACAGGGCAGTAGGAGCAGGCAGCAATGGAGACATAGTAGGCCCACAGGGAACAGGAGACACAGGCTGGGGTGGGACAGGCGGGAATCCAGCGGCAGAGGCAGCAGAAGACACAGGTCGGGGCAGGATAGGCAGGGAACATGAAGTCTGTGAAACAGGAAGCATACATGGAACAGGAGACACAGGCCGGGGCGGGATGGGTAGGAACCCAGGGGCAGAGGCAGCAGGAGGGCTTCCAACCACTGGGACAGGCCTGGCATGAGGCAAAGGGACTTGTTGAGTGGTTTCTTCCACTACAAGAACAGGAGGGTCCAGATGCGTGGCAGTGGTGATCAGCAACGGCGGGTCCATCAGTGGCGGCGGGTCTGGAGGCAGGGCAGCAGCCATCAGTGGTGGCAGCAGGTCTGTGGGCGTGGCTACAGGAACAGAGCCGGAAAGAGGACGGGCGGCATCCACTATGGAGGGAACAGGAAAAGGATCAGGATGGGCGGCGTCTCCCACTGGCACTGTTATTGCATGCTCATTTGTAGCTACAATGTTAACAATGACATGACAACATTCCACTCATCTGTGCAGTCCTCCATGTACCTGAAACACTGAACACCTCAGTCATTCCACCTTTATGCATTTCCCCAACTAACCTGCTCTCTCCTCATCTACAACCACTGATTAGTCCTTTCAGATACTTCTGATAATTCATTCACAGCTGCTGCTAGTATACAGATTCTAAAACAAAATTCTACAAGCAAAGATGTTGTGGAGTTACAGATGGGACCAATAAAATAGATCTAACAAAGACTTCTATAGTTCAAAATCCTAAAATAGACTTCTACAGTTCATAATCCTAATATAGATTTCTACAGAAGATTATTCTTGTTGCCAGAAGATTATTCTTGTGCTTTGTCTTGTTTTACTCTAAAATTAAATATAAGGCAACATACACAATAAAAACCTATTAAACTACTTTGACTGTTGTCATACACTTTTCAATAGTGTTCCATAAAATAGTGACTGTCACTGTGTTCCAGCATTAGCCAATCATGCTTCATCAGGCATGGATAGCTTGGGCAGTAGCACAGCAGCAGACTCTACTATTGTCTATAAAAAAAGCCACTCAGCCACACAGATGTAGACAAAAGATAACTGAATAATAATAAAAATAAACCTTTTGAGCAATTTTGCAAACAAGACTGTAAGCAAGATTTTTATATCATTTTTTAGTCTTTCTTTTGTGGTATAGTGTAGTAGGTAACAACATCGGGTCAAGTGTTCTACGTTGCATCAGCAAGAGTCCTTGAGCAAGACCCTTAACACTAAAGTTGCCTGTCTGAAACATGTTTGAAATTCAAAGTCACATAAGTACATAAAATAATGTAAATGGATGTTTTGCATAAACATGTTTTACAAGAGATCAGGTGCTGATAGTGGCCAAATAAGGTTGCGAGACAACAGGACCATGTGACTTTTGCCAACCAATGAGATTTTCAGTCATGAGACCTGAAAGTTCATGAAGTTTAGTTAGTTTGTTAGTTGCTTTGTTTCAAAGCGTCTCCACTGAGGGCTGAGCGTTACGGTGCAATGATGATACCAGTCTGGATACTTATATTTTTGAGCTACAAGACATGTACAGTTTCAAATCTTTACTATTGTTCATACTTACGTATTACTGTACTTTGTTTTTGTCAATATTTAGTCAATATTTATTGGATTCAATTTTTTTTTCAAATTTTTTTCCTTATTGGTCTGACTCTGTTTCATTTTATAGGTCCTGTTCAAACTACAAACCATGCTAATCAAGCAGTCCTGAGTCAACCTGGAGAAAATATCACTCTTAACTGCACATTTACAGCAAAATCTGATAAAATACCTTGCATGTGGTACAAGCAAAGGCTGAACCGGGAGCCTCAGCAAGTAGGATATGTGCAACAATATAAAGAGGCCACAATTCTATCTCCATTCAACAACTCCAGATTCAAAATTATTTGGAATAACACAAACACTCTGACTATTCTAAATCTTACTGAAGATTATAAAGGAACTTATTTCTGTGGAGGGACAGATGGAAAAATGATTGACTTTTACTCTGCTCTGTTCGTCAATGTGACAGGTAAATAAGTTATTTATTTTAAACGTCTTAAAATATAATGCTACTGTTATTTTATGAAGTAGAGAATTAAATGTCTTATGAATAAATACAATGATTTTTACAGTCTGTGGATTGCAAAGTGCTATACGATACCCATGTTTTTGAATAGAACCTGCTAATTCTTTAGTAGTACACTTGCTTAAACATGTGAGGGAAAGCAAGATGAACTAAGAGCAGACACTGTGTGTGTTTCATTGACCAGCACGTGGAGATTTAAACCTAGTAGAGACTACCAGTTGTGGAAAAGTGTCAGGAAGCCAAAAAACAACACAGTCAAGCAAGTATATTTTTGCCTCTTTGCTTTAAATAAAGTGATCATCATAAAATCTTGCTCTTCAAGGTTCTATACGATAGTCACAAGCTTTTCATGAAGGATGTGCCTTTCCAGAAAATGCTGTTTTAACCATTTAAAGGACACTAAGATAAACTAAGTGCTTACCATATTTGGTTTATAGTTATAAAAGTTATATATATATATATATATATATATATATATATATATATATATATATATATATATATATATGGAGAGAGAATGATGAAGATGTTCAAAATTGTAGTGAAGTACACAGAGGTCCTTCCTCAGCTGTAAAAGAAATATTAGATAACATCAATGTTTAAATTATAACATTCATTCTATGAGGTTCTAAAGCTCCAAGAGTTTAAACTGGTTCTTTTTCTGAAATTTCCTAAATTAATTTAATGTGAACATCTGAGGAGAAAAGCACTTTCTGAAATACTCAAACTTGCATGGTTGGCATGAGCTCTTGCACACATTCATACACACTTGCATGCACATAAGTAACTAAAGGTATAAGATTTGTACAATAGATTAACTTGTGACCATGTCATCCAGCTACATGTTCTGTTACTGTTTATGTCCTGTCTCCATCATCGTCCTGTGTTGTCATTCCCCCTACATTATCATTTCCAGGTGTTTTCTTTTTCACTATATCATATATTTACCTGTTCTAGTATTTCTTGTCAGTTCTTGTTGTATCTGCCTTGTTACACATATTTTGCTTGTTTGTCACGTATTACTGCTGTTAAATCCTGTCATGTTTTTGCTTGTATGTTTTGTTAGAGTTTCATTCCAGTTGTGTTGTGTTTGGTCTGTTGTTTTGTTTTCCCTAAAATACCTGATTCGCACTTGCATCCTGTTCTACATCTCACCCTCCTTATAAAATCTATGGTTGACTATTTTCAGATGGTACCAGTTACACTTGCATCCTGCACTGTATCTTGCTCTGTCCGTTCACATAAGCTATGAATGATTATTTTGCCTGTAGTTTTTCCATGAAAGCTTCATCTACTTTTGTACAACACTATCTTCATTATGCATTTCTGTTGCATGCTGTAGATATTCACTACCACCATGGTGTGCTGGTCATTAGCATGGGTCTGGCACTGGCTGTGTCTGTAGTCTGGAATCTCACTGTTTGCTCCAGCAGCTGGACAAGGAAGAGCTGTAAATGTGAGTTAATTCAGGTCAACACAACTGTCAGTGATTTATTTTCACTTGGTTGAATATCTAACGTGTGTTCCCTTTTTTTATGAATTTCAAGGCAAAACATCTCAGTCAGACAACATCAAAGAGGGAGACAGACCACAAGGCCAGGTATGCTACTATATGCTTGTTTCACTGTACCTGGATCAGTTTTAATTTAACCAAATTCACCCAGGTGAGTTGTACTTTTTTTTCTTTGTTACCTACGGGGCTTCAACACAACTTCCCTTGTTTGTGTGAAAAGGATCCCGGTACTAAAGAGTTCTGTTATGCTGCATTACAGGTCTCTGAGGACAAGATGCAGAAAACAGGGCATCAAGAAAATCAGTACACCCATGTGAGATTCTGGCCTGTTTGAGTACCAGACATTTTAGTGTTCAGTTCAGCACATAAAAGAAAATGGATCATACTGAGTGGAAGTATAGTCCAGAGTGTGGGTATAATATTACTACTTTCTTATAGCCTTTTAGGTATCTTGCCAACATGGAGTGTTACTTCTAAGTTACTTTTCAGCCTGTGCTGCAGAACTGTAGCGCCAGTTTACTGTACACTCCACATGCTGACATGGTTATACATGTAAACATTTTTGAATAAAGTTAATTTCATTTTCCATAAGCTTCCTTTCACTGTTACTATGTTACACTGGTATGTTTTACACACAATCATTTACAAAGCTCTACACATGTACTCTGCCCACACATGTCAAGTGCACTGATCTTTTGGTGACCAGAACAGGAAGTCCTGAGTAGCTCTTATCCTGTTTGTATGTGGCCTGAGCTAGAAGTAATAACAACAAATCTACAACAAGATGGACGTAGTTCTCTGGTCCCACTAGACACGTCTGTCCTCCAGACAAGGAAAGCCCCCGAGGCAGTCCTCCTCGGAGTTCATTGTTTGTCTCATTTGTAACCACAACCATGCTGCTTAGCACACACCTGCACCTTTAGTCTTTTTATGTTTTCTGTATTTAAACCACTGCAGGTGTGTGCTCAGTTGTCGGTTATTGCCTCTGTTTGTGCAATTGTTAAATGTCATTGTTAGTGTTCGCCATTTACGTTATGTGTGAGTGCCACCATTATAGGGTAATAAAAGTTTGACTGTGTCGAGGGAGTCTGTACATCCTGCTCCGCGCCCTGCGGCACTCAGGACGTTACACACACAAACAAAAAAATTAACAAAGTAAACTTCTACTCATGGAGAGGTACAAAAGTCCTGACAAGTGTATTAGAAATTTTGTGTATCACAAATTTTGCACAGAAGCAGCATTTAGCTAGCTGGCTAGTAGCAGACATTGTGCCTAAATGTGACCTAAATTCACTATTGTAGCAATATTGTAAAATAACATTCATTTAGCCATCGATCTCTTTTTTTTTTTTCGTATTCTTCGAATTATTTTTAAATAAAATAAAATGTGCACTGAAGGTTACTAGAGTCTGTGCCAGAGACTGGTTTCTCTGCTTTTGTTTGTTTCTTTATTTCTTTTTTTTTTGTAATCTGCATTCTGCAATTAAAAGTTCATCACTCACTGCTTACAAAAAATAAATGTTTCATATAATTGCGTTTAAAACAAATATTTTAAATTATTAATACATATTTAATAATTTCTCACCCTCCCAACTATCAGATTGCGGTTTCTTATGATGTGATGGTGTTAAAGTGTCTGATTGTTTGTGTTTGTGTGTGTGTGTGTGTGTGTGTGTGTGCGTGCGCATGTGCGTGCATGCACACATTCATATTATTCAATAATTTAGATAATAACACAGCATATACTGAAAAAATATTTACATATACACAGGCCCTTAACCTTTTATCTAATCTAAAACTTGGACATATTATTTTCATATTACAGACATAAGGGTCAGGGTTACAGGTCCATATTCAATAAAGTGTTATTATTCCTTTTTTAGCCTATTAAGTTTTACACCCTAATTATTCAGTTTACGTTGAATCAGTTTTTGTCTATGCAAAATGTTTGGGTAGTTATAGATTTACAAACTGCAATGTCTGTGAAGCACATAGTTAGTAACAGGCTATTGATAACTGCTAGAGCAACTAAAGTAAGATGGAGTAAAACAACCACAATAAATAAAATGTTATAATATGAATGAGTATGATGAGAAAATAAATCATACAGTATTAAATATAATGTAATAAAAATAGTTTACATCAGATTTAATATTGGTGATCTATAATAATTTATTATTACCTTTTAATATTTATATCTGATATTTAATTTCAGATGCTGAGCAACAAAAACAACAGGCACAATGCAAACTTCTAGTATGAAGGGAAGATATAAAGGTCAGAAAATCAGTAATAACTCAATAGGTAGAGATCAAAACATTGTGGATATTCTCTCAGTCATCCAGTTTTGAGCACACTGGTTCTCTAAAACAACTGTGGTACTTTATTGATAAAGCTGAAATGAACCAGCAAAAAACATTGTACCTTAAAGATCAGGAAGCAGTTTAACAGGGAATAAAAGACTTGAAGCTTACAGAGTTACACAGCACCTCCTTTACAACACTGAATGTGCAAGTAAAGAGTTAATGTTTCTAGACTTAACTTAGGATAATAGATGGGAAGAGAGCTAATAATCTAGATGATAGTCAGTAGGAGCTGAATGATTCACTTCAGAGTATATGCTGTCTTCAGGCTGTCCTCTTCACCTGCCCTTTTGGTTTTCCTTTCTCTGAAATCAGTATACCTTCAGCATCATGAAGCTGTGGGAATGAAAAACAATGTTTAATGAAGAATACTGTTATTCTGGTCCTTATTTAGAATATTTAAATTTATGGCATTTAGTTGACACTTATCAAAAGCAACTTACATTTATGACCGACTACAACTTGAGTAATTGAAGGTCTTGCTCAGATACCCAACAGTCGCAATTTGGTAGTGATGGGGTTTGAACCAGCAAGTCAAATACCTTAAACAGAGACAGTGAATTGCCTTCTCCTGGGAGCTCCTTGCCGAACCATTCCTTTTCATACTCATGATCAGACCCTATGGACGCACATGTGGTATAGTGCAGGTTTTCTAGATTCATTACTTCTACCCCTTTTTGTTCACTTTGTTTGAGGATATCTGACATCTACACATGGTGAGTTCTGGTGGGTTCCAGCGCAATCAGCCATTGGTATGAGTACAGTGGTTCAATTTTACTAGAGTACATTGGTTGCACTGCTGGCTCAATTACCTTTATGCCCTCTGGTTTGGACTCGATTACAATACACAGCTTGCGCATCACATCTTATCCCAACAGATTTACTGGACACACTGTGGACATTAAGAATGCATGGGTGGAATTTCGACCCCCTTCACTTTGGCAAAGGAGAGGGTGTGAGTAATATTCTAGGGTAGTGTGTCCAGTGGCCCCTATTGTAGTCCATGTTTTCCCAGATAATGGGACATCTAATTCCCTAGCCTGAATTACAGATTTAGCAGTGCTTGAATCCACCAGGAATGACATACGTATACCCTGCACTGTTAGGGATAGTTGCAGCAAGCAAGAGTAAGGAGGTGCGGTATACTTCAGATATGAAGGAGAAAGAATGTGGTGCATGTGTGCTGGGAGGGTGCGGTGTGCATGTGTGTGTGCTCTTATCTGTATCTGCGGTTGACCCGTCCCTGACTCTGCCCGTCAGTCTGCTTCCTCCTCACAGCCCCTCTCTTCCTGTGTTTTACAGTCTCTTGCAAAGTGCCCTTTCTTTCCACACATGTAGCATCAGTCATCTCTTTCGCCATCGTCCTGCTCGTAGCCCCCTCTTCCTCATCCTCGACCACGGCCTCTGCCTCTCTGTCCTGCGACAGCTTGATACATTGTGAGGGCTGCTTGATGTGCCTCATTCTCTTTCCTCGTTCATTTTTTCTCTGATACAGTTCTCAGCTGTTTTTCAGAGTGGATGGCGTATTGCTAATTAGTGCTCATGGGGGCCGTTTCCTACCTGACGCATAGCTTGCATACCTCTTTTCTGATTTTGTCTCGCAGAACGTTCATGAAGCTATGCGGAGGTGGGCTCACCATGCTGAGACCTCAGCCGGTCCCGCTACCATCCTGTCCGGTCTTTCTATACCACAGTGGGTAGTGTGGACTTCTATTAGTATGCCAAAGTATTCTGCCACATTCTCCTCTGGCCTTTGTCTGCAGCCAGCCAGCTATAATGGCAGTGTTAACTATTGAGAATGCCATGGTTGCACGTCTGTGGCTGACTATCGAGAGCAGCCGTGTGCATGGCTGCAATGGCATCGTTGTAAGCGCCAGGTAGTCCTGGGTAGGCTGGGGGAGAGACTTCGGAATAGGCTTGCACCACTGTCTTGCTTTGGCCTCGGCCTGAGTTGCCTCGGCTGTTGGCTTGGTCCCGATGCTGCTGCTCCTGTCACAGCCCCTTGTTCCTCTTTGGTTGTTGGTTGAACTGGTGGGGCAGGCACTTCAGGGGCTGTTGCTACCAGGGGAGCGCGAGGCATTAGTGGGCAGGAGTCTGTATCGCGGTCAACCTTGGAAACCTGCACAGACTGAAGCATCTGAAACATGCAGTTAACATCCCCCTCCCTCTTTTTCCTCCCTCTCTCTCTCTCTCTCTCTCTCTCTCTCTCTCCTGCCTCCCCCATCCAATTCTTCCATGCTCCCCAATCAACTGTAATCAGTTTTTGTTTTCTTTTCTGCCTCCCTCAGATTATACTGTATACGTCGTAGTTTATTTATTCCCTTACAACCTCCCGGTGGAAACCCGCATATACTCCATAATGTTATTTGAGCCGTTACGTCTGGCCCATATTTATTCTCATGTCTGTCCATAACTGCGACTTCCATTTTCGAGGCTGACACCCTGATGGTGCAGCTGTTTCAGCTTTTTGTGTCTTACTTTTATTGTTACCCATCACTGCATCAATTATAAAGTCAAAATCAAGAGATCAATAAAATGCGTTGTTAACCGGTTGGTGTTACAGAATAATATTATTCTCTCACTCTATTTTCTTTTTTTCTACACAATCAGAGGCATCAAACAATCAATTTCATACCAATATTGGAAAGTTATTTACTACTTACTCTACATCAGTTGGCTTCGGTCATCCACACAACGCTGACACTGTCGTCCTCCATACTAAACCAAACTTTCCCCGAGTGGCCCTGATCCGTGGCTCGTCAGAGTCGACTCTTTACCACTCGTGTCTGTCAACGGGAGGGGAATCTGGTGCCACTGTTTCCTTACAGTCCACCTTTTGGAGTGTACAATTGTTTGCCCCAGTGTCGTCACACTGTGCCAGGTCCCAGACCCTTGAGGTCGCAGACCTCCCTACAACAGCTGCCAGATCCGCCTTACTCTCGGTTCACTCTACGGTCGATTGCAGCAGTCCGGATCCTGCCTCTGGAACTCCTTTCTCCCTTCAGATATGGGGTTTAGGAGATGGTTATATTAGGTACCCAGCGCAAGGGACATGCCCACTAGCACAGAAACTCACACACACACACACACACACACACACACACACACACACACACACACACACACACACACACAAAACCTCCCCCATTTCCATTCCATTAATTATTGATTACATGCAGCTGTTCCTTGATAGCCTTTTTGTTTCTCCCTCTATTTAAAGCCCACAGCTTTGTGTTTGTTTATTCATAGAGTATAAAAACACTCCAAATGTGCACTTATGTCCTCCACCCTACAAATGTTTCATTTTTAAATTATTAATTCATATTTGCTAACTTACCTTCTGCCAACAATCATATATGTTTTTGTGTGTGATCATATAATGTTAAATAATTTAGAAAATGACACACAATATATTCAAATAATAACGTTAATTTAGATTAATAATAATATTTACAAATGCCTAGGCCCTTAACCTTTAATGTGGAAACTTGGCCATGTTATTATGAAAATAGAAACATAAGGGTCAGGGGTTACAAGTGCATATTCAATAGTTTTACTTTTCTTTCTTAAGCTTTACAAATTATTTATTCAGTCAGTCACCCAGTTTTGAGCACAGTGGCTCTCTAAGACAAATTTGGCACTTTATTGTTGAAGCTGGAATGAACCAGCAGAAACACAACATACCTTAAATATCAGAAAGATAAAGATTTGGAACTGTATCTTGTAGCTCAAAAATATAAGTATTCAGACTGGTATCATCATTGCAGAGTAACGCACAGACCTCAGAGGAGACACTTTGAAAAGAAGCAACTGACAAACTAAATAAACTTTCAGGTCTCATCACTCAAAATCTTATTGGCTGACAAAAGTCACATGGTCCTGTTCTGTCCTATTGTCTTACAACCTTGTTTGGCCACCAGCAGTGTCTGATCTCTTTAAAACACGTTGAGCCTAACGTCCATGTAAGTTAAAGTAACATAGCATGACTTGAAGAAAGGGGTGATATGACAATCTTGTTTATAGTATTTAAATTTGCTGTAATTATTTTTTTTTTAAGCATTATTTTTTAGTTATCATTTTTTGAGTGCAGATACTTTTGGGCATTTATTTATCCAATAGAAGAACAACTGAAAAAAAATGTGCCCCTCCTGTTGTGCTAATGTCCTTTCAAACTTCGCCTGATAGAACAAGATTAGATAACGATGTACACCAATGACATTCAATATTTTATGGAACAATATTGAAAAGTGTATGACAACAGTAAGAGAAGCCTACAAAGGTTTTAATTAGTTTTATATAGTGTTTTAGTGTGCCACATATTTAATTTCTAAGACACAAAACAGCAAGAGTTATATTCTTGGATTATGAAGTGCCGAAGTCTATGGAATATCAATTTTGTTGGTCCTTTCTGTAACTTCTCACCGCCACATCTTTCCTTAAGTTATTAGGTTTTAGGATTTGTAAACTAAATGTAACTATCAGGGAATTATTGGAATTAGCTGAAGTGACTAGTCATTGGTTGTGGGTGAGGAGAGTCCAGGCTAGTTGTGGAAATACATAACGCAAATGGAACCACTGAACATTGCATTTGCAATACTGAGTGCCACTGAACATGTATTAAATGTACTAGTGAGGCTGGACATGGCCTTAGTCACTGTGGAGATCAGCATGGAACTGTTGTGATAGGGAATACTTGGTGGTGTAGTTCATAACATCCATATGGAACTGTCAGCGCTCTGTACACATTAACAGTATCAGTGGGGCTGGGTATGACTTTAGTCTCAGGGGAGACCAGTGATGAATTTTATAGGTTATGAAGTGACTGGCTACATGGCGGCAGTACAGTGGGTAAATGTATGTAGAGTAACACTGTGTTTGCTGGAGGTTTAGAGTGTAAAGCCACACATAACTTACATGTGTTGTGGAATTATAACCTAGGGAACCAGGATGAAGCTGTCAGTGAAAAATGAAGTTCTATCTTAGAAATTGAAAGACTCACTAGGACATCACTAACAAAAGCTTAATTTTATGCTATGCCTCAAAAATTTAAATTTCATTGACCATCAAAACTCAAGATCTTTTTTTGCATTATTGTCAGTTTGGTCAACAGAGTTCATTTGGGCTCCATTAACCTCTGACCCTTGAGAAGCCTTTCCTTTTCCTTAAAGAGTTTGTACAAATTGATGTAAACATGAGTTCAGTCTGTGGCACTGCAGTGTAGATCACAGTTAGTTGGAACTGCTGATGGAGAACCTCAGTTGCTGTGGCTCCTCCCACATCCTGACTATCACCCCTACTGTGACTCCTCCCCCCAAACAAAGAGAATCTCTAGACTGACTGGGTGACTTTTCATGGGTCTTTCCTGCTCTAGATGGGTTTCAACAAACTTACATTCTGTGAAACCAGACGTTGACCAGATGACCAGATGGGCTCTCCTTTGATTCTTGGTTCCTCTCAACGTTTCTTGGGCAGTTTTTCCTTGTCAGTGTTGCCTTTGGTTTACTCACTGTGGGCTTGGACTCTGACATCTTTGTGAGGATGTGGTAGTAAAAAGTGCTATAGAAATATATTTGTCTTTGAAACTTGACTTAACTTTACACTCTACTGTTTTATTTCATATCTGAGTACACACTCAAATCTGGCAAGTCAGTCTCCGTACTTCCACATGTATCCTCTTTAACCTTCAACTTTATTTATTCTTTTTTGCATTTATGTGGTTTGTTGTTATTCGTTAGGATGAGATAATCTAAAACATATTTAGTTTTTAAAATGATCATGGCCCTTTATTAAAAGTAATGTATTTTGTACATATTTAACCTCATATGCTTACACTATGGAACTAGAAGCTCTTTTACAATTCCCTTGTAAGTATTGCTCTGTTTTATTGTGATGGTTCTTGTTTTTCAAGAATACTTTGGTATCTTCCAGTCCATGGTTAATTCATGAGTGTCCATGTTGTTAGTAATGTTTTATAAATAATCTATGTATTTAATTTATGTATTTCTTGCCAGTAAGCATTAGCAAATCTTAAGAAAGAAAAAAAAAAGGTTTCTGTACACTGTATTTGCATAAAGGACTTGTATTATCAGACACTATCAGTCAGAGCTTGTGTTTTGTTTTGTTTTGTTTTTCCTGTGTCTATATTCACAGTGATCACAAGGTCTAAAACTGTGTTCTCACACCATTTTTTCTCAGATAGAAACTAAACAGGAAAGCAAACTGATGTTGGTACTGTACTCATGACAAAGTGATGATGACCTTATAAAATAACTCCTGCACTGTCAGGCTCTGTTTTGTTTAACTCTGCATGTCCTGTCCAATAAAATAAAGTGTCATGACTTTAAAAAATTATGAATGTGCCAAACTGCATTACTCAGGAGATAAATTCTCATTGGCTGGAGGAAGTCTTGAGGTCTTATTATTTTTAATTTGGCTTTTACTGTAAAATGTTCCCCTGTTGTCCTCTATGTTCAATGATGACTTTCTGCATTAATAATTTAAAAGCTGGCAAATAAAATAGATTTATTATTATACTGATAATATGTTTGCCAGATTAATGCAACTTTCAGGGTAGCACTATGTGAGGCTTAGAATGATTGAAGTTCCTGGCTTCCATAAATAAATTGTATTTATTTTCTTGATTTTTGTCAGAATTTTGCCAAGCACATATTTTCCATCACAAACCAGTTTAGGTCCCACCACCACCAGGTTACCACTGTTGGGCCCCTGACCAAGACCCTTAATCCTCAGTTGCTCAAATTGTGTTAAATCAGAGTTGTAAGTCACTTTGGATAAAAGTGTCAGCTAAGTGATATAAATGTAAATGATGTTGGTCTAAGTGTATCTTTTGTAATTGATTTGTTTTGTAATTGTTCTGGGTTTTAAAAAAGCCAACCTCTACACTTCCTGTTGTCAGTATCACACATCCAGTTGGCTTGTGTTGGCACTTGTGTTGTACCACCTAAGTAACACTTGTAACACCTACAGTATTAAATATTTAATAAAAATGGTGTCTATCAAATTTAATATTGGTTATCTATAATTGTCAGGGGACAGCCTGCTGCATGCAGAGGGGTTCATCCTTGTATGTAGCCACACTCCCGTGATGGCACGCACCTGCATGAGGTTTAACGTTGAGTGTTTGTCTGTCTATTTAAACCCCCGTCAGTGCCTCATTGATGGTCATTGTTAATGTTCATGTTCATGTTAGTGTCAATTTTGATGCTAATGTCTCTGTTAATGTAAATGTTAAATATCCCTGTCTCTGTTAATGTAAATGTTAAATATCCCTGTCTCTGTTAATGTAAATGTTAAATATCCCTGTCTCTGTTAGTGTTCAAACTGTTTGTATGTTTATGTTCACTATAGTCCCTATAGTCCCTATGTGTGAGTGCCACCATTGTTCGTGTTTTACGTTATTAATTGTTTCACAACGTCAAGGGAGTTTGTATGTCCTGTACCGCACCCTGCAGCACTCGGGCCACTGTTACAATAATATGTTTAAATGTGATATTTAATATCAGACGCTAAGCAACAAAAACAACAGGCACAATGCAATCTTCTAGTATGAAGAGAAGATATAAATGTCAGAAAATCGACAGTCATAGCTATGTAAACTCAATGGGTAGAGATCAATACATTGTGGATATTCTCTCAGTCACCCAGTTTTGAGCACTATAACTGTGAGCTGTAAGGAGGCGGACGCATGTGTGGAGAAGAGAGATGTATTAGGGGCAAATCCAAAATCAGAGTTGTAGTCCAGGAGCATAGTACCAATACGGAGAGTCTGAGAATATATGATAAACAAAACAAACACACATATGCAAACAGGGGAAGCAGGCTATTACAAAGGCTAGGGAAAACTCAGGACAAAGAAACACAAAGGCTAGGATGCATGGAGTACAAACCAACACAAGCAAAGAAGAGCAAAAACACAGGGATCATTACACGGTTTAAATGCATGAACTAAACAAGGGACAGGTGTTGAAAATAAAATGAGGGGAGGAGAAAACGAAACTATGGAACAGAACTTAAAAACACATGACAGGGAAAATACGAAACACAGAACCTGGGAGGGACTGATCGTGACAAGCACAGTGGTTCTCTAAGACAAATGTGGCACTTTATTGTTGAAGTTGGACTGAAGCAGCAGAAACACAACATATCTTAAATATCAGAAAGCAGATGAACAGGAAATAGACTTAGAGATTACAGAGTTACACAGCACCTCCTTTACAACACTGAATGTGCCAGTAAAGAGATAATGTATCCAGACTTCATTTAGGATTATAGGATCACTTAGGATGGGGAGACAGCTAATAATCTAGATGATAGTCAGTGAGAGCTGAACGATTCACTTCCGAGTACATGCTGTCTTCAGGCTGTCCTCTCTTCACCTGCCCTCTTTTGGTTTTCCTCTCATTGAAATGAATGGCAGCATAATTCAGCTCTTCAGCATCATGTCGCTGTGGGAATGAACAATAATGTTTAGTGAACATTACTATCATTCTGATCCTTATTTAGAATATGACTACTAGTCTCAAACACAGAGACAGTGAGTTGCCTTCTCCTCCTCCTCTACAGCAGTGCAGTGTTGCATGTCTCATACATCTCCACCACAATAGCTTCATGCATGTGTGAGTGATGCTGTAATTAGACTACAGCTATAAACTATATCAGCACCACAGATATGAAACAGAGGAAGCTGAGCTGAGCAAAGCTAGAAAAAGTTTTAGTAAAAGATGTCATAGATTTAAACGAACATGTATATAATACGAGATACAGAAACCTTTAACAAGTTAGGGCTACATCACTAACATCTACTGCTGTCATATATATGATTAGCATGTTGTTAAGCATCATAAATATTTCTATATTTAAACCTGGAGAAAGAAGTTTTCCTAATAATGGCATGAAAGTACAACTGCAAAAGTTCTACCTGACTCGTGGTTTTCTCCATCACACTCACTTGTTGAGGTCTCTCTGTGGTAGGGGAAAATACAGCATTAATTGTAACTGGGTCAGGGAATATTACCTATAAGATAACAATATAGAAGATAAAAAAAGAATTAAGTCATGAATTAGAATAAGGGACCCCTGCCCTTTATGAACATTTACCATTGTCGTGTTCAGAATTTTTCACCTTACAAATGATTATGGTTTGAGCAATGATAACAGCCACACACACTCCCAGCACTGCTCCAAGACAGATCTCTACAGGACCCACAGGCTTTTCTGTAGAACAATATTTTTAAAATAATTGAATATACAAATGTATTTTATTTAAAGCAAATATACTCGAAGAGACTTGCCTGAATAAGTTGGGTTTGATGGACCACACCCTGTTCCTGCAGTATCAGGATTTTTTGGAGTTGACTCTGTATGCACGCCTCAACAAAACACAAACAGTCTCAGGTCTTAAGTCATCTTGGTTTCCCTCACATGCAAAAAAACACATGCTTTATAAAAATACCCAAGTCTACTACAGAAGAATTAGCTGGTATTTTTATAAAATGTCTTTCTTACAGCACTTTGAAGTCTACTATATAAAAACTATACAGATTATAAAAAAAAATTTTTTTAAATTCCCTAATTGAGAAAATAACTGTGGCTTTGACTTTAAGAATATATGTGTTTTGTGCTTCACTTATAATCCAGTTTTAAATGTAAAGAACTTTGAAAGGAGTAGTTTAATTACCTGTCAGAGTTGATGTAGCATAGGTGAAGTTAAACTTTGTTCCGTCTGTCACTCCACAGAAGTACAATCCTTCATCTTCTTCAGTAACATTTAAAATAGTCAAAGAGCTTCTGTCATCCTTCCACTTCATTATGAATCTGGAGTTGTTGAATGGAAATGAAAGTATGCCGTCTTTATTTTTAAGCACTTGTCCTACTTGTTGAATCTCCTGCTGCCATTTGTGCTTGAACCAAAAGCATTCAGTGTTATTTTTAAATGTGCAGTAAAGAGTGATATTCTTCCCAGGTTCAGTCTGCACTCCTCCTTTAAAAGGCTTTGTAGTTTGCACTGGACCTATAAAATGAAACCAAGAGAGAATCAATAGGAAAACAATTTGGAGAAAATTGAATCCAAAATAAATAATATATATTGATTATTAATCGAATATCAGAAAGAACTGTAACAAATGTAATTATAAACACTAGTAAAAATTTGTAACCGTACATATCTTGTAGAGAAAAAATATAAATATCCAGACTGGTATCATCATTGCAGAGTAACGCTCAGACCTCAGAGGAGACGGATTGAAAAGAAGCAACTGAAAAAATAAATAAACTTCATGAGCTTTCCGGTCTCATGACACAAAATCTCATTGGCTAGAAAATGTCACAAGTCTTTCTATGTCCTGTTGTCTAACAACCATGTTTGCACAACTGTAGTGTCTGATCTCTTTAAAACATGTTGAGCCCAACATCCATGTAAGTTAAAATAATAGAACACCACTCGAAGAAAGGGGTGATAGGACAATCTTTTCTACAGTATTCAAACCTACTCCAAATGTTTTATTATTAATTATTATTGCTGTTGTTATTTTATTCAGGTCTCTTTTTTCTTTTTTTAAGCCAATAGAAGTGTAACTCCTTGTGTGCTACTGTCCTTTCAAACCAAACCTGATTAAATTTGTTCTCATATTTAATTTTAGAGAAAGAAACAAAACAACGAGAATTATATTCTGCAATTACAAACTGTAGAAGTCTAATGTAGGGATTATGAAATGTAGAAGTCAATTTACGGATTATGAACATATTTTATTACAACCCCAACTAGGCTGTGAGGACATAACAAGGAAAGCAAAATGTAAACAACTAACAGAATGTAAGTTGTAAAAAAAATGAACAGCATCAAAACAAACAGAAGCCCAAATGGAAGTCTCCTTTTTGATGTATTTCACAGTGGATATTAATTACAAGCAGTCTTACTGGTGCAATGTCTTCAGGAGTGATCCAGGCCAAAACAATAAACAAAACCCACACTAATGAAAGAAAAATACAATAAATAATCCTAACAAACACAAGAAAGACACAATAGACTTTCCTGACTTTCTGACACAGAAACAGGCAAAACCCACACCCAACAAAAATGGCAGTTACTCTCTACCACCAGTATCTGACAGCAAAGTACCAAATAAAGCAATATTCACACTCTTTATACAACATCTATATGTATATATACAACAGCTACCAAAGCAGGAGGAGTGAAGCCAAAGAATGTCCAAAATGGGGAAAACAAGGTCATACACAAACGTCATACAATATTTTAACCACAAGCCAAACAAGCCAACAAATTCCAAAACCATGGCTATTCTCTCCTCTCTTCCTCCTTCTCTCTTGTGGGAGGGGCCATTAAATAGTAGGAGCAGTTGTCTGGAAAACACGGTGAGGAATGCGCGGAGTCTCAAATGGAGAATGCTTGTGGAATTTTATTTTATAATCTGTAAACTAGCGGCAGCTGTGAAATAATGATCAGAAGTAGCTGAAAGGACTAATCAGTGATTGTGGATGAGGAGAGTGCAGGTTAGTTGGGGAAATGCATAAAGGTGGGATGGCTGAGGTGTTTAGTGTTTCAGGTACATGGAGGACTGGACAGGTGAGTGGGATGTTGTGTCATGTCATTGTTAACATTGTAGCTACAAATGAGCATGCATTAACAGTGCCAGTGAGGCTGGATATGGCCTCAGTCCCCAGAGTCCAGTATGGATCTGCTGTGTTGGGGAATGCTTGGTGGTGTAATACATACAATTATTATGGACCTGAGGACACTGAGAATGCAGTAACTATGCCAGTGGGGAAGGGGAAGGTCACTGGTGAGGACAAAATGGGTTTTACAGGTTAGGAAGTGATTGGCTGCATGGGGCAATGCAGTGAGTAAGAATTTGGAGAGTATTGTTGTTTTTGCTGGTGGTTTACAGTGTAAAGTCCATATGTAACGGGTGGCACTGAGCACAGTTTAACAGTGTCAGTGGGGCTGGGTTTGACTGAAGACTTTAATAAATATCAAATTGACTGTTCTTTTTTAATTTCATATTTTTCCTGCCATGCATTTGTTACGTTGGATAATGTTTAACATTGTCTTGTGTTCTATTTTGTTATTTGTTAGTACAAGGTTAATACATGAGTTCCCAGGATGTTGGTAATGTTGGTAACTGTTTTCTTAATTTAAGTGTTTCTTGCCTAAGCATTAGCATTATTTTATTTTTAAAAAATGGCACACTGCATTTGCACATAGTAAGTGTATTATCAGACACTATCAGTCTAAACTTGTGTTTGTGTTTGTTTTTTTTCCTATGTCTATATTCATAGTGACCACAAGGTCTAAAACTGTGTTCTCACACCATTCTCTCAGAAAGCAGCTAAAGAGGAAAGTAAATGGAGGTTGGCACTGTACTTGAGACAAAGTGATCTGAATATGTATGACGACCTTATAGAATAACCCTATTCCTGCACTGTCAGGCTGTGTTTCGTTTAACTGTGGATGTCCTGGCCAATGAAATATAGTATCATGTCTTAAAAATTAATGAATGCAGCAATCTGAATTACTCAGGAGATGTATTGTCATTGGCTGGCTGAAGTCTTCAGGTCTAGTTTCTTATTTGGCCTTTATTGTAAAACTAGAAGTTCCCCTTTAGTTCCCTGTGTTTCATGATGTCATACTGCCTTAATGATCAAAAAATGTCTGCTAAGATGCTTAAGAAAAGAAAAAAAAAGTACCTGTAACCTTTTTAAACATAAAAATGTAAAAAGTGTATATTTTACAGATGAATGAAATGATAATTGTAACTGGAACCATTATAAAACCAGTTATAACCTGAAATATTATTTCAAAAGTAAACACAAACAAAATCTGCAAGTTGTTAGCCTGCTGAATTCAAGAGTAAAAAAAATACATTTGGCAATAGCAGAGTATGAGTTTGAGCACCACCCTGTTTCTGGTAAGAGATCATTATCTGCACTTCTGTTTTCCATAGACTAGCAAAAATAACCAACAGGAAACTGTATTTGTGCTTTTTCTGAAAGAGTGCAAACCTTTAGGTGAAGCGTGACTAAATCAGACACAAGTCGCAGGTCATGTAAGGTCATGTGTCACGGTGCCTCCCCTCCTGCAGTCTCCATATAACATCCTTTATACTTTTCTGTTCCCTGTGCTATATGTTTAGGTTTTGTGCCACACCTCACACAGGTGGCAAGTGTTGAGTTTTATTCACCTGTGTGTTATGATGTTACGTTGTCCTTTTATAAGGCCTTCCTGTTAGAATGACTGATTGTCGGTCATTGATGTTGCTTTGGCTTTTGTTCAAGTTTGTGCACGTTGATGGTCTTTTTCAGTTTCATTAAAGCCTTCAGTTGGAGATGATTGCTTCCAACCTTGTGGCATCTTCTTCACACATCACACCATGAAAAACGTTCAGTTCAGGCTGCCAGAGCACATCAACTCAGACCGGTGGACTGCATTGTACATTGTAGGTCTGGCAGGAACTCTTGGACAAGCTCAACGTAACACTGAGCCTGACTCCATTTGAGTGTGTCCTAGGGTTTCTGCTGCTGCAATGACATTGGAACTCTCCAATGTCCTGGTTCAACCAGTCCAGGTTGCGAGAGAGCCCGAGAGTGTGGGAGAAGATACACTGCCATCTGCAGAGGGTCATTGCAGCTTTCAAGAAGAAGGATGATGAGGGACAAACCACCATCTGTAAGCTGAGGGTCTGTGGGTGTGGGTAATGTGGGTAGCCATAATGGGTTCTCTAGATGATGCTGACTTGCTGTTGTACATCCAACACCAAGTGACATTGACGGAGGACCCTCCAACATGGTTCACGCCCTCCTCAACTCTAGATGTGCAGAGTAAGGATTCACTACCTGGTGGACTGAGAGGGGTATGGGCCCAAAAGAAAATAGCTGGATACTGTTTCGACCTCGTCTAGGTTCCATGCTGTAAAAGGAAGTGTGAGGAAAATGGCAAATCAAGTGTATGGTGGAAATGAAGTAAGACAGAAACAGTCGAAGTAGTTCATTGGTATAAAGTGTATTGTAGAACAGACAGATATATACAAGAGATAGTGTGACACTGGACTAGAACATCAGGAGTGACCCAGGCCAAAATAACAAATACACACTAGAAACAAACAACCACTTGCTAAACCTACAGAGACAAAAGAAAATACACACACAACTACACTTACTCCCTAGGTGCAAAATACAGAGCAAACCCACACCCCAAACAAAATGGCAGTCACTCCCTACTTACCAGTAAAATCAACAAAAGGCTCAAAGTGGAATATATACAAATATACAATAGCAAAACTAACTATTAGAGCAAAGTCAACAGCAAAGTCAATATGGGAAGCAAGGTCATACACCAACTCAAATATCAAATACTACTAACACACATCTCACACAAATATCACTGCCTTCCCCTCCATAGCATCTTCCTCATTTTATTACTTCTCAGGGTGGGCAGAGTCTTGTCTGCTGATTTGCTGCAGACATGAACTCTGTAATGGAATCTGGAACTGGATCTGGAATGGAACACACACAGCCACACCAAAAGAACACAGGATGTAACAATACTGGTGAGTCACATATCAGATACCAAACTTATCAGCTCCTCCCACTGTGCCCATCCATCCTGGCACTCTGGCCCCAGTGGGCACTTTTGGGTGGGGGGGGGGGGGGGGTACTGGCAGGCCCTGGTTGGAATCCAGCCAGCCCTCTCAGAGCACACATGGCAGTCACGGCACTCAATCACTTCCCCGGTCCCAATCACTCACGTACTGAATTATCACACGTGTTCCTTATTCGTTTCCCTGTTTAACCTGCTGTGGTCGACGCACACGCTAGTACATCGTCTGTTTCCATGTTTCACAATATGTGTAATAATATCTTTGTGAAAGGACATCTTAGAAATATGGTTCAAACATGTTCTGAATCTGTAGAATCTTCCTTTTCAGTTTTGTCAATAGTAAGAATAAAGTGCCTATGAGAGGTTAGATATAGAGGTTAGATTATAGGGGAAGATACACGTCATGTGCCTCACTTTGATATGAAACATATGATATCGTGTTATAAGTAAAACCTTTAAAGTGAATTTAAGAAAATATGTAAAAACAAAGGAAATGTCCTGAAACATCAGAAGGTTAAACATAATGTTAAACATAATTCAGAGATTTATCTCTCACAAAGGTCAGAGTTCAGTGCTTTGCATTAAAGGTTCCTAGTGTGTACAGAGACTGCAAAGCCTGTTTCTCTGCTTTTGTTTGTTTTTTTTTTCTTTGTAATCTGCATTCTGCAATTAAAAGTTCTTCACTCACATTTTGCCGCAGCTTTACGGTCACACTGCTTACAAAAATAAATGTTTCATATTATTATTATGTGTTTAAAACAAATATTTAAAATTATTAATACATCTTTATTAATTTCTCACCCTCTCCACTATCAGACTGCATTTTTTTATGATGTGATGGTGTTAGTGTCTGAGTGTTTGCTTGTGCATGTGTGTGCGTGCATGTGTGTGCATGCACACATTCATATTATTCAGTAATTTAGAAAATAACACAAAATATACTGAAATAATATTTACATATACACAGGCCCTTAACCTTTAATCTAATCTAAAACTTGGACATGCTATTTTCATATTACAAGCATAAGGGTCGTTGGTTACATATCCATATTCAACAGTGTTTATTCCTTTTTTAGCCTATTAAGCTTTACACCCTGATTATTTAGTTTATGTTGAATCACTTTTTGTCTATGCAAAATGTTTGGGTAGTTAAAGATTTACAAACTGCAATATCTGTGAAGCACATAGCTAGAAACAGGCTATTGATAATTGATAGCAAATAAAGTAGGATGGACTAAAACAACCACAATAAATAAAATTTTGTAATATGAACCAGTATGGTGAGAAAAGAAATCATACAGTATTAAATAGAATGTAATAAAAATAGTTTACATCAGATTTAATATTAGTGATCTATAATAATAATTTATTATTATATTTCAATATTTATAGCTGATATTTAATATCAGATGCTGAGCAACAAAAACAACAGGCACAATGCAAACTTCTAGTATGAAGGGAAGATATAAAGGTCAGAATATCAAAAGTCATAACTCAATAGGTAGAGAGCAAAACATTGTGGATATTCTTTCTCAGTCACCCAGTTTTGAGCACAGTGGTTCTCTAAGACAACTGTGGCACTTTATTCATGAATCTGAAATGAACCAGCAAAAAACATTACGCCTTAAAGATCAGAAAGCAGATGAACAGAGAATAAAGAATTAGAGATTAGAGAGTTGCAAAGCACCTCCTTTACAACCCTGAATGTGCCAGTAAAGAGATAATGTATCCAGACTTCACTTAGAATTATAGAAGGGAAGAGAGCTAATAATCTAGATGATAGTCAGTAAGAGCTGAACGTTTCACTTCAGAGTACATGCTGTCTTCAGGCTGTCCTCTCTTCACCTGCCCTCTTTTGGTTTTCCTCTCATTGAAATGAATGGCAGCATAATTCAGCTCTTCAGCATCATGTTGCTGTGGGAATGAACAATAATGTTTAGTGAACATTACTATCATTCTGATCCTTATTTAGAATATGACTACTAGTCTGAAACACAGAGACAGTGAGTTGCCTTCTCCTCCTCCTCTACAGCAGTGCAGTGTTGTATGTCTCGTACATCTCGACCACAATAACTTCATGCATGTGTGTCAATGATGCCAAAATTAGGCTACAGCTATGAACTATATCAGCACCACAGATATGAAACAGAGGACTTGAGCTGAGCAGAGCCAGAAACATTCTTAGTAAAAGATGTCAAAGCTTTAAATGTATAAATGGCAGGAAATTGCTTTTTAAGATTTACGGATCTCATCATTGTTTATAATTATTAAATATTAAACAGCTTTTCTTCTGCTGTGTTCATCACCTGTTGTATCAGAAACAATGCAATTAAAAACATGCATCAATACAAGATACAGCACATTTTATCAACATAAACTCCCAGCACTCATAAATAGTTCAATATTTAAGTATAACTTTTTTTTATGTCAACTGATTCATGCCACATTCTCTATAAAGACTATACAACTGGAGAACAAAGTTTTACAAATAATCGCATAAAAGCATGACTGTACAAGTTATACCTGACCGGTGGTTTTCTCCATCACAATAACTTGTTGCAGTCTCGATGTGGTAGGGGAAAAATACACTAATAATTGTAGCTGACTTGGGGAATACTATCTGTATGGCAAGTTTACTGGAGAAGAGTTATCAATATTTTTAATATTTCCTAAATTTAAAAATTGTATGAAATCATGAATTGGAATAGGTTGAGCCACCTGCCCTTTAAGAACACTTCGGTGAGAGATCATTATCTGCACTTCTGTTTCCTACAGAGTAGCAAAAATAACCAACAGGAAGTCAGGCCCCAATCACATTTAGAAGTGCTGCTCACATTTTAATGACTACTATACACATAATTATGATGTAGTTCAGCATTGTTTTTCCTTAATAGTTTATTTTATTTGCCCAGAGATTGTAAATAGTGTACATCTCCTAAAGCAGAATATAAAGTTTTAGTTGCAGTGCTACTAGAAAAAGTTACAAATACCTTGATACTTCATATGAAAGAGTCAGTAGTCTAATTGCTGATTCAGTGATTCATGGCAGTGACAGTTTATTAAAGGCAGGGTCTTTAGAGGAAACACAAACTCACAGAGATGTTCACATTCCCAGCTTTGCTGTCTTCATAGAAAAAGAGATTAAGCCAAGTAAAATACAAAAAAAAATTTGATCAATTTATCATTTGATCAATTTTTACTTAAATATTTTTAGTTATATAAATATCCATTTGACTGATGTTGGTCTAAGTGTGTTTTTGGTTTTATAATTGTTCTGGGTTTCAAAAAAGCCTACCACTATACATCCTGTTGTCAGTATCACACATCCAGTTATCTTGCAGCCAACCAGATTAGCAAAGCACTTGTGTTGTACCACCAAAGTACACTTGGGCATGCATGCCAATAGAGATGGGGATTATCCACATATACATGCAAGTGTAAACACAAGATGTTGTGTTTACATTTGTCTGTTTGTTGGTGAACTGAGCTATGCACAGACAGACAGTGTTTCTCTTTCACAAAGCAGATGGGAGAGTGTCGTGTGTCTGGCCAGGACATGATTTTGTAGGATGAATTACAAATGTCTTCATCTCAGGACTTTGTGGTTTTGTGAATAATGAAGGTGTTG
Source organism: Electrophorus electricus (assembly GCF_041902795.1). Classification (NCBI taxonomy): domain Eukaryota; kingdom Metazoa; phylum Chordata; class Actinopteri; order Gymnotiformes; family Gymnotidae; genus Electrophorus; species Electrophorus electricus. Next base: position 3,718,100 of record NC_137512.1, read on the forward strand.
TAGAGAATGGCTGATTTATCATTGAACCAACTGCATTTGCTGGTTTTGTGATGTATTGTACTTTGTGTGTGTGTGTGTGTGTGTGTGTGTGTGTGTGTGGGTGTGGGTGTGGGTGTGGGTGTGGGTGTGGGTGTGTGTGTGAGTGTGTGTGTCAGCATTACCCCTTCTGGCCACCAGAGATTCGCCTTCACAGAATACTAGTGCACAGATACATCATTTTCACCTGTTTCCCCATCACCAGCTAACAGTCTCCCTAGTTAAAGCACCAGTTATACTACAACTGTGAAAAGTATTTCCTACTCAGATGCTTGCATTACTAAGCCATTTCATTGCTCTGTAATCTTTTCAGCATACTGTTCCTTCACTATATTTTTGTCTCAGATTCCTGCCAAGCTCCTTTTGCACGTTTGATGTTTTTTGCTCTCTGCCTTGTGCAGTTTATGAACATGCTCTAGCCCTTTAGATCTTCCTTTTTATTAATGTATTATCTGCATATCCTTCTCATTGTCTTGAATCTCACTCCTTAGTGTGTGAACTGATTAATTGAACAATCTTTACTTTGTTACTTTTTTAATTTTAGATTTTAGGTTTTACATTGTTTGTAATAAGAAATACCAGTGCAGCATCAAAAGAAGCAGGAATTAAACTGAAAGTGAATTGAACTTCTTTATTGACAAATATTTACATTTATAACCATGTCAGCATGTGGGGTGTACAGTAAACTAGTGCTACAGTCCTACAGCACAGGGGGAAAAGTACCACTCCATACTGACAAGATAATTAAAAGTCTATGATAAAGTAGTAATACTATACACACACTCTGGATTATACTTCTACACAGTATAATCTACTTTCTTTTATGTACTGAACTGAACACTAAACTGGCCTGTACTCAAACAGGCCAGAATCTCACATGGGTGTACTCATTTTCTTGATGCCCTGTTTTCTGCATCTTGTCCTCAGAGACCTGTAATGCAGCATAAAAGAACTCTTTAGTGTCGGGATGCTTTTCACACAAACAAGGAAAGTTGTGTTGCAGCCCCGTAGGTAACAAAGAAAAAAAGTGCAACTCAACTTGGTGAATTTTGGGTCAATGAAAACTGATCTAGGTACAGTGAAACATTTAGCTGACACTTCCTATCCAAAGCAGCTTACTATTATGACTGAACACAACTTGAGCATTTGAGGGTTAAGGGCTTTGCACACAGGCCCAACGGTGGTAACTTGGTAGTAGGGGGGTTTGATCTGGAAACTTTCTGAATACTAGTCAAGTACCTTAAGTAGTGAGCTACCACTGCTCTGCTACAAGCATTTAGTAACATAGCTGGTAATTACTACAGCTATAAACTATATCAGCACCACATATATGAAACATAGGAATTGAGCTGAGCAGAGCCAGAAACATTCTTAGTAAAAGATGTTCTAAATTTAAATGTATAAATGGCAGTAAATTGCTTTTTAAGATTTACAAATCTTATCATTGTTTATAAGTAGACTAATATTAAAAAACTTTTCTTCTACTGTGTTCATCACCTGCTGTATCTGAAACAACGCAATTAAAAATATGCATCAATACAAGATACAGCACATTTTATCAAGATAAACTCTGAACACACATAAATAGTTCTATATTTAAGTATGATTTTTTTATGTCAACTGATTCAAGCCACATTCTCTATAAAGACTATAAACGTGGAGAACAAAGTTTTACTAATAATCGCATGAAAGCATGACTGCACAAGTTGTACCTGATTGGTGGTTTTCTCCATCACACTACCTTGTTGCGGTCTCGCTGTGGTAGGGGAAAAATACATTATTAATTGTAGCTGACTTAGGGAATACTATCTGTATGGCAAGTTTACTGCAGAAGAGTTATCAATATTTTTAATATTTCCTAAATTTAAAAATTATATGAAATCATGAATTACAATAGGTTGAGCTCCCTGCCCTTTATGAACAATTACCATTGCCATGTAAAGAGATTTTCATCTTACATATGATTATGGCTTGAGTAATGATAACAGCCGCACACACTCCCAGCACTGCTCCAAGACAGATCACTACAGGACCCACGGGCTTTACTGCAGAACAATCTTTATAAAATAATTGAATATACAAATTAAAGTGAAAAGTGTGTGGTATGTGACCTTCATATCAGACGCTAATCACATACACTCTGAATTTGGATGCACTGATGTGTATAACCTTTGGTATTTGTAAACATAACAAAAATACTGAACACTCTTTATCTTTGTGTCCTTCACATGCTTATCTAAATTTTTGTGACTTGTGATGGTCATATAGAATTTTGAAAGCTGATAATTATTTTATTCTATGATAATCATTTAATTTAAAGCAAAATGAAACAAAGTTACTTGCTTAAATTAGTGTTTCTGGGGGTATCCAACCCTCTACTTCTATTATCAGTCTTTGTTTGGTTTAACTCTCGATGTCCTGGTCAAAAAAACAGTGGCAGCTCTTAGTTCATTTTGGTTTCCCTCACATGCTTGAACAACAAGTGTACTACTGTAGAATTAGCAGGTCATGTTATAAAATATTTTTCATATATCACTTTACAGTCCACGGACTTTATTTATTCTGCATTTATAGTACAGTATAAATAAATATTTTTCTACATTCTGCACAATAAAATAACTGGCTTTGACATTCAGATTACAAGAGTTTGGTGCTTTAGTTATAATCTAGATTTAATTATTAAGAAGTTTAAAAGAAATCATGTAATTACCAGTCACAGCAACAAATGTAACAGAGGAAAAGTGAACCTCCGATTTTTCTGCCACTCCACAGAAGTACGTTCCTTCATCTTCTTCAGTAAGATTTAGAATAGTCAGAGAGTTTGTGGTGTCATTACTCCAATTCATTATGAATCTGGACTTGTTGAATGGGGATGAAATTGTGGCCGTCTTCTTTATTTTTGCTCTTCCTACTTGCTGAGGCTCCTTTTTCAGTCTTTGCTTGTACCAAATGCTCCAATAGTTGTCACTGGATGTAGCTTTCAATGTGCAGTTAAGAGTGATATTTGTTCCAGATACATTCATGACTGCATGTTTAGCAGCATTTGTAGTTTGAACAGGACCTATAAAATGAAAACAAGTCAGATCAATAATGAAAAAAAATGTGGACAAAAGTTTATCCAAAGCAAATAATGTATATTGATTATTGATTATCCAACATCATAAAGTACAATAACAGATGTAATTATAAACATTGGTAAATGTGGAACCATACATGTCTTGTAGCTCAATAATATAAAAATCCAGACTGGTATTATCATTGCAGAGTCACGCTCCGACATCAGAGGAGACGGTTGAAAAGAAGCAACTGACAAACTAACTAAACTTCATGAGCGTTCATGTCTCATGACTCAAAATCTCATTGGCTGGCAAAAGTCACATGGTGCTGTTCTGCCCTGTTGTCTTACAACCTTGTTTGGCCACCTGCAGTGTCTGATCTCTTTAAAATATATTGAGCCCAACATCCATGTAAGTTAAAGTAACAGAGCACAACACAAAGAAAGGGGTGATATGACAATCTTGTTTATATTATTTAAATTTGCTCAAATGTTTTTTTTTTTTGGTATTATTTATTTATTTATTCATTTATTTTGCAGCTAAGACTGTAAACAAATTGAGTGCAAATACTTTTGGAAATGTATTATCCAATAGAAGACTAAATAAAAAAATGTGCCCTTCCTTATGTGCTACTGTCCTTTCAAACCACACCTGATGGAACATTATTGGATAATGCTGTACCACAGAGGTGCTCTATATTTTATGGAACAATATTGGAAAGTGTATGACAACAGTCATAGTAGCTAAAAAGGGTTCTAATTAGTTTTATATAGTGTTTTAGTGTGTCTCATATTTAACTGTAAAGACACAACACAGCAAGATTTATTTTCTAAGATTATGAAGTGCAGAAGTCTATGGAATGTAGTTGGTCAATTTTGTTGGTCCTGTTTGTAAAAACTCACCACCACATCTTTGTTTATGAAATTTGGTTTTAGGACTTGTAAACTAAATGTAGGTGTGAAGGAATTATTGGAAGTATCTTAAGGAAATAGTCAGTGGTTGTGGGTGAGGATAGTACAGGCTAGATGGGGAAATTTGTATAATGCAAATTGAACTAGCGCCATTGAACATGCATTAAATGTACTAGTGAGGCTGGACATGACCTTAGTCACTGTGGAGACCAGCATGGAACTGTTGTGTTGGGGAATACTTGGTGGTGTAGTTCATAACATCCATATGGAACTGTCAGCTCTGAGTACACATTAACAGTGTCAGTGGGACTGGGTATGACTTTAGTCTCTTGGGAGACCAGTGGAAGTTTTATAGGTGGGTAAATGTACGTAGAGTAACTCTGTGTTTGCTGGAGGTTTAGAGTGTAGAGCTCACATGGAACTGGTGGCACTGATCACACATTAATGGTGTCAGTGGGGCTGGGTATGGCTGAAGAAAATAACTTACATGTGTTGTGGAATTATAACCTAAGGAACCAGGATGAAGCTGGTCAATGAAAAAATTCAAGTTATATCTCGAGGGACATAGGAAGGCTTGCTAGGAAGTAATTGACAAAAGCACACTATTATGTTTTCTTGCTGGTCTTATAACTTAAAATCTCATTGTTCATCAAATCTCACACTATCCTGTACAGTCATATTTGAAAACTTGTTCATATGTCATAGACCCACAAGATACATTAATATTACTGACAAATGTTACACAGGAGAAATATATACAAAGCAATTAAAACAGAAACCTCCTGGAAGTAATTGAGAAAAGCATCATGCTATATTATCTTACTGGGCTCAGTTAAAATCTCACTGGCCGTTAAAATTCCCAAGATCCTCTATTGTCTTTTCTTTCATATAGGTTGTTTGGCCACCAGATGTAATTTGGGTTCTTTTAAACTCTGACCCTTAAGAAGCCTTATCTTTTACTTAAAGAGTTTGTACAAGTTGGTATAAACATGAGTTCAGTCTGTGTCACTGCAGTGTAGATCACAGTTACTTGAGGTCGCTGATGGATAACCTCCCCTTCTGCCCCCCTGCATGCTGACTATCAGGCTTTTCCTGGGTTATTCCTGCTCCAGATGGGTTTCTAATTCACTTACTCTCAACAAACCCAGACTAGGATTCCTAGAAGCCTGGAATAGACTTCTGTTGCTTATTTATTTTTATTATATGCTTATTTTGTTCTTGTTGCGATATTCGATGTCGAGCAAAGGATGATGGGCTCCAATTTTGAGTCTTGGTTCCTCTCACGGTTTCTTCCCCATGCTCTGCAAGAGTTTTTCCTTTACACTGTTTTGTTTGGCTTACTCATTGTGGGCTTGGTCTCAGACATCGATAAAGTTGCTTTCTGATGATGGCTGTTGTAAAAATCACTATATCAATATATTTGACTTTGATACTTGCTTACACTGTATTGTTTTATTTCAAATCAAAGTATACAAAATACCCTCACAATCAGTCTCCCTTCTTCTACATGTATGCAAACTTTACGTAAACGTTATTTATGATCATTTCTGCATTACATGTTTGTTGTTATCTGTTATGATGGGATATTTTAGAACACATATAGTTTTTTAAATGATTATGGCCTTTTCTTAAAAAGTAACATCTTTTTATACATATTTAACCTCATATTCTTATGATATGAAATTTGATGCTCGGTTACAAATTCCTTGCAAGTGTTCTTACTATGTTTTAGTGCCAAGAGTCTTTATTGCAGATTTGCCATGTTATCGGTAATGTATTAATGGTAATGTAGCACTGTTACGCCAGTAAGCATTAGCATATCTTAGTAAAACAAAGCTTCAGCACACTGCATTAGCATAAAGGAAGTGCAACATTTTAAGCGTGTGTGTTTTTCCTATGTGTATATTCACAGTGACCAAAAGGTCTAAAACTGTGTTCTTACCCCATTCTCTCAGAAAGCAGCTAAAGAGGAAAGTAAACTGAGGTTGGCACTGTACTTGAGACAAAGTTATCTGAGTATGGTAGGATAACCTTATAAAATAACCCTATTCCTGCACTGACAGGCTCTGTTTGGTTTAACTCTGGATGCTGTGGCCAATAAAATACAGTGTCATGTCTTAAAAAATGATGAATGCCCCAGTATGCAATACTCAGTAGATAGTATCATTGGCTGTTGATGTTCTGAGGTCTTATTCATCTTATTTTGCATTTTTTGTAAAACCAGACATTCCCCAATTGTCCCTTCTGTTCCATGATGCCCTTCTGCATTAATAATAAAAAAGACTCCAAAGACCTTTACGTAAAGATAAGAATCTGTAACTTTTTTAAACATCAAAACAGTGCATGTTTTATAGAGGAATGAAAAAATATTTATAACTGCTACTATCATCCAACAAAACCCAGTTATAACCTGTTATTGTGCTGCACGTGAGTTAAAAACACATTTGGAAGGAGCAGAGTACAAATGTTCTTATAATATAAAATCTATATTACACAGACAAGATGATTTACAGGAATGAACACAGGATGCATTTTAAAATTTCGCTTTTGTGTTTTCTACTTTTAGAACTTGGATGTTTCTGTTTTTATTGTTTTGTGTAGTTTTCTGCTGTGCAATTTATGAAAGTAATATTAATAAACCATGTGTTCTTGTGTGATACTTGGAGCAGTTTTCAAATAAGACCGACTAAATAATGCAGTGCCAAAACACATATTGGCAAATAAAAGTGATTCATTATTATACTGCTAATATGTTTGAAAGGTTTATTTAAGTTTTCAGGCAGCACTATGTGAGGCTGAACAAGGTGATAAAAGTCAGCGGTTTGAGTTGAGCACCTCTGGTCAAATATAATCCAACCAGCACCCCTCCACCACCCTGTTTCCAGTGAGAGATAATTATCTGCACTTCCATTTCCTATAGAGTAGCAAGAATAACCAACAGGAAATTGTATTTGTATTTGTGCTTTTTCTGCAAGAGTGCAAACCTTTAACTGAAGTGTGACTAAATCAGACACAAGTCTCAGGTCATGTAAGGTCATGTGTCACAGGGCCTCCCCACCTGCAGTCTCCATCTCTTTTATTTATGTTGTACATTTCTGTTGCTTCTGTTGCATGTGTTATATGTTTAGGTTTTGTGCCACACCTCACACAGGTGACAAGTGTTGAGTCTTATTCACCTGTGTTGTTATGTTGTCCTTTTGTAAGGCCTTTGTGTTAGCATGACTGACTGTCATTCATTGATGTTGCTTTGGCTTTCCTTAATTCATGTTTGTGCATGTTGATGTTCTTTTCTGTTTTCATTAAAGCGCTCATTTGGAGACTCATGATAATTGCTTCTTACCTTGTTGCACGTACTTTGTGCATGACAGCATGAAAAACATTCAGTTCAGAGAGCCAGAGAGTGTGGGAGAAGATACACTGCCACTTACAGAGGGCCACTGCAGCTTTCAAGAGCAAGGCTGATCAGTGTGAAACCAACATCTGTCAGCTGGGGTGTGTAGGTGTAGATACTGTGGATGGCTACCAAAGAGGGGAGGACCGGCTTAAGAGGGAAACCGACCCCAGGTATGTTGGCCCATAAGACATCCCGGTGAGGCTCAACAAGGTCACCTATTGGGTCAATGTAACCAAACGTCCTCAGCATTTCACGTGTCCTCCCTCAAACCCTTCACAACAGGTCCTCTAGATGATGCTGACCTCACTGTCATCCATCGAACTCCAAGTGACATCAATAGAGGACCCTCTTACATGGTTCACGCCCTCCTCAACTCCTGATGTGCTGAGGAAAGATTCGGTACCTGTTGGACTGGGAGGGGTATTGGATCAAAGAAATGAGCTGGATTTTGGTGATTCAGATGCTAGATACTAAACTTTTCAGCTCCTCCCACTGTGCCCATCCATCCTGGCACTCTGGCCCCAGTGGGCATTTTTGGGTGGTGGTGGTGGGGGGGTACTGGCAGGCCATGGCTGGAATCCAGCCCTCACAGAGCACACACAGCAATCATAGCACAGCACAGTACGAGAAGCTGATAACTTTGGTATCTAGGATCTGACTCACCAGTATTGTTACGTCCTGTGTGTCGTATCACAAAGATATTATTAAAATCATTGTTTAGAAAAATGGCTTAGAAAAATAATTCAAACATTTTCTGAATCTGTAGAATGTATTTATTTCTCACCCTCCCAGCTATCAGACTGCAGTTTCTTATGATGTGATGGTGCTAACGTGTCTGAGTGTTTGCTTGTGCATGTGTGTGTGTGTGTGTGTGTGTGTGTGTGTGTGTGTGTGTGTGTGCAAGCATTCATATTATTCAGTAATTTAGATAATAACACAATATATACTGAAATTATACGATACGATACACAAGGATACATCTATTATAAACATGTTACATTCAGACATTACATCTACAATGACGAAACCACGCCACACACCCTGACGTGAGTTTAAATACATACAGACAAAACGTGGTGCAGGTGTGTGCAGGTATGGTTACAAAGGAAAGTCCTCCTACTTCACGTGGCTGGCCGAACCACGTGACTCGCGGGAGGCGAGCATTCTGTGACAGCCGGGTGCTACATGTGTACATGTGGAAGTAGAGAGACTGATTTGCCAGAGTAGTGTATGTACTCTGATATGAAATGAAACTGTTCAATATAACAGTAAGTCATATTTCAAAGTCATATATATTTATATAGAACATTTTGCAACTTTACAGATGTCTGAATACAAGTCTCCAGTGATCAACCACAATGCAACAGTGTTAAGGAAAATCTCTCAAAGAACATGAAGAAGAAACATTGAGAGGAACCAAGACTCGAAAGAGGAGCCCATAATCCTCTGCTCAAGACTGGACATCACAGCAGGAACAAAATAATCAATAAAGAACTAAATCAGTAATAAGAATAAGTAAATAACAAGTCTATTCTAGGTTACCAGGAGTCTTAGTCTGCGTGTAAGTGTTTATAATCCATCTGGAACAGAAACAACCAAGGAAAAATCACCAATTCAGCCTAAAGCTTCTCTTCTTGGGGGTGGGGAGGATCCACAGCAACCAAAAGTATCTGTTAAATACATTACAATGCCTTAGGCTGTACTCATGTTTACACCAATTTATCCAAACTCTTTATAGAAAAGCTAAGGCTTCTCAAGGGTCAAAGGTTAACAGAGCCCAAATGACCTCTGGTTGCCAAACAGACTATGAAACAAAAGCCAGTAGAGGATCTTGGGAATTCTGGTGGCCAATGAGATTTTAACTGAGCCTGGCAAGATTTTTGTTTATTTTGAATTAGTAATATTTAATTCCTCATCCACTTTATTAACATAGACATGACTGAATGTTTTTGATAATTTTTAAAACTTTACATGGGACCAACAAAAGTGACATATCATAGACTTATACAGTTCATAATCCCAGAATATGCTTGTTGTTTTGTCTCTTACTGTAAAAATGAACATGAGACAACATACACAATAAAACCTTTTTAAACTACTCTGGCTGTTGTCATACACATTTCAATAGTGTTCCATAAAATAGTGAATGTCACTGTGTTACAGCATTAGCCAATCACACTTCATCAGGCATGGATTGATTGGGCAGTAGCACAGGAGCAGGGGTGCATTTTTTGAGCGACTCTACTATTGTCTATAAAAAAAAGCCCAGTCTAAGACTAAGAGTCTAAGATGTAGAAAAAAAGATAACTGAATAATAATAAAATAAACCTTTTTGAGAAATTTTGCAAATAAGTCTGTAAGCAAGATTTTCACATCATTTTTTACCATCATGTGTGGTATAGTGTAATATATAACAACACTTCCTGTCTCGTTGGTGACTGCAGTTCAAATCTTTAAGTAAAAATTACAAATTGATCAATTTGTTTGCATTTTACTTGGAGTAATCTTTTTTTCTGTGAAGACAGCAAAGCTGGGAGTCTGTACATCACTGTGAGTTTCCATTTCCTCTAATGAACTTTTACAAAATTGCCACTAACAGGAATCACTGAATCAACACTGATGTTCCAGTTTAGTCAAAAGCTTAATCTATGAACACCCTTGGCTCTGAAGAGATGTAACCCAATAATACATCTGCTCTCTAAAAGAGGACCATAAGAACTTGAACACAGCACAAAAAAGCTATTGATTATTAAATATAAGGTTTGTGATGGAGAATATATGCTTGGCAAAATTCTGACAAAACTCAACAAAATAAATACAATTTGTTTATGGCAGCCTGGAACTTCAATCATTCTTGCAGTTGTTAATGGTGATTGTTCTTATATTATGTCTATATACTAATGGGTTTATGTAGGTCGGTATTAGGAAATACTGATTCTTTCATTGCTGAGGTATCAAGGCATGTGTAACTTTTTTCTGGCAGCACTGAGACTAAAATGTTGTGCTATTTTATGAGGTCATCATCACTTGGTCATGAGTACAGTACCAACATCAGTTTACTTTCCTGTTTAGAGGCTATCTGAGAGAATGATGTGAGAACAGTTTTAGGCTTAGTGGTCATTGTGAATATAGACATAGAAAAAAAAATACAATCTTAGACAGACAGTGGCTGATAATACACTTCCTTTATGCAAATGCAATGTGGTGAAACTTTTTTTTTTTTTCCCGCTAAGATATACTAATGCTCATTGGTAAGAAATACATAAATTAAGTACATAGATTACCAGTTCTGCAACTCTAAAACATGACCAATAACGTGGGCACTCATGAATTAACCATGAATTGGAAGAAACCAAAAATAAATCTGCAAAAAAAAAAAAAGACCCATCGCAGTAAAACATAGTAAGAGGTATATGAGGTTACATTTGTACAAAAGATGTTACTTTTTAAGAAAGGGCCTTAATCATTAAAAAAAAAAAACTAAAAAACTAAACATGTTTTAGAATATCTTATCATAACATAACAAACATCACAAATAAATACAGAAAGCATAAAAGAAGTTTCAAGAGGATACATGTGGAAAGTGCGTACATGTGGAAGTAGGGAGAATGACTGGTCAGAGCAGTGTGTGTGTACTCAGATATGAAATAAAACAGTACAGTGTAGCATTAAGTCAAGTTTCAAAGTCAAGTTTATTTATATAGCACTTTTTACAACAGGTATTGTCACAAAGCAGCTTCACACATGTCAGAGTCCAAGCCGACAGTGACTGAGCCAAAGGCAACATTGACAAGGAAAACCTGCCAAATGGCATGAAGAAGAAATGTTAAGAGGAAGCAAAAATCAAAGGAGAGCCCATCGTCCTCTGGTCAACGTCTGGGTTCACTGAATGTAAGTTTGTTGAAACCCATCTAGAGCAGGAAAAGTCACCCAGTCAGTCTAGAGCTTCTCTTTGTTTGGGGGAGGAGTCACAGAAGGGGAGGTAGTCAGGATGTGGGAGGAACCACAGAAAGGGAGGTAGTCAGAATGTGGGAGGAGCCACAGCAACTGAGGTTATCCATCAGCAGCCCCAAGTAACTGTGATCTACATTGCAGTGCCAGAGCCTAAATTCATGTTTACACCAATATGTACAAACTCTTTAAGGTTAACCTTTATTTAATGTTTTATTTTGGATTTCTTTGTTGATATTCTGTCTCTCTCTGTTAGATTTATTTTATCATGAAAATTATAGACTGTTCATGTCTTTGCAAGGGGGTAAACATACAAATTCAACACGGGATCAAATAATTATTTTCCCCACTGTAGATTATTTGCTTTGGATAAACTTTTGTCCACATTTTTCATTATTGCTATGGCTCCATTACATTTTATAGGTTCTGTTCAAATTAAAAAAGATGCTAAATGAGCAGTCATGAATGTACCTGGAAAAAATAGCACTCTTAACTATGCATTGAAAGCGACACCCAGTGACAAACTTTGGTGCATTTGGTACAAGCAAAGGAGCCTCAGCAAATAGGAATAGTGAAAACAAATAAACAGGCTATATTTTCTTCTCCATTCAACAACTGCCGATTTACAATGATGTGGATTAATAGCACAAATGTTTTGACTATTCAAAAAGCTACAACACAAGATGAAGGAACTTATTTCTGTGGAATACCAGAAGCAACAACGGTTCACTTTTCCTCTTATACCTTCGTTAATGTGACAGGCAATTAAATGTTTTCTTTTAAACTTCTTAACACTGGATTATAAGTAAAGCACCAAACATTTATTATTTTAATATCAATGTGAAAGATGTTTTATGAAGAGAATTCAAATTCTGAATAGATGCAAAGTTTTTTCAGTCCATAAACTGCAAAGAAATATAAGATACGCATTTTATTAAAGTACCTGGTAATTCTTTAGTAGTCAACATGTTCAAGCAGGTGAGGGAACCCATTATGAACTAAGAGCAGACACTGAGAGCAACCTAATAGCACCTGACAGTGCAGGAATAGGGTTGTATGCTGTATTTTTTCCACAACCACAGCGAGACGTCAACAAGGTAGTATGATGGAGAAAACCACCAATCAGGTACAACCTGTGCAGTTGTGATTTGTGCCATTAACTATATACATATTTATAATGCTTAGCAACTAGACATTCATAGACATGACAATAGTAGATGTTACAATATCTGCTGTTTTTAGTTAGCATAATACGACATATCCCACCATAATAGAAAAAGCCAGATTTGAAAATAAGGATATTTATTTAGTGATGTGCACCTACTCTGATAAAATATACTGTATTTCACATTATGTAGATTTATTTCATTTCTTTGTTTCAGGCAAAGCAACTAATGTAAATAGCAGAATGACAAGCTACTATAATATTATTCTAATCATAAACAATATTAAGATCTGCAAATCTGCGACTGGATCTCCAATTTCCTAACAGACAGACCACAACTGTGTCTCATCCACCCTCACCCTCAGCATTGGTGCTCCTCAGGGTTGTGTCCTAAGCCCCCTGCTCTACTCATTGTACACCTACGACTGCACAGCCACTTCCAGCTCTAACATCATTGTCAAGTTTGCTGACGACACCGTTGTCGTGGGTCTGATCTCGGACAACAACGAGAGGGCCTACCTGGAGGAGATTAAACACCTGGAAAACTGGTGCCAGGAAAATAATCTCCTCCTAAACGTCAGTAAGACAAAGGAGCTGATCGTGGATTGCAGCAAGAAGCAGGAGCGGCACTACCAACCTGTGAGGATCAGTGGAACCACGGTGGAGAGAGTAGATAGTTTCAGGTACCTTGGAGTTCACATCTCGCAGGACCTGTCCTGGTCCCGCCATACCAACTCCCTGGCAAAGAAGGCTCGTCAGCGTCTTTACCACCTCAGACGCCTAAGGGACTTCAGACTGCCCTCCAAAGTACTGCGGAACTTCTACACCTGCACTATCGAGAGCATCGTCACGGGGAACATCACAGTCTGGTTTGGGAATAGACAAGGAATAGACAGGGAATAGACAGACAAGCACTCCAAAGGGTAGTGCATTCAGCAGAGCGCATCACTCACACGGAACTTCCTGACCTGCAGACCATCTACTACAAGCGGTGCCAGACCAAGGTCAGGAAAATTGTGAAGGACCCCACCCATCCCAACAATAGACTCTTCTCTCTGTTGAGGTCAGGGAGGCGCTTCCGCTCCCTAAAGACCAAGACAGAGAGGCTGAAGAGGAGCTTCTTCCCACAGTCCATTCGGGCCCTGAATCAGGGAAACTGATAAACTGTGGGGACCACCACCACCACCATGTAACATGACTGTATATCTGTACATCTGTATATATAGATTTATACTCAATTTCCCTGTTACACAACAACTGTAGATATGTTATTATACAAAATGGATCTGTACATTCTGTAGATTGTGTACATATATACCCAACCATATACATTGTACATTGTGTATATAATCATAATATACATATATTGTACATACATTGTTAATATATTTTTGTAAATACATAGAATATGTATATTTATCTGCATGTATATATATTTTTCTCTATGCACCCCTGTTTCTTTTCCTCAGTTTGGACAGAGCACTCTCCACCATTTCAATACGCGTTATATTGTGTATGACTATGTATGTGATGAATAAACCGAACTTGAACTTGAACTCTTAAAAAGCAATTTACTGCCATTTATACATTTAAATATATGACATATTTTACTAAGAAAGTTTCTGGCTCTGCTCAACTCAGCTTCCTCTGTTTCATATCTGTGGTTCTGATATAGTTTATAGCTGTAGTCTAATTATGACATCATTGACACACATGCATGAAGCTATTGTGGTGGAGACGTATAAGACATTCAACACTGCACTGCTTAGAGGAGGAGGAGAAGACAACTCACTGTCTCTGTGTTTCAGACTAGTAGTCATATTCTAAATAAGGATGAGAATGACAGTAATGTTCACTAAACATTGTTGTTCATTTTCACAGCGACATGATACTGATGAGTTTAATTATGCTGCCATTCATTTCAATGAGAGGAAAACCAAAAGAGGGCAGTGGAAGAGAGGACAGCCTGAAGACAGCATGTACTCTGAAGTGAAACGTTCAGCTCCTACTGACTATCATCTAGATTATTAGCTCTCTTCCTTCCTATAATTCTAAGTGAAGTCTGGATACATTATCTCTTTACTGGCACATTCAGTGTTGTAAAGGAGGTGCTGTGTAATTCTGTAATCTCTAAGACTATTCTCTGTTCATCTGTTTTCTGATCTTTAAGGTATGTTGTGTTTCTGTTGGTTAATTCCAGCTTCAACAATAAAGTGCCACATTTGTCTTAGAGAACCAATGTGCTCAAAACTGGGTGACTGAGAAAAAATATCGACAATATTTTGAACTCTACCCATTGTGTTTTGTTTACTTAGTTATGACTGTCGATTTTCTGACATTTATGTCTTCTCTTCATACTAAAAGACTGCATTGTGCCTGTTGTTTTTGTTAGCATCTGATATTACATGTCATTATTATTGTTGTTGTTATTATTATAATTAGTAGTATAGAAAACCAATATTAAATTTGATATAAAATATTTTATTACATATTTAATACTGTATGATTTCTTATCATACATCATATTACACAATTTTCTTTACTTATGGTTATTTTATTCCATTCTACTTTGATTGTTTTATCAATTAGCAATATCCTCTTATTAACTATGTGCTTTCCAGTTATTACAGTTTGTAAATCAATAACTACCCAAAAATGTATCAGCTGCAAATTTCAGTTGCACAGTATTGATTATGGCCAAAACATATTCATTCATCTATAATATACTAGCTTACTTTAAAAAAAAAAAAAAAAACAAACCCCTATAACATCTTTTAGGAAACCTTTACTAATAAACAGTTAGTTTTGTCAAACAAAAGTGACAAGTGACAAGTGTATTAGAAAAGACTTTCTACTAGCAGACATTGTGCTTAAATGTGGCCATAGCTATCTAAATCCACTACTGTAGCAATATAGTAAAACAACATTAATTTAGCTATCGACCATTTTTTGGGGGTTCTTCTTCATCAAAGGAATCAAACCCCTCAGGCTCTAAAGCTCTGTTACTTTTGTCACTAATTTCCAAAATCTCTGCAAGTTCAGCAGCTGTACACTTGTATCACAACATTTTAGCTGTTGGTTAACTAGATGTTGAGGAAGGAAATGTTTCCGAATTGAAAATGAAAGCCTTATTGATTTTCTTGGTGATTATATGGATAAGACCTGAACAGGTAAATCACACAGTCAGAGGCAGATGACATGTATATTCTCCTATAATATAACATTTTTATCTAACCTTATTCTTACTATGGGCAAAATTGAAAAGGCAGATTCAGGAACTATTTGAACTATATTTCTAAGCTGTCATATCACAAGGGTATTGTGAAATATTGAAGCTGACGATGCTCTAGTGTGTGCATTGACCACAACAGGGAAATGCATAATGAGCAGTGTGATAATTCAGTACATGAGCGATTTGGCCTAGGGAAGTGATTAAGGGCTGTGATTGCCAGTTGTGCTCTGTGAGGGCTGGCTGGATTCCTGCCAGTACACCCCCACCCACCCAAAAGTACCCACTGGGGCCAGCGTCCCAGGATGGATGGGCACAGAGGGAGGAAATGATAGGTTTGGTTTCTAGGATTTAACTTGCCAGTATTCAGCTCCTTTCTTCAGGCCCGTACCCTTCCCAGTCCACTAGGTACTGAATCCTTCCTCTGCACATCTGGAGTTGAGGTGGGCGTGAACCATGTAGGAGGGTCCTCCGTCGATGTCACTTGGAGTTGAATAGATGACAGTGAGGTCAGCATCCTCTAGAGGACCTGTTGTGAAGGGCTTGAAGAGGACACATGAAATGCCGAGGACCCTTGGCTACATTGACCCGGTTGGTGACCTTGTTGAGCCTCACCCAGATGGCATATGGGCCAATGTACCTGGGGTTGAGTTTCCCTCTTAATCCAGCTCTCCCCTCTTTGCTGGCTACCCACACTACCCCCAGCCACACAACCCCAGCTGACAGATGGTGGTCTCTCCCTGCTCAGCCTTCCTCTTGAAAGCTGCGATGGCTCTCTAAAGGTGTCAGTGCTTCTTCTCCCACACTCTGGCTCTCTGTGTAAGGGTTGGCACCAGGCCGAAGCCCCATCCCCATTATTTTTGTTTTACCTGTTCCCAGATCTAACTGTTCTGCACACGGGCCCACCATTATTAAATGGTGTCATCACCCAGCCGACCTCGGTGTGAGCCCACCTTACACTCTGAACTGAATGTTTTTCATGCTTTCACATGCAAAGAGCATGCAACAAGGTAGGAAGCAATCATAATGAAATTTAAAAAAAAAGTAGACTAGCAGGAAAGAGAGAGCAGACCATCCCTCACACCCAGATTTCAGGGCTCATGTTATGGGTGTGTGTATCACCATGGAAATTCATACTCAGCTGCTGGAGACAGGAAGTCACTCTCAGTCACTTATAAAATATAACTTGTCAGAAAATTGTTTCCATATTTTGGCCTGGTGTGATCAGCTGGGCTGCGTATTGAGTTCCTGCATTCCAGAGGAGGAATGAGATGAGATAAGGAAATCATCAATGGAGAATCATCAATTTGCTACTGCAATGTAAACCTTTTATGCTCTGTGTATGAAGAACATTTTAACACTGCCACTGAATAATATGGAAAAAAAGGTTCAAAGCAGTGAGGCATTTTGTTATAGCTATGCTGATGGTATAACTCACATTAGCAGTCTAACCAAAATCACCTGGCAATCGCAGCCCTTAATCACTTCCCCAGGCCCAATCACTCATGTACTGAATTATCACACACGTTCCTTATTTCTTTCCCTGTCGTGGTTGACGCACACACTAGCACATCGTCGGCTTCAATGTTTTGCAGTGTTTTTAATAATATCCTTGTGATATGACAGCTTAGAAATATGGTTCAAACATTTCCTGAACCTGTAGAATCTGCCTTTTCAATTTTGTTGCTAGTAAGAATAAAGAGCCTATGAGAGGTGATTCACCTGTTCAGGTCTAATCCATCTAATCCCATGTGTGGTGATGAATTTGTGTCAATCTGTGTGAAACTAACCAATAAACAATCAGGAAATCAATAAGGCTTTGACCTTCACATCTGACACATTTCCTACCTCGTTAAATCTACATCTAGCTAGCCAGCAGCTAAAATGTTGTGCTACAGGTGTACAGCTGCTGAAGTTGTCAAAATTTTGGAAAGTAGTGACGAAGGTAACAAAGCTTTAGAGCCTGAGGGGTTTGATTCCTTTGATGAAGAATATGAAAAAAAGAGTGATTTCTAAATGAATGTTATTTTACAATATTGCTACAATAGTGGATTTAGATAGCTATGGTCACATTTAGGCACAATGTCTGCTACTAGCTAGCTAGATAAATGCTGCTTCTGTACATAGAAATTAATTTCTAAAACACTTGTTATGATTTGTTAGACAACTAACTGTCAATTAGTAAAAGTTTACTTTTTTTAAACGTTAGTATATGAATACTGTGTAGCTGAGACATTTGTTTTTTGCCATTTTTTGGTTATAGATGTTGTAATGCAAATTTTTCACTTGCACACATGAAGCTTAATATATTGATAATCCATAAAGCTTGATATGTAATATAGTGATTGTTCAGTCATATTTTTCAGTTAAACATATTCAGAGAGGGTTAAAACAACTATTTAGAATTATTAATACATATATATTTGTCACCCTCCCCCAAAAAACACTTTTTTGGGGGGTTGGGGGGTGTGATGGTGTTAGGTATTTTACGTATCTGAGTGTTTGCTTGTGCATGTGTGTGTGCGCACATGTGTCCATATTTTTCAGTAATTTAGAAAATAACACCATATACTGAAATTATATTTAAAAATATACAGGCCCTTAACTTAAAAGCATGGCCCTGTAATTTTCATAGTACAAACAGTACTAAGAGTTGGGGGTTACATGTGCATATTAATGCAGGTTTATTCTTCCTTTTTTAGGCTTTTAAGGTTTACACCCTAATTATTGAGTTTACTTTGAATCACTTTTTGTCTATGCAAAATGTTTGGGTAGGTATAGACTTACAAACTTGAAAAACATTCAAGCACATAGTAAGGAGATATTCATAGTTGATAATACAACTAAAGTAGAATGGAATAAAATAACACATAAACAACATTCTGTAATATGATGTATGATAAGAAATCATACAGTATTAAATATTTAACAAAATAGTTCAAATTTAATATTGGTTATCGATAATAATAATAATAATAATAATAATAATAATAATAATAATAATAATAATCTAATGCACTATTTTCATATTTATATCTGATATTTAATATCGGACACTAAGCAACAAAACAGGCACAGTGCAATCTTGTAGTATGAAGAGAAGATATAAAGGTCATAAAAGCGACAGTCATAAGTAAACACAACACAATGTGTAGAGATCAAAACATTGTGGATATTCTTTATCAGTCACCCAGTTTTGAGCACAGTGGTTCTCTAATACAAATGTGGCACTTTACTGTTGAAGCTGGAACCAGCAGAAACACATACCTTAATGATCAGAACTGGTGAATATAGTCTAAGATATTACAGCATTAAACAGCAACTCCTTTATAACACTGAATGTGCCAGTAAAGAGAGAATGTATCCAGAGGTCACTTAGGATTATAGAAGGGAAAAGACCTAATAATCTAGATGATAGCCAGTAAGATCTGAACGTTTCACTTCAGAGTACACGCTGTCTTCAGGCTGTCCTCTCTTCACCTGCCCTCTTTTGGTTTTCCTCTCATTAAAATGAATGGCAGCATAATTCAACTCATCAGTATCATGTCGCTGTGAAAATGAACAACAATGTTTAGTGAACATTACTGTCATTATAATCCTTATTTAGAATATGACTACTAGTCTCAAACACAGAGACAGTGAGTTGCCTTCTCCTTCTCCTCTACAGCAGTGCAGTGTTGCATGTCTCATACATCTCCAACACAATAGCTTCATGCATGTGTGTCAATGATGCTGTAATTATACTACAGCTATAAACAATATCAGCACCACAGATATGAAACAGAGGAAGCTGAGCTGAGCAAAGCCAGAAACATTCTTAGTAAAAGATGTCATAGATTTAAATGAATAAATGGCAGTAAATTGCTTTTTAAGACTCACAGATCATCGCCTGCTATGTCTGTAACAAAGCAATTTAACAAATATACATAATACGAGATACAATCTACTCTATCAGGATAGACCTCAACACCAATGTCTACTGCTGCCATATCTATGACTAGCATGTTAAGCATCATAAATATTTCTGTATTTCAGTATGAGTCAACAAGTTGTACCTGATTGATGTTTTTCTCCATCACACTACCTTGTTGAGGTCTCGCTGTGATTGGGGAAAATACAGGATTAGCTGTAAATGGATCAGGAACTATTACCTCTATGCCAAAATTTTTGCTGTTTTTTTTTATCATTATTTTCCATTTTTCTTAAAGATATATATATTTTTTAAGTCATGAATTAGAATAGTTTGAACCTCCTGCCCTTTATGAACACTTACCATTGCCACCTTCTGAGTTTTTCATCTTAAAATTGATTATGGCTTGAGCAATGATAACAGCCACACACACTCCCAGCACTGCTCCAAGACAGATCACTACAGGACCCACGGCCTTTACTGCAGAACAATCTTTATAAAATAAATGAATATACAAATTAAAGTGCAAGTGTGTGGTATGCGACCAAGAGATCAGATGCTAATCAGACAGCTATAACCAGCACTGCTCCAAGGAAGATCATTAGATAATTTAAACATTTTAAAAGGTTTAGCCTGAGCACCCTGTTATGCCACCATTATGTCAAATATTAACTACACAGCTCTGCTATGAATTAAAATGAAGATATATAAATGTAGAAAAAAGTATAATTGAACAAAGATTAAGTTTGGTGCACCAACACAAACTCTAATGCTGAAATTTGATGCAACGATGTGTATAAACCCTGACATCCTGTGAATTCTAAAAATATTGTAGGCTCTTAGTTTATCTTGGTGTCTTTCATATGGTCAAGCTAGATTTTTAAGAGAACGGCATTTGCTTTATAGAACACTTGTGGCTGTTATATAGAATCTTGAAGAGCAAATTTCTATGATAATCACTTTATTTAAAGCAAAGAGGCACAAAGATACTTGCTTGATTGTGTTGTTTTTTGGCTTCCTGACCCTTTTCCACTATTGGTAGTCTCTCTTGGGTTTAACTCTGCGTGTGCTGTTCAATAAAATACACACAGTGCCTGCTTTTAGTTCATCTTGGTTTCCCTCACATGTTTAAGCAAGTGTACTACTAAAGAATTAGCAGGTTCTATTAAAAACATGGGTATCTTATAGCACTTTGCAATCCACAGACTGTAAAAATCATTGTATTTATTCATAAGACATTTAATTCTCTACTTCATAAAATAACAGTAGCATTATGTTTTAAGATGTTTAAAATAAATAACTTATTTACCTGTCACATTGACGAATGTAGCAGAGTAAAAGTTAAAGATATGTCCATCTCTCCCGCCACAGAAATATGTTCCCTTATAATCTTCAGTAAGATTTAGAATAGTCAGAGAGTTCGTGGTGTTATTCCAAGTAATTTTGAATCTGGATTTGTTGACTGGAGATACAATTGTAGCCAGTTTATTTTTTTGCAAATATCCTACTTGCTGAGGCTCCTGGTTCAGTCTTTGCTTGTACCATATGCAAGGTATGTTAGTAGAATCTGTTGTAAATGTGCAGGTAAGAGTGATATTTTCTCCAGGTTGCTTCCGGACTTCTTGATTAGCATGGTTTGTAGTTTGAACAGGACCTATAAAATGAAACAGAATCAGACCAATAAGGAAAAATTTGGAAAAAAACATGTAATCCAATAAATATTGAATATTAATCCAAAAACAAAGTACAGTAACACGTAATTTTGAACACTAGTAAAGATTTGGAACCATACATGTCTTGTAGCTGAAAAATATAAGTATCCAGACTGGTACCATCATTGCACCATAACGCTCAAACCTCAGAGGAGACGCTTTGAAAAAAAGTAACTGACAAACTAACTAAACTTCATGAACTTTCAGGTCTCATGAATGAAAATCTCATTGGCTGGCAAAAGTCACATGATCTTGTTGTCTCACAACA
This sequence comes from Electrophorus electricus, assembly GCF_041902795.1. NCBI lineage: Eukaryota > Metazoa > Chordata > Actinopteri > Gymnotiformes > Gymnotidae > Electrophorus > Electrophorus electricus. The sequence goes on from NC_137512.1 coordinate 3,739,732, forward strand.
TTGTTTGGCCACTATCAGCATCTGATCTCTTGTAAAACTCGTTTACGTCCAACATCCATGTATGATATTTTATCTACTTATGTGACTTTGAATTTCAAACATGTTACAGACAGGCAACTGTAATGTTAGGAGTCTTGCCCAAGGACACTTTTTGATAAAGCATAGAGCACTTGCCCCAATGTTGTTACCTACTACACTATACCACAAAAGACAGAGTAAAACATGATATAAAAATCTTGCTTTTAATCTTGTTTGCAAAATTGTAGGTTAGTTGGGGAAATGCATAAAGGTAGAATAGCTGAGGTGTTCAGTGTTTCAGGTACATAGAGGACTGCACAGATGAGTGGGATGTTGTGTCATGTCATTGTTAACATTGTAGCTACAAATGAGCATGCATTAACAGTGCCAGTGAGGCTGGATATGGCCTCAGTCCCCAGAGACCAGTATGGATCTGCTGTGTTGGGGAATGCTTGGTGGTGTAATACACACGATTATTATGGACCTGATGACACTGAGTGTAACAGGTGCCCATATGTAACAGGTGGCACTGAGCACAGTTTAACAGTGTCAGTGGGGCTGGGTTTGACTGAAGGCTTTAATAAATATCAAATTGACTGTTCTTTTTTAATTTCATATTTTTCCTCCCATGCATTTGTTACGTTGGATAATGTTTAACATCGTCTTGTGTTCTATTTTGTTATTTGTTAGTACAAGGTTAATACATGAGTTCCCAGGTTGTTGGTAATGTTGGTAACTGTTTTCTTAATTTAAGTGTTTCTTGCCTAAGCATTAGTATTATTTTATTTTTAAAAAATGGCACACTGCATTTGCACATAGTAAGTGTATTATCAGACACTATCAGTCTAGACCTGTGTTTGTTTGTTTTTTTTTTTCCTATGTCTATATTCATAGTGACCACAAGGTCTAAAACTGTGTTCTCACACCATTCTCTCAGAAAGCAGCTAAAGAGGAAAGTAAATGGAGGTTGGCACTGTACTTGAGACAAAGTGATCTGAGTATGTATGACGATCTTATAGAATAACCCTATTCCTGCACTGTCAGGCTGTTTTTACTTTAACTGCGGATGTCCTGGCCAATGAAATACAGTATCATGTCTTAAAAATTAATGAATGCAGCAATCTGAATTACTCAAGAGATACCTTTTCACTCTCAGGATAAAATCTTCAGGTCTTGTTTATCTTATGTGACCTTTATTGTAAAACTAGAAGTTCCCCTTTAGTTCCCTGTGTTTGATGATGCTGTACTGCCTTAATGATCAAAAAATGTTTCCTGAGATGCTTAAGAAAAGAGAAAAAAAAGAAAAGGAAAGAAAATAATCTTTTTAAACATAAAAATGTAAAAAGTGTATATTTTACAGATGAATGAAATGATCATTGTACCTGGAGCCATTATAAAACCAGTTATAACCTGAAAAATATTTTCAAAAGTAAACACAAACAAAATCTCTAAGGTGTGTTAGCCTGCTGAATTCAAGAGTAAAAAAAAATACATTTGGCAGGAGGAGAGTATAAGTGTACTCATAATGTAATATTTATGTTACACAGACAGCATGATTTAGGGGGATGAGTACAGGATGTGTTTTTAAATTGCACTTTGGAATCTTTTACTTTTATAGCTTGGATGCTTCTGTTTTTATTGGTTTGTATAGCTTTCCCCTGTGTAATGTATGTCAGTAATACTGATACTGTGTGTTCCTGTGTGATACACTGAGCAGTTTTCAAACATGGCAGACTAAATACTCCAGTGTAAAAAAACACATACTGGCAAATAAATGTGATTTATTATTATAATGATAATATGTTTGGCAGATTAATTTAACTTTCAGGCAGCACTATGTGAGGCCAGTTAAATGAAGATCACTCAGTGGTTTGAGTTGAGCACCTTTGGTCAAATATAATCCAGTCAGCACCCCTCCACCACCCTGTTTCTGGTGAGAGATCATTATCTGCACTTCTGTTTTCCAAAGACTAGCAAAAATAACAAAAAGGAAATTGTATTTGTGCTTTTTCTGAAAGCATGCAAACCTTTAACTGGAGTGTGTCTAAATCTGACACAAGTGTCATGATCAGTCCCTTCCATCTTCCGTGTTTTCCCTGTCTTGTGTTTATTTCCATTCCATAGTTTCATTTTGACCTCACCTTGTTTGATCGCTTACACCTCGTTTCAAGTTCATATATTTAAACCCCATTGTGTGCCTTGGTCGTGGCTTTTCATTTGAATGATAGTGAATGTGTTTCGTTGTGGTTCATTGATTGAATGTGTTCAGTTCATTGTGTTTGTATGTTTATTCGTATGGTTGTATTGGTTTGTACTCCGTGTTTCCTAACCTTTGTGTTTCCTAGCCCCGGGTTTTCCCTATTCTTTTGTTATAGCCTGTTTCCCTTGTTTGCTTTTAATGTACTCTTGTTTTGTTTACTCATGTATCCCCATACTCTCCGTGTTGGCTCTTTGACCCTGGACTACGATAATGACTCTGATTTTGGATTTGCCCATAATAAATCTCGCTCCTCTCTGCACGTGTCTGCCTGCTTACCACTCAATGTTACAGAATGAACAGCCCAACAAGGATTGTTTCCACACTGTCCGAGTTTGTTATGTCTCAGCTTCACCAAACCAGAGACAACAAATCCCCTGCCACTACGGGTACACGGGCATCTCGTTGTTCCCGGAAGAAGCAGGATGCTCTATATTGTGATATCGACGAGATCCCAGGTAAGCGCCAAGAGTGTACCCGTCTTGACCATCGCTGCAGGGGAGAGCGGCCTGCAGTGCAAGACGTGAGTAGGCGGAGTGAATGCGAAGATAACCCATTTCTAGGCACTCGGTTTGTCATCAAGCGCAAATGTGAGCTCCCCATAGCTCATGTGCGCTCTGAGAACTGCCAAGAGGGTTCTGTATCTGGGTGACTTTTCCTTGGTTGTATCTGTGCTAGATGGATTTTAAACACTTATACGCAGACTAGGACTCCTGGAAACCTAGAATATACTTGTTATTTACTTCTTCTTATTACTGATTTAGTTCTTTTTTGCTTATTTTGTTCCTGTTGTGATGGCCGGTGTTGAGCAGAGGATGATGTGCTCCTCTTTTGAGTCTGGGTTCCTCTCAAGGTGTCTTGTTTTTACTCTTTGAGAGTTTTTCCTTGCTCACTGGGGACTCAGACATCTGTAAAGGTGCTTTGTGACCATGGCCATTGTAAAATGTACTATATAAATAAATAAGACTTTGAAATTTGACTTACTGTTACATTGAACAGTTTCATTTCATATCCGAGTACTTACACTACTCTGGTAAATCAGTCTCTCTACTTCCACATGTACACAAACTTTATGAAAACTTCAGTTATGATCATTTATGCATTTACATGTGATCTTTTTTGTTGTCCATTATGATGGGATAGTCTAAAAAAAATCTATAGTTTTTTATGGTTATGTCCTTTTTATAAAAAGTAACTTTTTTTTTTTTTTTTTGCATTATATTCTTATGCAGTGTAACTTGTTGCTTTGTTACAGTCTCCTTGTAAGTACACTTACTATGTTTTACTGTTATGGGTTTTGGGTGTTTTGGCAGAATACAAGTTTAATATATGAGCGCCCATGTTACTGGAAACGTATTATTATTATTGTAGTACTGTTTTCTTAATTTATGTATTAGAATATTTTAGTTTAAAATATTTCTCCACAATTTTGGATGTTCTGGCCAATATAATTCAGTGTCACCTCTGAGAAATTGATAAATGCTCCAATCTGTATTAATCCAGAGATGAATTCTCATTGTCTGGGGGAAGTTTTGAGGTCTTGTCTACTTTATTTGGCCTTGATTGTAAAACCTTGATTTTTTTTTTTGGATTTTTTTTTATTTTTTTATTTTTTTTGTGTGTGTGTGCGTGTGTGTGTCTATGTGTGTGTGTGAGTGAATGGGTATGTCTCTCTTGCTGGGAGCTCTGCACACTGTGACAGCTCTAAGGTGTGTTAGCCAGAAGCACTCAAGAGTTAAAAACACATTTGTCAGGAGGAGAGTATAAGTGTCCTCATTATGTAATATGTATATTACACAGACAAGATTATTTACGGGGCTTGTGTTGCTGTGTTTCAGTCTCCTTGTAAGTGCTCTTACTCTATTTTATTGTTATAGGTCTCTGGTGTTTTTGCAGAAGTTTTTGGTATCTGTCATTTACAGTCATTTTGGTGTCTGCTAGTACAAGGTTAATATATGAGCTCCCATTTTTCTGGAAATGTATTATTGTAGCAATGTTTTCTTTTTGTATGTATTTCATGACACTAAGCAGTAGAATATTTTGGTTAAAAAAGTTTCACCACTGTTCTTGTATATAAGAAGCGTATTATCAGACACTATCAGTCTAAACTTGTGGTGTTTTTTTCATATGACTATATTCACAGTGACCACAAGGTCTAAAACTGTGTTCTCACAGCATTCTCTCAGAAAGCAGCTAAAGAGGGAAGTAAACTGATGTTGGCACTGTACTTGAGACAAAGTGATCTGAGTATGGTAGGATGACATTATAGAATAACCATATTCCTGCACTGTCAGGCTCTGTTTGGTTTAATTTTGGATACCCTTGCCGTTATAATTCAGTGACAGCTCTGAGGAATTGATGAATGCACCAATCTTTATTAATCCAGAGATAAATTTTCATTGGCTGGGGGAAGTTTTGAGGTCTTGTCTATCTTATTTGACCTTGACTGTAAAACCAGAAATTCTACAATAGTGCCCTCTGTTCATGATGACTTCCTGCATTAGTGATCAAAAAACAACTCCCAAGACAATTCATGAAACAAAATAATCTGAAACATTTTAAAACTGTAAAATCTGTACATATTTTATAGAGGAGTAAAACGATCATTGTAACTTTATCAAACAAGTAACAGTTATAACCTGAAGCAAAAGTTTCTAAAAGTGTCAATGACAAAAGATCTAAGTTGTGTTAGCCTGTTACATTCAAAAGTTAAAAACACATTTGGTAGGATGAGCATTTGAGTGCCCTTATAACGTAATATTGATATTACACAGACATGTGTACACTTTGATATTTTCTAATTTTATAACTTAGTTGATTCTGATTTTATTGCTTTGAATGGCTTTCCATTGTATAATGTATGTCATTAATATGAATGAACATTTTGTTCCTGTGTGATACATTTTTTAGCATTTTTTAAACATGACAGACTAAATTATCCAGTGCCAAAAACACATACTGGCAAATAAAAGTGATTTATTATTAAACTGATAAACTGAAGGTGTATTTAAGTTTTCAGGCAGCACTATGAGAGGCTGAATAAGGTGATAGAACTCAATGGTTTGAGTTGAGCCCCTCTGGTCAAATATAATCCAACCAGCACCCTTCCACCACCTTGTTTCAGTGAGAGATCATTATCTGCACTTCTGTTTCCTATAGAGTAGCAAGAACAACCAACAGGAAATCAGGCCCCAATCACGTTTAGAAGTAGTGCTCACATTTTAATGACTACTATACACGTAGTTATGATGTAGTTCAGCATTGTTTTTCTTTAATAGTTTATTTTATTTGCCCAGAGATTGTGAATACTGTACATCTCGTAAAGTTTCAGTCTCAGTGCTACTAGAACAAGTTACACATGCCTTGATACCACATATATGAAAGAGTCAGTGGTGTAATTGGTGATTCAGTGATTCATGGCAGAGGCAGTTAATCAAAGGCAGGGTCTTTAGAGGAAACCAAAACTCACAGTGATGTACACACTTCATAAAAAAAAGATTACACCAAGTAAAATGGAAACAAATTTATAAATAACTTTTACTTAAAGATTTTTAGTAATATAAATATCCATTTGACTGATGTTGGTCTAAGTGTGTTTTTGGTTTTATAATTGTTTTGAGTTTCAAAAAAGCCTACCACTGTACATCCTGTTGTCAGTATCACACATCGAGTTATCTTGCAGCCAACCAGATTAGCAAAGCACTTGTGTTGTACCACCAAAGTACACTTGGGCATGCATGACAATAGAGATGGGGATTATCCACATATAAATGCAAGTGTAAACACAAGATGTTGTGTGTACATTTGTCTGTTTGTTGGTGAACTGAGCCATATACAGACAAACAGTGTTTCTCTTTCACAAAGCAGATGGGAGAGTGTGGTGTGTTTGGCCAGGACCTGATTTTGTAGGATGAATTACAAATGTCTTCATCTCAGGACTTTGTGGGTTTGTGAATAATGAAAGTCTTGTAGAGAAAGGCTGATTTATTATTGAACTGCATTTGCTGGTTTTGTGATGTATAGTACTGTGTGTGTGTGTGTGTGTGTGTGTGTGTGTGTGTGTGTGTGTGTGTGTGTGTGTGTGTGTCAGTGTTAACCCTTCTGGCCACCATGGTTTGCCTCCACAGAATACTAGTGCAGCATCAAAAGAAGCTAGAATTAAATGGAAAGTGAATTAAACTTCTTTATTGACAAATATTTAAATTTATAACCATGTCAGTATGTGGGGTGTACAGTAAACTAGTGCTACAGTCCTACAGCACAGGGGGAAAAGTACCACTCCATATTGACAAGATAATTAAAAGTCTATGAGAAAGTAGTAATACTATACACACACTCTGGACTATACTTCTACACAGTATAATCTACTTTCTTTTATGTACTGAACTGAACACTAAACTGGCCTGTACTCAAACAGGCCAGAATCTCACATGGGTGTACTCATTTTCTTGAGTTTTTCTTGAGTTCCTGTTTTCTGCATCTTGTCCTCAGAGACCTGTAATGCAACATAACAGAACTCTTTATTGTCGGGATCCTTTTCATACAAACAAGGAATGTTGTGTTGCAGCCCCGTAGATAACAAAGCAAAATAGTGCATCTCAACTTGGTGAATTTTGGGTCAATGAAAACTGATCTAGGTACAGTGAAACATTTAGCTTACACTTTCTATCCAAAGCAACTTACTTTTATGACTGAATACAACTTGAGCAATTGAGGGTTAAGGGCCTTGCTCAGGGGCCCAACAGTGGTAACTTGGTAGTTGTGGGGCTTGATCTGGAAACCTTCTGAATACTAGTCAAGTACCTTAAGTAGTGAGCTACCACTGCCCTGCCACAAGCATAGAGTAACATAGCTGGTAATTACTACAGCTATAAACTATATCTGCACCACAGATATGAAACAGAGGAAGTTGAGCTGAGCAGACCCAGAAACATTTTTAGTAAAAGATGTCATAGATTTAAATGTATAAATGACAATAAATTGCTTTTTTAAGACTCACAAATCTCAATGTTTATAATTAGTTTATAATTAGACTAATATTAAAACAACTTGTCTTCTACTGTGTACATCACCTGCTATGTCTGAAACAACGCAATAAAAAACATGCACATTATGCGAGATAAAGCAGATTTTGTCAGAATAAACCCCTAACACTCACATCTACTGTTGTCATGTATGCTAGGCAAGTTGCTAAGCATGACAAATATTTCAATATTTAAATAAACAGTTTTTTATGTCAACTGATGCATTCCACATCCAAGATGAAGACCATAAATCTGGAGAATGAAGTGTTACTAATAAAGGCAAGAAAGCACAACTGCATTAGTTGTACCTGACTGTTGGTTTTCTCCATCACACTTCCTTCTTGAGGTCTCGCTGTGGTTGGGGAAAATACAGTATTAATTGTAATTGGGTCAGGGAATATTACCTCTATGCCAAAATTATTGTTGATTTTTGAATCAATATTTTTAATTTTCAATGTCATGAATTATAAGAGGTCCAACCTCCTGCCCTTTATGAACACTTACCATTGCCACTTTCTGTTTGTGTGTGTGTGTGTGTGTGTGTGTGTGTGTTTGTGTGAGTGTGTGTGTATGTGTTTAAGACCGTGAGAGCATTCATCTTGTCTAAGAACAATAATGCTCAACTCAGCTATTGCTTGAGGAATAAACTCTAATGCTGAATTATGATGCAACAATGTGTACAAGCCTTGATATTCTGGTAAATATAAAAATATTGAATGCTCTTAGTTTATCTTGGTGTCTTTCACATGGTCAAGCTAGTTTTTTTATGAGAAAGGCAGTTCCTTTATAAAACACTTGTGGCTGTCACATAGAACCTTGAAGAGCAATCTTCTATGATGATCACTTTATTTAAAGCAAAGAGGCACAAATATACTTGCTTGACTGGGCTGTTTTTTGGCTTCTTGACCCTTTTCCACTACTGGTAGGGTCTTTTGGGTTTAAACTCTTCGCATGCTGTTCAATAAAATACATACAGTGTCTGCTTTTAGTTCATCCTGGGTTCCCTCTCATGTTTAAACAACTGTACTACGAAAGAATTAGCAGGTTTTATTAAAACCATAGGTATCTTAGAGCACTTTGCAATCCACAGACTGTAGAAATCATTGTATTTATTCAGAACAAAGACATTTAATTCTCTAATTCATAAAATAACAGTAGCTTTGACATTAAGATTAGAAGTTCTTTGTGTTTTAATATTAGTCTAGTTTTATATTATAAGACATTTACAGGAAATATCTTATTTCCTGTCACATTGACGAATGTAGCAGAGGAAAAGTGAATCATTGTTCCGTCTGTCACTCCACAGAAGTACGTTCCTTTATAATCTTCAGTAAGATTTATAATAGTCAAAGAGTTTGTGTTATCATTCCAAATAATTTTGAATCTGGAGTTGCTGAATGGGGATGAAACTTTGGCCTCTTTATGTTTTTGCACATATGCTACTTGCTGAGGCTCCTGGTTCAGTCTTTGCTTGTACCAAATGCAAGGATTGTCATCATATTTTTCTTTTAATGAGCAGTTAAGAGTGATATTTTCTCCAGGTTGCATCAGTACTGCTTGAATAGCAAGTTTTGTAGTTTGAACAGGCCTATAAAATGAAACAGAGTCAGACCTCAGAGGAGACGGATTAAAATAAGCAACTGGTAAAACTAAATAAACTTCATCAACTTTTGTGTTTCATGACCTAAAATCTTATTGGCTGGCAAAAGTCACACAGTCCTGTTCTGTTGTTGTCTTACAATCTTGTTTGGCCACTATCAGTGCCTGATCTATTTTATAACATGTTTATACCCAACATGCATGTACATTATTTTATGCTTTTGGGAGACACACTTATCCAAAGTGACTTAGATTTTCAACCATGTTTCAGACAGGCAACTGTAGTGTTAGGAGTCTTGCCCAAGAACTCTTATTGATACAGCATAGAGCAGTTGACCCAATGAGGTTTAAACCCCAGTCGGCAATGAGACAGGCAGTGTTGTTATCTATTACACTATACCATGCAAGAAAGTATAAAATGATATGAAAATCTTGTTTACAGTCTTATTTGCAAAATTGTTCAAAAGGTTTATTTTTATTTTTATGAAGTGTTCCTTTTTTACAGCTGAGATTTTTTTATAGCTAATAGTAGAGTCACTCAAAATTGTACACACTCTCCTCCTGTGCTACTGCCCAGTCAATCCATGCCTGATGGAAAGTGACTGGCTAATGGAACACTATTGAAAAGTGTTTGACAACAGTCAGAGTAGTTTAAAAAGGTTTTATTCTGTATGTTGTCCCATATTTAATTTTACAGTAAGAGACAAAACAACAAGAATAATATTCTGGGATCATGAACTGTAGAAGTCTATGTCACATTTGTTGGTCCCATGTAAAGTCCTAAAAATGATCTAAAAATTAAGCCAGGTCTAGGCTAATAAGGTGAATGTGGAATGAAATATTACTAATTCAAAATAAACAAAAATTTGCTGCACTCAGTTAAAATCTCATTGGACAACAGAATCCCAAGTTCCTCTACTGTCTTTTCTTTCATATAGTCTGTTTGGTGACCAGAGATCATTTTGGCTCTGTTAACCTTTGACCCTTGAGAAGCCTTACCTTTTATATAAAGAGTTTGGACAAACTGGGGTAAATATAAGTACCGCATAAGGCATTGTAGTGTATTTCACAGTTTTGGTTGCTGTGACTCCTCCCACATACTGACCATTTCCCGTTTTGTGGCCCTCCCCCCAAGAAGAGAAGCTCTATGCTGACTGGGTGACTTTTCCTGAGTCGTTTCTGTGCCAGATGGGTTTTAAACTCATGTATGTATTTCATGCCACCAAGCATTATTTATATTTATATATAGCATTATATAATATTTTAGATTAAAAAAAAAAAAAAAAAAAAAACTTTAAGCACACTGCATATGCACACAGGAAGTGTATTATCAGACACTATCAGTTTAAGCTTGTGTGTGTGTTGTTTTTTTTTTTCCTCTGTCTATATTCACTGTTACCACAAGGTCTAAAACTGTGTTCTCACACCATTCTCTCTGAAAGCAGCTAAACAGGAAAGTAAAGTGACATTGGCACTGTACTTGAGACAGCGATCTGAGTATGCATGATGACCTTATGGAATAACCATATTTCTGTACTTTCAGCCTGTTTGGTTTAACTCTGGATGTTCTATCCAATATAATTCAGTGTCAGCTCTGAGAAATTGATGAATTCACTAATCTGTATTAATCCAGAGATAAATTCTCATTGGCTGGGGGAAATTTCGAGATCTTGTCTATCTTATTTGGTCTTGACTGTAAAACCAGAAATTCTGCTCTAGTACCATTTGTTCCATGATACTTTCATGTGTTAGTGATCAAAAATGATTCCTAAGACATGTAAAAAAATAATAATCTGAAACGTTTTTAACTTTAAAATATTTTTATTCTATAGAGGAATAAAGAGATAATTGTAACTGGATCCATCAGCAAACAAGTAGCAGCTGTACCCTGAAGCAAAAGTTTAAAAAATAATCATTAACTAAAGGTCTAAGTTGTTTTACACTTTGGTATTTTCAACTTTTATAACTTTGACATTTCTGTTTTAATTGTTTTGTACAGCTTTCCTCTGTATGTCATTAATATTTGTGAACCTTGTGAACCTTGTGTGCTTGTCTAATACACTGAGCAGTTTTCAATCATGGCAGACATAATCCAGTGCCAAAAACACATACTGGCAAATAACCCTAGAGAGTTGTGCACCTCTCATCAAATATAATCTAACCATAGACGACACCCCCACCCCCCACACTCCTCTACACACATTTTCAGTGAGAGATTATATCTACACTTCTACACTTCTAATTTCTTTAGAGTAAGAACAACTAACAGGAAATCAGGCACCAAGTCACATTTAAAGAGAGAGCTCAGGCTGTCTGTGATATTGGACAGCTTGTATTGAAACCTAAATTAGAATGAAAACAGAACTTCCACAAAACTGTGCACTGTTTCCTTTGCCTGCTTCTTGTGATTTAGTCTGTGTATCTCTTGTGTCTCTCTGGTTTTGTCTCAGACTGTTTGTAATTGTTATTTTGGATCTGTCATCTTGTATTTTCTGGTTCTGACCCTCCTTCTGTTACATACTACGACTATGGATTATACCACTGAGAATAAAGAAGATTTAAATGTGTCTGACTTTTTCTGTCATATCAAACATATATTTTCTGTAACAAACCACATGTTTGTTTATTGTAATGATCAGTCCCTCCCGGATTCCGTGTTCCGTGTTTTCCATCTTGTGTTTTTTGTTCCGTTCCATGGTTCCGTTTTTTCCTCCCCTCGTTTGATTTTCCACACCTGTCCCTCGTTTCTAGTATTAAGTTCATGTATTTAAACCCGGTCTGGAATCCAGTGTTTTTGCTGTTCATTGAATGAATTTGTGAATGTGTTTCATTGTGGTCGTTTCTTTCGGTGTTCCAAAGCTTTCATTTTTTTAGCCTGTCTTGTTTATCCCAGAGTATTTTCCTAGCCTTAGTTATAGCCTGCTTTCCCGTTTTGCCTTCGTGTGTTTTTGTTTGTTAGTCATGTATCTACATGCTTTCCATGTTGGCTCTTTAACCCTGGACTATGACATCAACTCTGATTTTGGATTTGCCCTGAATAAATCTTTCTTCTCCACACGTCCGACCCCTAACCGCTCAACATTACATTAATCAACAGCTTTTTGTGCTGTTACCTGCACCTTTCATGAGCTCGAATTTTAGGACCAAAAACTGCGCAACATAAAAAAAGAAACATGGAGACGCACGCCAAACATTTACACTCAAGACATTTAGCTGACACTTTTATTCAAAGTGACATACAATTATGACTGAGGATAACTTGAGCAATTGAGGGTTAAGGGACTTGTTCAGGGGCCCAACAGTGACAAGCTGGCAGGTGGGGCTTGACCCAGCAACCATCCAGTTACAAGTCAATTACCTTAACCTCTGAGCTACCACTGCCATATATAAGGTTTTCAGTGATGTGTTGTTATTATTTTCTTTTTATTTACGGTAACAAAAACATACATAGAAAAATATATACAACAACAACATAAAGCGAATCTAAACAGGAATGTTTCTTCAGGGTGGGCTTTATGCCAACACAACAAACAAAAATGTACTATAGCAACTCAACCGCTAACTTCCCTAAAACAAAATAAAATAAAATACATCACTCTTACCTCATCTCACAAATGTATAAATACAAAAAGTAAAAACACAGCACCCACCCCTACAACTCCAAACAAAAAGAATAGAACAATACTCAATGTTTCTGGAAATGGAATATATGTAAATATGACTCTCTGTCTTCCTTTTGAAACTATCTGTATCAGCTTGACAGCACTATATCTAAGCACTCGAGGACCTGTGCATAAAGCCTCTAAGGTCAAGTGCATTCATAAGGTTCTAAGAACTTTGTTAGACAGCAAAGTCTTAACTACTAAGGCTCTATTCAAAGAAACTGAGACAGAAAAAGGAGACATTTAAACTCAACACCCCAAACTCAAAGAGTCTATAAATGACAGTGACAGTACAAACTCTGTGAGATGTGTCTACCGTGGCATGTGTGGTGACTAATGACTGAGACACCATGGAGCACCAACACATTAGCGACACAGGCATTTAAAGAGAGGTTAACTAGTCAATCCATGTTTTAATGATGAGTCATCTCTGCAGCTCACTGGTTTTCTTATGGTGCACCCTCGTGTGGGTAACCTGGAAAAACAAATCTTAAAACACCACAGCACAAAGAAAAAAGTCGTAGCCTCTCAAAGACATAACAGTGCTGTGTTCAAGTTCTGACTGTCCTCTTTTTTAGAAAGCAGTTTTTTTACTGGGTTTACACCACGTCAGAGCCTGTTGTTTTCCTAGATTAAGCCTTTGACTGAACCGGAATGTCAGTGGTTGATTCAGGGCAGTGAGTGAACACAAGATAAACTAAGAGCTGTATTTTATTGACTAGGACAAAAACCCAAACTAACAGAGCCAGACAGTGCAGGACAGTGCAGGCTGGATTCCTCAAAAACAGACCAGTCAAGCGAATAGATTTTATTGTCTCTTTGCTTTAAAAAGTGCCTACACTTCAAGACTTTTATCAAACAATGGCTTTTTTAGTACAGATTATATATATATATATATATATATAATTGAACTACTTTGGTCCATTTCTGTCTTACTTCATTTCCACCACACACTTGATTTGCCATTTTCCTCATACTTCCTGTTACAGCCTGGAGCCTAGACAAGGTCATAACAGTATCCAGCTCCATTCTTTGGGCCCTGTCCCCTCCCAGTCCACCAGGTACGGAATCCTTACTCTGCATATCTGGAGCTGAGGAGGGCATAAACCATGTGGGAGGGTCCTCCATCAATGTCACTTGGAGTTGGATGGACAACAGCAAGATCAGCATCGTCTACAGGACCTATTATGACGGGCTTTATTAAGGATGCATAAAATGTAGAGGAACCACAACTACGTTGACCTACAAGTTGACCTTGTTGAGCCTCACCGGGATGTCTTATACCCAACATTCCCTCTCAAGCCAGATCTCCTTTCTTTGGTGACTACCCACAGTTCCCCCAAGCACACACCCCCAGCAGACAGATGGTGGTATCTCCCTGACCAGCCTTCCTCTTGAGAGTTGTGATGGCCCTCTGCAGGTGGCAGTGCATCTTCTTCCACACTCTCTGGCTCTCTCACAACCAGGACTGGACTGCTGTGAACCCGGACATTGGAGAGTTCCAGGCTCATAGCAGCAGAACGAACCCTAGGAATCACTCAAATGGAGTCAGGCTCACTGTTACGTTGAGCTTGTCCAGGTGTTCCTGTCAGACCCACAATGTGCATTGTACCCTGGCAGTCTGAACTGAACATTTTTCATGCCATCACATGCGAAGAATTTGTGACAAGATAGAAAGCAATCATCTATAACTGAAGGCTTTAATGAAAATGAAAAAGAACATCAACGTGCACAAACATGAACTAATGAAAGCCAAAGCAACATCAATGACTGACAGTGAGTCATACTAACACGAAGGCCTTATAAAGGGACAATGTAACAACATAACAGGTGAATAAAACTCAACACTTGACACCTGTGTGAGATGTGGCACAAAACCAAAACATATAGCACATGCAACAAAAGCAACAGAAAAGTATAAAGGATGTTATATAGAGACTGCAGGAGGGAAGGCACTGTGACACATGACCTTACATGACCCGAGACTTGTAATGTGGAGCGATGAGGTTGTGGACTCATGTGTGGAGAGGAGAAATTTTTTATGGGCAAATCCAAAATCAGAGTCTTAGTCCAGGGTCAAAGAGCCAGCACAGAGAGCATGGGGATACATGAGTAAACAAAACAAGAGTACATGAAAGCAAACAGGGGAATCAGGCTATAACGAAAGACTAGGGAAAACATGAGGCTAGGAAAAACAAAGGCTACGAAACACGGGGTACAAACCAATGCAACCCTATTAATAAACATGCAAAACCAAAACAAGACTAGGACAAGACACCAAATGGAACAGAACGGGCAAAACGCGGAGCAGGGACAGGACCCAGACAAGACACAGGAGCAGACAGGCCATAAACAGGAACCCAACACAGGACACGACGAGCAGCATCAACAGACACAGGAGCACACACAGAAACCAAAGGAACACGAGTGATGGGCAAAGAAGCAACAGTTGCAGCGGACACGGAAGCGGGAGCAGAAACAAATCCCAGAACAGAAACTGACTGAAGACAAAAAAATGTGCCAGGAGGGAGGCCGAGAAGAAACAACAAAAGACAAATGAGAGGTATGACTGGAGGCACAGAAGGACGGAGGCACAAAAGGATGAAACGCAAAACAGACCAGGCTAGAAACAGAAACTGGAATGGGCACAGAAATGGGCACAGGGACAGACAACACAACAGGAACCAAAACAAAACCAGGCAACAAAAAAGGCAAAAACAACAGGGCAGTAGGAGCAGGCAGCAATGGAGATATAGGAGGCCCACAGGGAACAGGAGACAGGCTGGGGCGGGACAGACGGGAACATGAAGTGTGTGAAACAGGAAGCATACATGGAACAGGAGACACAGGCAACCACTGGGACAGGCCTGGCACAAGGCACAGGGACTTGTTGAGTGGCTTCTTCCACTACAGGAAAAGGAGGGTCCAGATGCCTGGCAGTGGCGATCAGCAATGGTGGGTCCGGAATCGTGGCCATGGCCATCAGTGGCGGCGGGTCTGGAAGCAGGGCAGCAGCCATCAGTGGCAGCGGCAGGTCCGTAGGCATGGCTACAGGAACAGAGCTGGGAAGAGGACTGGCGGCATCCACTATGGAGGGAACAGGAAAAGGATCAGGATGGGCGCCGTCTCTCACTGGCACTGTTATTGCATGCTCATTTGTAGCTACAATGTTAACAATGACATGACACAACATTCCACTCATCTGTGCAGTCCTCCATGTACCTGAAACACTGAACACCTCAGTCATTCCACCTTTATGCATTTCCCCAACTAACCTGCTCTCTCCTCATCTACAACCACTGAGTCCTTTCAGATACTTCTGATAATTCATTCACAGCTGCTGCTAGTACAAATTCTAAAATAAAATTCTACAAGCAAAGATTTTGTGGAGTTACAGATGGGACCAGTAAAATAGATCTAACAAAGACTGAATTTGTGAATGTGTTTCATTGTGGTCGTTTCTTTCGGTGTTCCAAAGCTTTTATTTTTTTAGCCTGTCTTGTTTATCCCAGAGTGTTTTCCTAGCCTTAGTTATAGCCTGCTTTCCCGTTTTGCCTTCGTGTGTTTTTGTTTGTTAGTCATGTATCTACGTGCTTTCCATGTTGGCTCTTTAACCCTGGACTACGACATCATCTCTGATTTTGGATTTGCCCTGAATAAATCTCGTTCTTCTCCACACGTCCACCCCCTAACCGCTCAACGTTACATTAATCAACAGCTTTTTGTGCTGTTACAACCCTGTTACCTGCACCTTTCATGAGCTCGAATTTTAGGACCAAAAACTGCGCAACATAAAAAAAGAAACATGGAGACGCACGCCAAACATTTATACTCAAGACATTTAGCTGACACTTTTATTCAAAGTGACATACAATTATGACTGAGGAAAACTTGAGCAATTGAGGGTTAAGGGACTTGTTCAGGGGCCCAACAGTGACAAGCTGGCAGGTGGGGCTTGACCCAGCAACCATCCAGTTACAAGTTAATTACCTTAACCTCTGAGCTACCACTGCCATATATAAGTTTTTCAGTGATGTGTTGTTATTATTTTCTTTTTATTTACGGTAACAAAAACATACATAGAAAAATATATACAACAACAACATAAAGCGAATCTAAACAGGAATGTTTCTTCAGGGTGGGCTTTATGCCAACACAACAAACAAAAATGAACTATAGCAACTCAACCGCTAACTTCCTTAAAACAAAATAAAATAAAATACATCACTCTTACCTCATCTCACAAATGTATAAATACAAAAAGTAAAAACACAGCACCCACCCCTACAACTCCAAACAAAAAGAATAGAACAATACTCAATGTTTCTGGAAATGGAATATATGTAAATATGACTCTCTGTCTTCCTTTTGAAACTATCTGTATCAGCTTGACAGCACTATATCTAAGCACTCGAGGACCTGTGCATAAAGCCTCTAAGGTCAAGTGCATTCATAAGGTTCTAAGAACTTTGTTAGACAGCAAAGTTTTAACTACTAAGGCTCTATTCAAAGAAACTGAGACAGAAAAAGGAGACATTTAAACTCAACACCCCAAACTCAAAGAGTCTATAAATGACAGTGACAGTACAAACTCTGTGAGATGTGTCTACCGTGGCATGTGTGGTGACTAATGACTGAGACACCATGGAGCACCAACACATTAGCGACACAGGCATTTAAAGAGAGGTTAACTAGTCAATCCATGTTTTAATGATGAGTCATCTCTGCAGCTCACTGGTTTTCTTATGGTGCACCCTCGTGTGGGTAACCTGGAAAAACAAATCTTAAAACACCACAGCACAAAGAAAAAAGTCGTAGCCTCTCAAAGACATAACAGTGCTGTGTTCAAGTTCTGACTGTCCTCTTTTTTAGAAAGCAGTTTTTTTACTGGGTTTACACCACGTCAGAGCCTGTTGTTTTCCTAGATTAAGCCTTTGACTGAACCGGAATGTCAGTGGTTGATTCAGGGCAGTGAGTGAACACAAGATAAACTAAGAGCTGTATTTTATTGACTAGGACAAAAACCCAAACTAACAGAGCCAGACAGTGCAGGACAGTGCAGGCTGGATTCCTCAAAAACAGACCAGTCAAACGAATAGATTTTATTGTCTCTTTGCTTTAAAAAGTGATCACAGATGCCTACACTTCAAGACTTTTATCAAACAATGGCTTTTTTAGTACAGATTATATATATATATATATATATATATATATATATATATAATTGAACTACTTTGGTCCATTTCTGTCTTACTTCATTTCCACCACACACTTGATTTGCCATTTTCCTCATACTTCCTGTTACAGCCTGGAGCCTAGACAAGGTCATAACAGTATCCATCTCCATTCTTTGGGCCCTGTCCCCTCCCAGTCCACCAGGTACGGAATCCTTACTCTGCATATCTGGAGCTGAGGAGGGCATAAACCATGTGGGAGGGTCCTCCGTCAATGTCACTTGGAGTTGGATGGATAACAGCAAGATCAGCATCATCTACAGGACCTATTATGACGGGCTTTATTAAGGACGCATAAAATGTAGAGGAACCACAACTACGTTGACCTACTAGTTGACCTTGTTGAGCCTCACCGGGATGTCTTATAGGCCAACATTCCCTCTCAAGCCAGATCTCCTTTCTTTGGTGACTACCCACAGTTCCCCCAAGCACACACCCCCAGCAGACAGATGGTGGTATCTCCCTGACCAGCCTTCCTCTTGAGAGTTGTGATGGCCCTCTGCAGGTGGCAGTGCATCTTCTTCCACACTCTCTGGCTCTCTCACAACCAGGACTGGACTGCTGTGAACCAGGACATTGGAGAGTTCCAGGCTCATAGCAGCAGAACGAACCCTAGGAATCACTCAAATGGAGTCAGGCTCACTGTTACGTTGAGCTTGTCCAGGTGTTCCTGTCAGACCCACAATGTGCATTGTACCCTGGCAGTCTGAACTGAACATTTTTCATGCCATCACATGCGAAGAATTTGTGACAAGATAGAAAGCAATCATCTATAACTGAAGGCTTTAATGAACATGAAAAAGAACATCAACGTGCACATCAGTGGCGGCGGCAGGTCCGTAGGCGTGGCTACAGGAACAGAGCTGGAAAAAGGACGGGCGGCATCCACTATGGAGGGAACAGGAATCGGATCAGGATGGGTGGCGTCTCTCACACCGAGAACAAGCTCAGGCTGGGTGGCTTGCGGGATAGCCACAGACATTTGGGCTTGATCACCAACCGAGTGCCTAGAAATGGGCTATCTGCGCATTCACTCCACCTACTCACGTCTTGCACAGCAGGCCGCTCACCCCTGCAGCACTGGTCAAGATGGGTAGACTCTTGGCGCTTACCTGGGATCTCATCGTTATCAAAATATAGAGGATCCTGCTTCTTCTGGGAAAAATGAGTTGCCCGTGTACCCATAGACATAACAAACTCGGACTGTGTGGAAACAGCCAGAGTTTCATCTCAGCGAAACCATCTCCCAGAGTTTTGCTCTCTCACTTCGTCCTTGTTGGGCTGTTCATTCTGTAACGTTGAGTGGTAAGCAGGTGGACACGTGCGGAGAGGAGCGAGATTTATTATGGACAAATCCAAAATTAGAGTCATTATCGTAGTCCAGGATCAAAGAGCCAACACGGAGAGCACGGGGATACATGAGTAAACCAAACAAGAGTACATGAAAGCAAACAGGGGAAACAGGCTATAACAAAAGAATAGGGAAAACCCGGGGCTAGGAAATACAAAGGTTAGGAAACACGGAGTACAAACCAATACAACCATATGATTAAACATACAAACACAATGAACGGAACACATTCAATCAATGAACCACAACGAAACACATTCACTATCATTCAAATGAGCAGCCACGACCAAGGCACACAATGGGGTTTAAATACATGAACTTCACAAAACTTGAAATGAGGGACCGGTGTAAGCGATCAAACAAGGTGAGGTCAAAATGAAACTATGGAACTAAACACAAGACAGGGAAAACACGGAAGATGGAAGGGACTGATCGTGGCACTTGTGTCAGATTTAGACACACTCCAATTAAAGGTTTGCATGCTTTCAGAAAAAGCACAAATACAATTTCCTTTTGGTTATTTTTGCTCGTCTATGGAAAACAGAAGTGCAGATAATGATCTCTCACCAGAAACAGGGTGGTGGGGGGTGCTGTTTGGATTATATTTGACCAAAGGTGCTCAGCTCAAACCACTGAGTTAACTTCATTTAACTGGCCTCACATAGTGCTGCCTGAAAGTTAAATTAATCTGCCAAACATATTTTCATTATAATAATAAATCACATTTATTTGCCAGTATGTGTTTTTTACATTGGAGTATTTAGTCTGCCATGTTTGAAAACTGTTCAGTGTATCACACAGGAACACACAATTCATCAATATTACTGACGTACATTACACAGGGGAAAGCTATACAAAAGAACAAAAACAGAAGCATCCAAGTTATAAAAGTAAAATATTCCAAAGTGCAATTTAAAAACACATCCTGTACTCATCCCCCTAAATCATGCTGTCTGTGTAACATAAATATTACATTATGAGTACACGTATACTCTCCTCTTGCCAAATGTATTTTTTTTACTCTTGAATTCAGCAGGCTAACACACCTTAGAGATTTTGTTTGTGTTTACTTTTGAAAATATTTTTCAGGTTATAACTGGTTTTATAATGGCTCCAGGTACAATGATCATTTCATTCATCTGTAAAATATACACTTTTTACATTTTTATGTTTAAAAAATGTTACAGATTATTTTCTTTCCTTTTCTTTTTTTCTCTTTTCTTAAGCATCTCAGGAAACATTTTTTGATCATTAAGGCAGTACAACATCATGAAATACAGGCAACTAAAGGGGCACTTCTAGTTTTACAATAAAGGTCACATAAGATAAACAAGACCTGAAGATTTTATCCTGACAGTGAAAATGTATCTCTTGAGTAATTCAGATTGCTGCATTCATTAATTTTTAAGACATGATACTGTATTTCATTGGCCAGGACATCCGCAGTTAAACTAAACACAGCCTGACAGTGCAGGAATAGGGTTATTCTATAAGGTCGTCATACATACTCAGATCACTTTGTCTCAAGTACAGTGCCAACCTCCATTTACTTTCCTCTTTAGCTGCTTTCTGAGAGAATGGTGTGAGAACACAGTTTTAGACCTTGTGGTCACTATGAATATAGACATAGGAAAAAAAAAACAAACAAACACAGGTCTAGACTGATAGTGTCTGATAATACACTTACTATGTGCAAATGCAGTGTGCCATTTTTTAAAAATAAAATAATACTAATGCTTAGGCAAGAAACACTTAAATTAAGAAAACAGTTACCAACATTACCAACAACCTGGGAACTCATGTATTAACCTTGTACTAACAAATAACAAAATAGAACACAAGACGATGTTAAACATTATCCAACGTAACAAATGCATGGGAGGAAAAATATGAAATTAAAAAAGAACAGTCAATTTGATATTTATTAAAGCCTTCAGTCAAACCCAGCCCCACTGACACTGTTAAACTGTGCTCAGTGCCACCTGTTACATATGGGCACCTGTTACACTCAGTGTCATCAGGTCCATAATAATCGTATGTATTACAGCACCAAGCATTCCCCAACACAGCAGATCCATACTGGTCTCTGGGGACTGAGGCCATATCCAGCCTCACTGGCACTGTTAATGCATGCTCATTTGTAGCTACAATGTTAACAATGACATGACACAACATCCCACTCATCTGTGCAGTCCTCTATGTACCTGAAACACTGAACACCTCAGCTATTCTACCTTTGTGCATTTCCCCAACTAACCTACAATTTTGCAAACAAGATTAAAAGCAAGATTTTTATATCATGTTTTACTCTGTCTTTTGTGGTATAGTGTAGTAGGTAACAACATTGGGGCAAGTGCTCTATGCTGTATCAAAAAGTGTCCTTGGGCAAGACTCCTAACATTACAGTTGCCTGTCTGTAACATGTTTGAAATTCAAAGTCACATAAGTAGAGAAAATATCATACATGGATGTTGGACGTAAACGAGTTTTACAAGAGATCAGATGCTGATAGTGGCCAAACAATGTTGTGAGACAACAAGATCATGTGACTTTTGCCAGCCAATGAGATTTTCATTCATGAGACCTGAAAGTTCATGAAGTTTAGTTAGTTTGTCAGTTGCTTTTTTTCAAAGCGTCTCCTCTGAGGTTTGAGCGTTATGGTGCAATGATGGTACCAGTCTGGATACTTATATTTTTCAGCTACAAGACATGTATGGTTCCAAGTCTTTACTAGTGTTCAAAATTACTTGTTACTGTACTTTGTTTTTGGATTAATATTCAATATTTATTGGATTACATGTTTTTTTTTCCAAATTTTTCCTTATTGGTCTGATTCTGTTTCATTTTATAGGTCCTGTTCAAACTACAAACCATGCTAATCAAGAAGTCCGGAAGCAACCTGGAGAAAATATCACTCTTACATGCACATTTACAACAGATTCTACTAACATACCTTGCATATGGTACAAGCAAAGACTGAACCAGGAGCCTCAGCAAGTAGGATATTTGCAAAAAAATAAACTGGCTACAATTGTATCTCCAGTCAACAAATCCAGATTCAAAATTACTTGGAATAACACCACGAACTCTCTGACTATTCTAAATCTTACTGAAGATTATAAGGGAACATATTTCTGTGGCGGGAGAGATGGACATATCTTTAACTTTTACTCTGCTACATTCGTCAATGTGACAGGTAAATAAGTTATTTATTTTAAACATCTTAAAACATAATGCTACTGTTATTTTATGAAGTAGAGAATTAAATGTCTTATGAATAAATACAATGATTTTTACAGTCTGTGGATTGCAAAGTGCTATAAGATACCCATGTTTTTAATAGAACCTGCTAATTCTTTCGTAGTACACTTGCTTAAACATGTGAGGGAAACCAAGATGAACTAAAAGCAGGCACTGTGTGTATTTTATTGAACAGCACACGCAGAGTTAAACCCAATAGAGACTACCAATAGTGGAAAAGGGTCAGGAAGCCAAAAAACTACACAATCAAGCAAGTATCTTTGTGCCTCTTTGCTTTAAATAAAGTGATCATCATAGAAATTTGCTCTTCAAGATTCTATATATCAGCCACAAGTGTTCTATAAAGCAAATGCTGTTCTCTTAAAAATCTAGCTTGACCATATGAAAGACACCAAGACAAACTAAGAGCCTACAATATTTTTAGAATTCACAGGATGTCAGGGTTTATACACATCGTTGCATCAAATTTCAGCATTAGAGTTTGTGTTGGTGCACCAAACTTAATCTTTGTTCAATTATACTTTTTTCTACATTTATATATCTTCATTTTAATTCATAGCAGAGCTGTGTAGTTAATATTTGACATAATGGTGGCATAACAGGGTGCTCAGGCTGAACCTTTTAAAATGTTTAAATTATCTATTCATCTTCCTTGGAGCAGTGCTGGTTATAGCTATCTGATTAGCATCTGATCTCTTGGTTGCATACCACACACTTTTCACTTTAATTTGTATATTCATTTATTTTATAAACATTGTTCTGCAGTAAAGCCCGTGGGTCCTGTAGTGATCTGTCTTGGAGCAGTGCTGGGATTGTGTGTGGCTGTTATCATTGCTCAAGCCATAATCAATTTTAAGATGAAAAACTCAGAAAGTGGCAATGGTAAGTGTTGATAAAGGGCAGGAGGTTGGACCTCTTATAATTCATGACATTGAAAATTAAAAATATTGATTCAAAAATCAACAATCATTTTGGCATAGAGGTAATATTCCCTGACCCAATTACAATTAATACTGTATTTTCCCCAACCACAGCGAGACCTCAAGAAGGAAGTGTGATGGAGAAAACCAACAGTCAGGTACAACTAATGCAGTTGTGCTTTCATGCCTTTATTAGTAACACTTCATTCTCCAGATTTACGGTCTTCATCTTGGATGTGGAATGCATCAGTTGACATAAAAACTGTTTATTGAAATATTGAAATATTTGTCATGCTTAGCAACTTGCCTAGCATACATGACAACAGTAGTTGTGAGTGTTAGGGGTTTATTCTGACAGATTCTGCTGTATCTCGCATAATGTGCATGTTTTTTATTGCGTTGTTTCAGACATAGCAGGTGATGTACACAGTAGAAGACAAGTTGTTTTAATATTAGTCTAATTATAAACTAATTATAAACGTTGAGATTTGTGAGTCTTAAAAAAGCAATTTATTGTCATTTATACATTTAAATCTATGACATCTATTACTAAAAATGTTTCTGGGTCTGCTCAGCTCAACTTCCTGTGTTTCATATCTGTGGTGCAGATATAGTTTATAGCTGTAGTAATTACCAGCTATGTTACTATATGCTTGTGGCAGGGCAGTGGTAGCTCACTACTTAAGGTACTTGACTAGTATTCAGAAGGTTTCCAGATCAAACCCCACAACTACCAAGTTACCACTGTTGGGCCCCTGAACAAGGCCCTTAACCCTCAATTGCTCAAGTTGTATTCAGTCATAATAGTAAGTTGCTTTGGATAGAAAGTGTAAGCTAAATGTTTCACTGTACCTAGATCAGTTTTCATTGACCCAAAATTCACCAAGTTGAGATGCACTATTTTGCTTTGTTATCTACGGGGCTGCCACACAACATCCCTTGTTTGTGTGAAAAGGATCCCGACACTAAAGAGTTCTGTTATGTTGCATTACAGGTCTCTGAGGACAAGATGCAGAAAACAGGGTATCAAGAAAATGAGTACACCCATGTGAGATTCTGGCCTGTTTGAGTACAGGCCAGTTTAGTGTTCAGTTCAGTACATAAAAGAAAGTAGATTATACTGTGTAGAAGTATAGTCCAGAGTGTGTGTGTAGTATTAATACTTTCTCATAGACTTTTAATTATCTTGTCATTATGGAGTGGTACTTTTTCCCCTGTGCTGTAGGACTGTAGCACTAGTTTACTGTACACCCCACATACTGACATGGTTATAAATTTAAATATTTGTCAATAAAGAAGTTTAATTCACTTTCCATTTAATTCCAGCTTCTTTTGATGCTGCACTAGTATTCTGTGGAGGCAAACCATGGTGGCCAGAAGGGTTAACACTGACACACACACACACACACACACACACACACACACACACACACACAAAGTACTATACATCACAAAACCAGCAAATGCAGTTCAATGATAAATCAGCCTTTCTCTACAAGACTTTCGTTATTCACAAACCCACAAAGTCCTGAGATGAAGATATTTGTAATTCATCCTACAAAATTAGGTCCTGGCCAAACACACCACACTCTCCCATCTGCTTTGTGAAAGAGAAACACTGTTTGTCTGTATATGGCTCAGTTCACCAACAAACAGACAAATGTACACACAACTTCTTGTGTTTACACTTGCATTTATATGTGGATAATCCCCATCTCTTTTGTCATGCATGCCCAAGTGTACTTTGGTGGTACAACACAAGTGCTTTGCTAATCTGGTTGGCTGCAAGATAACTGGATGTGTGATACTGACAACAGGATGTACAGTGGTAGGCTTTTTTGAAACTCAAAACAATTATAAAACCAAAAACACACTTAGACCAACATCAGTCAAATGGATATTTATATTACTAAAAATCTTTAAGTAAAAGTTATATATAAATTTGTTTGCATTTTACTTGGTGTAATCTTTTTTTAATGAAGTGTGTACATCACTGTGAGTTTTGGTTTCCTCTAAAGACCCTGCCTTTAATAAACTGTCACTGCCATGAATCACTGAATCACCAATTACACCACTGACTCTTTCATATATGAGGTATCAAGGCAAGTGTAACTTGTTCTAGTAGCACTGAGACTAAAACTTTACGAGATGTACAGTATTCACAATCTCTGGGCAAATAAAATAAACTATTAAAGAAAAACAATGCTGAACTACATCATAACTACGTGTATAGTAGTCATTAAAATGTGAGCACCACTTCTAAATGTGATTGGGGCCTGATTTATTGTTGGTTGTTCTTGCTCCTCTATAGGAAAGAGAAGTGCAGATAATGATCTCTCACTGAAACAAGGAGGTGGAAGGGTGCTGGTTGGATTATATTTGACCAGAGGAGCTCAACTCAAACCACTGAGTTTTATCATCTTATTCAGCCACAAATAGTGCTGCCTGAAAGCTGAAACTGAAAATAAACCTTCCAAACATATTCTAAATATAATAATAGATCACATTTATTTGCCAGTATGTGTTTTTGGTGCTGGCTTATTTAGTCTGTCATGTTTGAAAACTGCTCCAGGTATCAAAAAGGAACAGAATGTTCATTAACATTAATTACATATATTACACAGGGGATAGATAATCAAAACAATTAAAACAGAAACAACCAAGCCATAAAAGTAAAAAATATCAAAGTGCAATTTAAAAGCACATCCTGTCCTCATCTCCCTAAATCATCTTGTCTGTGTAAAATAGATATTACATTATTAGGACACTCATGCTCTCCTTCTAATAAATGTGTTTTTAACTCTTGAATTCAGCAGGTTATCACAACTTGGAGCAGTGTGCAGCAAGAGAGTAATGTGCAGTGTGCAAGCAAGAGAGTAATGCCCACACACACACACACACACACACACACACACACACACACACACACACACACACACACACACACACAGCACCTGCCCTGCTCTGAATCTCCTGATTACTAATCACCAGCACCTGTGCCTTATTCACCCTCCCCCTATTTAAAGCCCATGGTTGCTTTCCCAGAGGTCATTGCTTGCTCACAGGACCTAAGATGATGTTGACTGTATCCTTCTGTTTGATGCCAGCATATTTGTTTCTATTGCTTATGTTTTGCCATTAACCATTCTTGTGCATTTGTGTTTATCTTTATTACTATGGAGAATAAAAATTATCCTAAACTGCACTCACATCTCACTCCCTTCCTGCCACTGTTACAAGAGCTTTTGTGACAAAATAAAAATAAGATCTCAAGACTTCTTCCAGCCAATGAGAGTTTATATCCTGAGTAATGCAGACTGGTGCATTCCTCAATTTTTAAGAAATCAAACTGTATTTTATTGGCCAGGACATGCAGAGTTAAATCAAACAGAGCCTCACATTGCAGGGATAGGGTTATTTTATAAGGTCATCATCACTTTGTCATGAGTACAGTACCAACATCAGTTTACTTTCCTGTTTAGCTGAGAACAGTTTTAGCTTTTGTGGTCACTATGAATATGCACATATGAAAAAAACATACCATCTTAGACTGATAGCGTCTGATATTGCACTTCCTTTATGCAAATGCAGTGTGGTGAGACCTTTTTTAAATTTAGATATGCTAATGCTTAGTGGCATGAAATACATAAATAAAGTACATAAATTAACAGCTCTGCAACTATACAACATTACAACTAACATGGGATCTCATGAATTAACCATGGACTGGAAGAAACCAAACACATAAGAACTATCATTGTAAAACATAGTAAGAAAACTTACAAGAGAATTGTAACATAGCATCAAGTTAACTAGCATAACAAATATGTACAAAAAATGTTACTTTTTAAGAAAGGGCCATATTTATTTTAAAGACTATATGTTTTAGAATACCTCATCATAACAGATAACAACAAACATCACACATAAATGCAGAAAAGGTAATACATGAAGTTTAAAGAGGATACATGTGGAAGTAGGGAGACTGACGTGTCAGAGCAGTGTGTGTACTCAGATATGAAATAAAACAGTACAGTGTAAAAGTCAAGTTTCAAAGTCAATTTCATTTATATAGCAGTTTTTACAACAGATATTCTCACAAAGCAGCCCACAGTGTCTGAGCAAAGGCAACATTGACAAGGAAAACTACCAAAGAGCATGAAGAAGAAACCTTGAGAGGACCCAAGAATCAAAGGAAAGCCCATTGTCCTCTGGTCAACACAGGACACCACAACAGCAAGAAAGCAAGCAATGATGAACAAAAGCAACAGAAGTGTATTCCAGGTTTCTAGAAGTGCTAGTCTGGGTTTAGTGAATGTAAGTTTGTTTGAAATCCATCTACAGCAGGAAAGACCCAGAAAAAAAGTCACCCAGTCAGTCTAGAGCTTATCTATGTCTGGGGGGAGGAGACACAGAAGGGGAGGTGATCAGGATATGGGAGGAGCCAAAGCAACTGTGGTTATGCATCAGCAGCCCCAAGTAACTGTGATCTACACTGCAGTGCCACAGACTGAACTCATGTTTACATCAATTTGTACAAACTCTTTAAGGAAAAGCTAAGGCTTTTCAAGGGTCAGAGGTTAATGGAGCCCAAATGATCTCTGACGGCCAAACTGACTATAAGGTAAAAAAAAAAAAAAAAAACTGAACAGTTTATTTTAAGTTTTGATAGATAATGAGATTTTAACTTATGAGGCAAAACATCAAATGGGCCTTTTGTTAGTTATGTCCTAGTGAGTCTTCCAATTTCCAAAATATAACTTCATTTTTCACTGACAGCTTCTTCCTGGTTCTTTAGGTTGTAATTCCACAACACATGTAAGTTATTTTCTTCAGCCATACCCAGCCCCACTGATACCATTAATGTGTGATCAGTGCTAACAGTTCCATGTGGATGTTATGAACTACACCACCAAGTATTCCCCAACACAGCAGTTCCATACTGGTCCCCACAGTGAGTAAGGCCAGGTCCAGTTTAGCTAGTACATTTAATGAATGTTCAGTGGCACCGGTTCAATTTTCATTATTCATTTCCCCATCTAGCCTGTATTCTTCTCACCCACAACCACTGAATAGTCCCTTCAACTACTTCCAATAATTCCTTCAGAGCTACATTTTGTTTACAAATCCTAAAACCAAATTTCATAAACAAAGATGTGGTGGTGAGTTGTTACAAACAGGACCAACAAAATTGACCAACAACATTCCATAGACTTCTGCACTTCATAATCTGAGAAAATAACTCTTGCTGTTTGGTGTCTTTACAGTTAAATATGAGACACACAAACACTATATAAAACTAATTAGAACCTTTTTAAGCTACTCTGACTGTTGTCATACACTTTTCAATATTGCTCCTTAAAATATAGAACGTCTCTGTGGTGTAATATTTTCCAGTCATGTTCCATCAGGCGTGGTTTGAAAGGACAGTAGCACAAAAGGAATGGCACATTTTCTGAGTTAGTCTTCTATTGGATAGTAAATTCCCAAAAGTATCTGCACTCAATTTTTGTTTTTTTTTACTATCTTGGTAGCACAGGGGAAGGGGCACATTTTTTGAATTACTCTTCTATTGGATAAATAAACGCCCAAAATAATCTGCACTCAAATAATCTGACCCGTATAAAAAAAGATAAATAAATAATAGTTCTAAAAAAATTTAGAGCAAATTTAAATATTATAACCAAGATTGTCAAATCACCCCCTTCTTTGAGTGGTGCTATGTTACTTTAACTTACATGGATGATGGGCTCAACATGTTTTAAAAAGATCAGACACTGCAGGTGGCCAAACAAGGTTATAAGACAACAGGACAGAACAGGACCATGTGACTTTTGCCAGCCAATGAGATTTTGAGTCATGAGACATGAAAGCTCATGAAGTTTAGTTAGTTTGTCAGTTGCTTCTTTTCAAACCGTCTCCTCTGATGTCAGAGTGTGATTCTGCAATGATGATACCAATCTGGATACTTATATTTTTGAGCTACAAGACATGTACGGTTCCAAATTGACCAATGTTTATAATTACATCTGTTACTGTACTTTATGATGTTGGATAATCAATAATCAATATACATTATTTGCTTTGGATAAACTTTTGTCCACATTATTTTTCATTATTAATCTGACTCAGCTTCATTTTTTAGGTCCTGTTCAAACTACAAATGCTGCTAACCAAGATGTCATGAATGTACCTGGAAAAAAATATCACTCTTAACTGCACATTGAAAACTACATCCAGTGACTATTGGAGCATTTGATACAAGCAAAGATTGAATCAGGGGCCTCAGCAAGTAGGAATAATGAAAACAAATAAACGGGCCATATGTTCTTCTTCATTCAACAATTCCAGATATACAATGACATGGATTAATAGCACAAACGTTTTGACTATTCAAAATGCTACGACACATGATGAAGGAACTTATTTCTGTGGAATACCAGAAAGAACAATGGTTCACTTTTCCTCTGCTACCTTCATTAATGTGACAGATAATTAAATGTTTTCTTTTAAACTTCTTAACACTGGATTATAAGTAAAGCACCAAACACTTATTGTTTTATTGTCAATGCTACAGATGTTTTATGAAGATAATTAAAATCCTGAATAAAAACGTTTTCAGTCTATAAACTGCAAAATTATATAAGATACACATTTTATAAAAGTACCTGAACTTATTCAAGCATATGAGGGAACCCAATATGAACTAAGAGCTGACACTGTTTGTGTTTTATTGAGCAGGACAAAAACCCAACCTAACAGAGCCTGACAGTGCTGGACAGTGCAGGTTGGATTCCTCAAAAACAGACCAGTCAAGCAAGTATCTTTGTGTCTCTTTTCTTTAAATAGAATTTAACAAAAAAATAAACTAATCATTATCATTTAAGGTTTTATGTGATAGTCACAAGTCACAAAAATCTAGTACAATCAATATCTCCAAGAAAAACTAGGATTATACAGTATTTGTGTTATATTCATCAGCATATCAAGAGTAATACACATCAGTGTATCAAAATTCAGCATTAGAGTCAGTTCCCCAAGGAATTCTGTGTAAAATAAAAAATATGCATACTCATATATATTGTTAATTTATACTTTTCGTACAAATATATATCTTCATGGCATAGCTTTGTGGTTAACATCTGATATCACTGTAGCATACTGTGATTCTCAGGCTGACAATTTAATATCACTTTAATTTTATATTCAACTTAATATTTATAAAAATTGTTTTACAATAAATCTTGTAGTGATGTGTCTTGGAGTAGTGCTGGGAGTGTGTGTGGCTGCTATCATTGCTCAAGCTATAATCATTTGTAAGATGAAAAATTGGCAATGGTAAGTGTTCATAAAGGGCAGGGGGATTAAACTGTTCTAATACATGACTTCATACTATTTTTATCTTTAAGAATTATTGAAATTATTGATAAGAATTTTGCAACAAACCTGGCCTACAGGTAATTTTCTCTGATCCAATTACATTTCATTCTGTACTTTTTACCTAACTACAGTGAGACCTCAACAAGGTATTGTGAGGGAGAAAACTACCAATCAGGTACAACTTGTGAAGTTGTGCTTTCGTTCCATTAAATATATAAATATAATGCTTAGTAACTAACTATATATATATTTGTTTAATTGCTTTGTTTCAGACAAAGCAGGTAATGTAAAGAGAAGAATGATGAGCTACTATAATATTAGTCTAATCATAAACAGTATTAAGGTCTGTACATCTTAAAAAGCAATATAATGCCTTTTATACATTTAAATCTTTTACTAAGAATGTTTCTGGCTCTGTTCGGCTTCCCCTGTTTCATATCTGTGATGCTGATATAGTTTATAGCTGTAGTCTAATTACAGCATCATTGACACACATGCATGAAGCTACTGTGGTGGAGATGTATGAGACATGCAACACTGCACTGCTGTAGAGGAGGAGGAGAAGGCAACTCACTGTCTCTGTGTTTCAGACTAGTAGTCATATTCTAAATAAGGATCAGAATGACAGTAATGTTCACTAAACATTGTTGTTCATTTCCACAGCGACATGATGCTGAAGAGCTGAATTATGCTGCCATTCATTTCAATGAGAGGAAAACCAAAAGAGGGCAGGTGAAGAGAGGACAGCATGAAGACCGCATGTACTCTGAAGTGAAATGTTCACTTCTTACTGACTATCATCTAGATTATTAGCTCTCTTCCCTTCTATAATCCTAAATTAAATCTGGATACATTATGTCTTTACTGGCACATTCAGTGCTGTAAAGGAGGTGCTGTGTAATTCTGTAATCTCTAAGACTCTATTCCCTGTTCATCTGCTTTCTGATATTTAAGGTATGTTGTGTTTCTGCTGGTTCATTCCAGCTTCAACAATAAAGTACCACATTTGTCTTAGAATGACTGAATAAATAGGTTGTAAAGCTTAAAGCTTAAGAAAGAAAAGTAAAACTTTATTGAATATGCACTTGTAACCCCTGACCCTTATGTTTCTAGTTTGATAGTAACATGGCCAAGTTTTCAGATTAGGGGGAAAGGGCCTGTGCATTTGTAAATATTATTATGAATCTAAATTAACTTTATTATTTGAATATGTTATGCGTCATTTTCTAAATTATTGAATATTATATGAACACAAACACAAAAACATGTATGTGGGCAGAAGGTCAGTTTGCAAATATGAATTAATAATTTAAAAATGAAACATTTAATATTGTGAATAGCCTTGTGACAGGTTCATATAGGGTGGAGGACACAAATACACATTTGGAGTGTTTTTATACTCCATGAATAAACAAACACAAAGATGAGTTGGCAAAAAAGCATTAAAAAAAAAAGGGGGGGGGGGGGGGGAGCAAAAACGCATGCACAGAAATAAAGCACAGCACTGGATTAGTGTTCCTGTGGGCTTTAAATAGAAGGAGAAACAAAAAGACTAACAAGGAACAGGTGCGTGTAATCAGTAATTAGTGGATTGGAAATGGGAGACGTTTTGTGTGTGTTTGACTTTCTGTGCTAGTGGGCATGTCCTTTGGGCTGGGTGCTTAGTGTAACCCCCCCCCCCACAGAGTTCTTGTTGGCCTCTGAGAGTGAGGCCTGCTCGGTCAAAAAAGTTCTGCTTCGGATGGATTTGGCTGACAGGATTTGAGATGCAGGCATGCAGCTTCCCTCTTCTGTATCCCTCCCTTCCCACTCCATGAAGTACTGGCTGCATCCCCTGTCGTTGTGAGTCCAGCAGGGCACTCACCTCATATGCTGCTATCATTGTATCCTTCAAGCTTCATTGCAACAGCAGTGAACTGGAAGTTGTGTTGACCTCCTCAATGGGTGCCTCAACCACAGGAATCAGGTCAGAGATGCTGTCCACCAGCAAGCTGACCATGTAAGTTGATTGACACGGCGGTGGATGGTGTACAGACCTGCTCACTCTGCTGGCACCACATCTAAACAGCAGGCTGATCCAAGGTTGGGGGGTTACAAAGGTACAGAGGGGGATGGAATCCCAGGACAAACTAGGAGGGGGTGAGCCCTGTAACTGTGTGGCAGAGAGTGGTATGCACATACTCTGCCAAGGGGAGATAAGTGCTTCCAGGTTTCTGGGTTTTCTTAGCAATGGAGGCACAGGAACTTAGCTCCTGGTTAGCTCTCTCTAACGGCCCCTTGGCCTGAGGGTGGTAGTCTGAAGTCAACCTCACCATTACATTGAGCTTCCCAAGGAACTCCTGCCATATCCAGAAGGTGAATGGAACTCCCCGATCTGAAACACTGTCTTCTGTCAGCCTGAACTGTCAAAAGCTGTGGTGGAAGAGCAGCTTGCCTGTTTTGTGTGCAGTGGAACAAACTGCACTATCTTCGACAAGGGATTGACAATCAGAAGGACCACCATATTGCCCTCAGAGACCATGGGGTCTGTGACAGAACTAACTGCCAGGTGAGACCAGGTGTGATGTGCAATAGGAAGGGGGTCACATGTTATCGACAGGTGGTGTGCGAGGTGTTTTGATACACTGCACATTCAGCACAAAATGTCCCTGTGCATTGCTGGCCACTAATATTGTGCTGTCAGCTGTGGGTGTACCTTGGATGTCCTAAGACAAGGGAGCTGTGTACCCAGCTTATGAGTGCTCTGTGACTTCACAGTCAGGTGTGGAGCCAGTTTGGAGGGCAGTGAGGGTCAGAGTCAGCTGGTCAAGTTCCCATCTGACAGCCCCAATGAAACAGGAAAGAGGAAGGACTGACTCTTGGTTGATAGGACATATCTCAGCACTGGACTGTCTGGAGAGTGCCATGCTCCCTCTAGCCAGTGTGACGTCATCCTGGAGTTTAAGGCTTTTTTCCATCATTCTCATTGGGGTTGAGTCTGTGGTTGAATCCTGCTGCATCTGAGGGCGTACTTGCTCAGCAGTATAGTAAAGCATGTAGTTCAGGTCTCTGGATGCCTCGATGTGCTGGAATAAGCAGCGCTAGTGCACGACTTCATTGAAGGACTTTGAGGGGAGTTGCATGCAGAACTGGCCTGAAAACGGGAGGTGTCTAGCCTCATCGTTCACATTGTCATTTGTGTAAAAGATGATGGATCTACCCTGCAACTACTTTAGGACCTCGTTAATGTATGCCTGGAACATATAATGTGTTGTGGCTAGGCCATAATATAATCAATCTGAACAGAGACAGACTCTGTATCTCTTGCTAACTCTTTGTCATTAAGTAATGCATATAATTTACATGGTTGAATGTGTCTTTAAATGTATATATGAATATCCAGATGTCTGCAGTGTTCATTAATAACTTAGGAAATGGAGCACAAGTACTCATAGTTCAAAATGTATTACCATCATACAGTTAAGTTCTGAGAACAGAAAATAGATGCCAAAATGTTTTTTTACACAGTGAGTTCTCATTTCAGCTACATTCCTATAATCCCATTCTCATGACAATGACTTTAAACCTGATCTTATCTGTTTATTTAGATGTATTTCCCTGTATTAGACTGAGGAGACTGGGCCGATGTTCAGATGTTTGATGTTCAGTTTAGGTCCTTGAAAGCATCAAGCAGAATCAATGTGTCTAAATACACCGATAAGGAAAACCATAAAAAGAGCTTAAATAACTGAAAACATGTCCATGTATGGTGTTACTTCTTCTGTTTACCAAAACCATCTCAATGTGAGTGTCATCCCTTATATTGAGATCTCACATGATTCTATTCTGTAAGCATCATACCATACACAGACTTGTTACAGACTTGTCAAATCTGTCACGTGTTTTCAGTTGCTTTCAGTTGCCACAAGTACAGAAGCAACATCAGTTTAATTTCCTGGGTAGCTGCTTTCTGAGACAGCCAGCATGTTGCATTTCTGCTCACACATGCTAGGATCTACTGTAGGGGTGCACATCTCTGGTCCTGTAAAACACTCAAGACTGGATGAAGCCTTAGTTTTTAAAAGAATGATGTGAGAATAAATGTATAGAATTGTTGTTCACTGTGAATATACACTTCAAAATATATCCTTTTTTGTTTTTACAAAAATATCTTAATGCTTAGTAAAATGAAATAATTAAATTAAGAAAAAAAGTGCTACAATAATGCATTACCAACAAGCTGGGAGCTCATGTATTAACCTTATATTAAGAGACACCAGAAAATGTCTAAAATAATTTTTAATAACACAATGTTAAACATTTTTTAAAATAATTTGAAAAGATGGGAGGAAAAATACAACATTTAAAAAAAAACATTCTGTTGCATATATATTGTTACTATTTAAGGATGCGCAATTTGCAAATTATAATTTTCTGTTGTGCACACCATCTAAAACCCATCACAGTAAAACAGAAAAGATCTTTATAAAGAAATTGCAACCAATTACATAGCATAAATAGGTTAAATATGTATTAAAGTTGATCAATTTTATTTAAGGACCATGATCATTTTAAAAATGTGCATGCATTAGAATATGCTATTTCATAACATAAAGAGGCATAAATTATAATACTGTACTTTATACTGTTACTTTAAACTGTTACTAATACTGTTGCTGTACTTTCTATTGCTTGATTACTAATCTATATATTATTTTCTTTGGATTAAATTTGGTTCACATTTCTTCTTTGTTAATCTGATTCAGTTCCAATTTACAGGTCCAGTTCAGCCTATGCAGCTTGCAAAACATTATTATCATTCTGATCTGTGATTAGACTACAGCTATAGACTATATCAGCACCACAGATATGAAACAGAGGAAGCTGAGCTAAGCAGAGCCAGAAAAATTCTTAGTAAAAGATGTCATAGATTTAAATGTATAAAAGTCAGTAAATTGTCTTTTAAAATGTACAGATCATAATACTGTTTTTGATTAAACTAATATTATAGTAGCTCATCTTTCTGCTCTTTACATAACCTGCCATGTCTAAAGCAGAGCAATTAAGCAAATGTACATAATGTGAGATACAGCATATTTTATTATGGTGCACCCACAACACTAAATGTATATCCTTACTTTCAAATCTGGAATTTTCTATTATGGGGGGCATGTCATATTATGCTAATTAAAGCAATATCTGATGATCTATTGTTGTCATGTCTATGATTGGCTAGTTGCTAAGAATTATATTTATATATTTAATGGCATGAAAACACAACTGCACAAGTTGTACCTGATTGGTGGTTTTCTCCATCACACTACCTTGTTGAGGTCTTGCTGTGCTTAGGGAAAGAATACAAAATTAAATGTTATTGAATCAGAGAAAATTATCTGTACACCAGGTGTGTTGCAAGAATATCAATTATTTCACTATTTCTTAAAGATAAAAATAGTGTGAAATCTTGAATTAGAATAGGTTGAGCCCCCTGCCAATTTAGAACACTTACCATTGCCATGTTCAGAATTTTTCATCTTACAAATTATTATATATTGAGCAAGAATAACAGCCACACACATTCCCAGCACTGCTCCAAGACAGATCACTACAGGACCCACAGGCTTTTCTATAGAGCAATATTTATAAAATAATAAATATACAAATTAAAGTGAAAAGTGTGTGGTATGCGACCATGATTTCAGACATTAACCATATACTTCAACTATACCATGAATTAGAATGAAGATATAACAGTTTAAATGAACAAAGCTTTACTTTATTCTGCCTACACATCTGACATTTTACGCATAAAGAGTTTATCTTTGTACTGTGAATTTTTTGATCCTCAAAACAGCACATATTAAATATACATACATATGTGTTTGTGTGTCTGTGTATGTGTGTTTGTATGTATGCACAAAAGACAGATCTCTACAAGATTTACTCTAAAACATTTTTTATAAATATTATGTTGAAAATAAAATTAAAGTGAAATTGTTATATACATAATTATTCTACAATATAATGCTAGAGTTGACAATTACTTGCGGAACTGACTCTAATGCTGAAATTTGATACACTGATGTGTATTACTCTTGATATGTTGATGAATGTAACACAAATACTGTACAATCCTAGTTTTTGGTGATATTCGAATGATTTTACTAGATTTTTGTGACTTTCAACTATCATACAGAACCTGGACAGATATTTAAAAAAATCATTGTTAATAATTTTATTTAAAGAAAAAAGATACAAAGATACTTGCTTGACTGGTCTGTTTTTGAGGAATCCAACCTATATTGTCCTGTACTGTCAGGCTCTGTTAGGTTGGGTTTTTGTAGTGGTCAATAAAACACAAACAGTGTCAGCTTTTAGTTCATTGTGGGTTGTGTCACATGCTTGAACAACTTGAACAACTATTGAAGAATTAGCAGAAACTTTTATAAAATGTATATCTTATATCACTTTGCAGCTTATAGACTGAAATTTCTTTGCATTTATTCAGGATTTTAATTCGATTCTTCATAAATCATCTATAGCTTTGACCTTAAAACAATGTGTTTGGTGGTTTACTTATAATCCAGTGTAATGAAGTTTAAAAGAAAACATTTCATTACCTGTCACATTGATGAAGGTAGCAGAGGAAAAGTGAACCATTGTTGCATCTGGTATTCCACAGAAATAAGTTCCTTCATAATGTGTTGTAGCATTTTGAATAGTCAAAACATTTGTGCTATTAATCCATGTCATTGTAAATCTGGAGTTGTTGAATGAAGAAGAAAGTAGGGCCTGTTTATTTCTTTTCATTATTCCTACTTGCTGAGGCTGCTGGTTTAGTCTTTGCTTGTACCAAATGTAAACAGCATCACTGGATGTCACTTTCAATGTGCAGTTAAGAGTGATATTTTTCCCAGGTACATTTATGACTGTTTGTTTAGCAGCGTTTGTACTTTGAATAGGACCTATAAAATTAAAACAAGTCAGATCAATAATGAAAAAAAAATTGACAAAAATGTATCCAAAGCAAATAATGTATATTGATTATTAATCCAACATCAAAGTACAGTAACATATGTATTTATAAACACTGGTAAAGATTTGGAACCATACATGTCTTGTAGCTCAAAAATATAAGTATCCAGACTGGTATCATCATTGCAGAGTAACACTCAGACCTCAGAGGAGACACTTTGAAAAGAAGCAACTGACAAACTAAATAAACTTCATGAGCTTTCAGGTCTCATGACTCAAAATCTCATTGGCTAGAAAATGTCACAAGTCTTTCTATGTCCTGTTTTCTAACAACCATGTTTGCACAACTGTAGTGTCTGATCTCTTTAAAACACATTGAGCCCAACATCGATGTAAGTTAAAATAATAGAGCACCACTCGAAGAAAGGGGTGATATGACATTCTTGTTTACAGTATTCAAACTTACTCCAAATGTTTTATTATTATTATTATTATTATTATTATTATTATTATTATTATTATTATTATTATTATTGTTGTTATTATTATTATTATTATTATTGTTGTTGCTGTTGTTGTTTTTATTCAGGTCTCTTTTTTTCTTTTTTTAAGCCAATAGAAGTGTAAATCCTTGTGTGCTACTGTCCTTTCAAACAAAACCTGATTAAATTTGTTCTCATATTTAATTTTAGAGACAGAAACAAAACAACAAGAATTATATTCTGCAATTATAAACTGTAGAAGTCTATGTTAGGATTATGAAATGTAGAAGTCAATTTACGGATTATGAACATATTTTATTACAACCCCAACTAGGCTGTGAGGACATAACAAGGAAAGAGAAATGTAAATGACTAACAGAATGTACATTGTAAAAAAATGAACAGCATCAAAACAAACAGAAGCCCAAATGGAAGTCTCCTTTTTGATGTATTTCACAGTGGATATTAATTACAAGCAGTCTTACTGGTGCAATGTCTTCAGGAGTGATCCAGGCCAAAACAATAAACAAAACCCACCCTAATGAAAGAAAAATACAATAAATAATCCTAACAAACACAAGAAAGACACAATAGACTTTCCTGACTTTCTGACACAGAAACAGGCAAAACCCACATCCAACAAAAATGGCAATTACTCTCTTCCACCAATATCTGACAGCAAAGTATCAAACAAAACAATATTTACACTCTTTATACAACATCTATATGTATATATATAACAGCTACCAAAGCAGTAGGGGTGAAGCCAAAGAATGTCCAAAATGGGGAAAACAAGGTCATACACAAACATCATACAATATTTTAACCACAAGCCAAACAAGCCAACAAATTCCAAAACCATGGCTATTCTCTCCTCTCTTCCTCCTTCTCTCTTGTGGGAGGGGCCATTAAATAGTTGGAGTAGTTGTCTGGAAAACCCGGTGAGGAATGGGGCGGCGTCTCAAATGGAGGGAAATCCTGGCACTGAACCTGGAACACATACACTTACGCACATCCATTTTTCTGTAACACTTTGCTTGTGGAATTTTGTTTTAGTATCTGTAAACTAGCAGCAGCTGTGAAGGAATTATCAGAAGTAGCTGAAAGGATGGTTGTGGATGAGGAGGGCAGAGGTTAGTTGGGGAAATGCATAAAGGTGGAATGGTTGAGGTGTTCAGTGTTTCAGGTACATGGAGGACTGGACAGATGAGTGGGATGTTGTGTCATGTCATTGTTAACATTGTAGATGCAAATGAGCATGCATTAACAGTGCCAGTGAGGCTGGATATGGCCTTAGTCCCCAGAGAGACCAGTATGGACCTGTTGTGTTGGGGAATGCTTGGTGGTGTAATACATAAAATTATTATGGACCTGACAACACTGAGTATGCAGTAACTATGCCAGTGGAGAAGGGGAAGGTCACTGGAGAGGACAAAATAGGTTTTACAGGTTAGGAAGTGATTGGCTACATGGGGATATTGCAGTTAGTAAGAATCTGGAGAGTAGTGTGGAGGTTTGCTGGTGGTTTAAAGTGTAAAGCCCATATGTAACAGGTGGCACTGATCACACACTAACAGTGTCAGTGGGGCTGAGTATGACTAAAGACTTTAATCAATATCCATGTTTTTTTTTATTTCATATTGTCTTGTGTTTGTTTTTTTTGTTGTTGTTGTTTGTTAGTACAAGGATAATACATGAGTTCCCAGATTGTAGATAATGTTGGTAACTGTTTTCTTAATTTAAGTGTTTCTTGCCTAAGCATTAGGATTATTTTATTCAAAAAAATGCCACACTGCATTTGCACATAGGAAGTGTATCAGACACTATAAGTCGAAACGTGTGTGTGTGTGTGTGTGTGTGTGTGTGTGTGTGTGTATGTTTTTTTTCCCATGCCTATATTCACAGTGACCAAAGTCTAAAACTGTGTTCTCACACCATTCTCTCAGAAAGCAGCTAAAGAGGAAAGTAAACAGAGGTTGGCACTGTACTTGAGACAAAGTGATCTGAGTAAGGTAGGATGACCTTATAGAATAACTCTATTCCTGCACTGTCAGGCTCATTTTGGGTTAACTCTGGATGTCCTGGCCAATGAAATACAGTATCATGTCTTAGAAATTAATGAATGCACCAATCTGAATTACTCAGGACATATATTGTCATTGGCTGGATGAAGTCTTCAGGTCTTGTTTATCTTATTTGGCCTTTATGGTAAAACTAGAAGTTCCCCTTTAGTTCCCTGTGTTTCATGATGTCGTACTGCCTTAATGATCAAAAAATGTATGTTAAGATATTTAAGAAAAGAAAAAAAAAAGAAAAGAAAATAATCTGTAACCTTTTTAAACATAAAAATGTAAAAAGTGTATATTTTACAGATGAATGAAATGATCATTGTACCTGGAGCCATTATAAAACCAGTTATAACCTGAAAAATCTTTTCAAAAGTAAACACAAACAAAATCTCTAAGGTGTGTTAGCCTGCCGAATTCAAGAGTAAAAAAAATACATTTGGCAGGAGGAGAGTATAAGTGTACTCATAATGTAATATTTATGTTACACAGACAGCATGATTTAGGGGGATGAGTACAGGATGTGTTTTTAAATTGCACTTTGGAATCTTTGACTTTTATAACTTGGATGCTTCTGTTTTTGTTCTTTTGTATAGCTTCCCACTGTGTAATGTATGTCAGTAATTGATGAATCATGTGTTCCTGTGTGATACACTGAACAGTTTTCAAACATGGCAGACTAAATACTCCAGTGTAAAAAAACACATACCTGAAATATTATTTCAAAAGTAAACACAAACAAATTATGCAAGATGTGTTAGCCTGCTGAATTCAAGAGTAAAAAAAAAATACATTTGGCAGGAGCAGAGTATGAGTGTGAGCACAACCCTGTTTCTGGTGAGAGATCATTATCTGCACTTCTGTTTTCCATAGACTAGCAAAAATAACCAACAGGAAATTGTATTTGTGCTTTTTCTGAAAGAGTGCAAATCTTTAAGTGAAGTGTGACTAAATTAGACACAAGTCTAATTTAAGGTCATGTAAGGTCAAGTGTCACAGGGCCTCCCCACCTGCAGTCTCCATCTCTTTTGTTTATGTTGTACATTTCTGTTGCTTCTGTTGCATGTGTTATATGTTTAGGTTTTGTGCCACACCTCACACAGGTGGCAAGTGTTGAGTCTTATTCACCTGTGTTGTTACGTTGTCCCTTTATAAGACCTTCCTGTTAGAATGACTGACTGTCAGTCATTGATGTTGCTTTGGCTTTTATTCATGTTTGTGCAGGTTGATGTTCTTTTTCATTAAAGCCTTCAGTTGGAGACGATTGCTTCCTACTTTGTCGCACGTTCTTCACACGTCACGGCATGAAAAACGTTCAGTTCAGACTGCCAGAGCACATCAACTCAGACCGGTGGAGTGCATTGTACATTGTAGGTCTGGCAGGAACTCTTGGAGAAGCTCAACATAACACTGAGCCTGACTCCATTTGAGTGTGTCCTAGGGTTCCTGCTGCTGCCATGACCTTGGAACTCTCAAACGTCCTGGTTCAACCTGGTTCAACCAGTCCTGGTTGCGAGAGAGCCAGAGAGTGTGGGAGAAGATACACTGCCACCTGCAGAGGGCCATTGCAGCTTTCAAGAGGGAGGATGATCAGGGGGAGACCACCATCTGTCAGCTGGGTGTGTGTGGCTGTGGGTAATGTGGGTAGCCACCAAAGAGGGGAAGACCGGCTCGAGAGGGAACGTTCGCTCATAAGACATCCCGGTGAGGCTCAAAGAGGTCACCTAATAGGCCAACGTAGTTGAGGTTCCTCTGCATTTTTTGTGTCCTCCGTAAAGCCTGTCATAATGGGTTCTCTAGACGATGCTGACTTGCTGTTGTACGTCCAACACCAAGTGACATCGACGGAGGACCCTCCAACATGGTTCACGCCCTCCTCAACTCCAGATGTGCAGAGTAAGGATTCAGTACCTGATGGACTGGGAGGGGTCTGGGCCCGAAGAAAGGAGCTGGATACTGTTATGACCTCATCTAGGCTCCAGGCCGTAACAGGAAGTGTGAGGAAAATGGCGAATCAATTGTGTAATGGAAATGAAGTAAGACAGAAAGAGACCAAAGTAGTTCAATAATATACCGTGTATTTGTACAACAGACAGTGTGATTTATACAAGAGATAGTGTGAAACCCACACTATAATGTCATGAGTGACTCAGGCTAAAATAACAAACAAATACACACTAGAAACAAACAGACACTCACTAAACCTATAGAGACAAAAGAAAATACACACACAACTACACTTACTCCCTAGGTGCAAAATACAGAGCAAACCCACACCCTAAACAAAATGGCAGTCACTCCCTACTTACCAGTGAAATCAACAAAAGGATCAAAGTGGAATATATACAAATATACAGTGGCAAAACTAACTATTAGAGCAAAGTCAAAAGCAAAGTCAATATGGGAAGCAAGGTCATACACCTACTCAAATATCAAATACTATTAACATAAATTTCACACATATATCACTGCCTTCCCCTCCATAGCGTCTTCCTCCTTTTATTACTTCTCAGAGTGGGCGGAGTCTTGTCTGCTGATTTGCTGCAAACATGAACTCTGTAATGGAATCTGGAACTAGATCTGGAATGGAACACAAACAACTACATCAAAAGAACACAAGACGTAACAATACTGGTGAGTCACATCCTGGATACCAAACTTATCAGCTCCTCCCACTGTACCCATCCATCCTGGCACTCTGGCCCCAGTGTGCACTTTTGGGTGGGGGGGTACTGGCAGGCCCTGGTTGGAATCCAGCCAGCCCTCACAGAGCACACATGGCAGTCACGGCACTCAATCACTTCCCCGGTCCCAATCACTCACGTACTGAATTATCACACGTGTTCCTTATTCGTTTCCCTGTTTAACCTGCTGTGGTCGACGCACATGCTAGTACATCGTCTGTTTCCATGTTTCACAATATGTGTAATAATATCTTTGTGATATGACAGCTTAGAAATATGGTTCAAACATTTTCTGAATCTGTAGAATCTTCCTTTTCAGTTTTGTCAATAGTAAGAATAAAGTGCCTATGAGAGGTTAGATATAGCGGTGAGATTATAGGGGAAGATACACGTC
This sequence comes from Electrophorus electricus, assembly GCF_041902795.1. NCBI lineage: Eukaryota > Metazoa > Chordata > Actinopteri > Gymnotiformes > Gymnotidae > Electrophorus > Electrophorus electricus. Next base: position 3,783,018 of record NC_137512.1, read on the forward strand.
ATGTGCAGCACCTTGATATGAAACATATGATATCATGTTATAAGTAAAACCTTTAAAGTGAATTTAAGAAAATATGTAAAAACAAAGGAAATGTCCTGAAACATCAGAAGGTTAAACATAATGTTAAACATAATTCAGAGGTTTATCTCCCACAAAGGTCAGAGTTCAGTGCTTTGCATTAAAGGTTCCTAGTGTGTGCAGAGACTGCAAAACCTGTTTCTCTGCTTTTGTTTCTGTTTTTTTTTTTTGTAATCTGCATTCTGCAATTAAAAGTTCATCACTCACATTTTGCTGCAGCTTTACAGTCACACTGCTTACAAAAATAAATGTTTCATATTATTATTATGTGTTTAAAACAAATATTTAAAATTATTAATACATCTTTATTAATTTCTCACCCTCTCCACTATCAGACTGCATTTTTTTATGATGTGATGGTGTTAGTGTCTGAGTGTTTGCTTGTGCATGTGTGTGCATGCACGTGTGCATGTGTGTGCATGCACGCATTCATATTATTCAGTAATTTCGAAAATAACACAACATATACTGAAATACTATTTACATATACAAAGGCCCTTAACCTTTAATCTAATCTAAAACTTGGACATGTTATTTTCATATTACAAACATAAGGGTACTTGGTTACATGTCCATATTCAAAAATATTTATTTCTTTTTTAGCCTATTATGCTTTACACCCTGATTATTTAGTTTATGTTGAATCACTTTTTGTCTATGCAAAATGTTTGGGTAGTTATAGATTTACAAATTGCAATATCTGTGAAGCACATAGCTAAAAACAGGCTATTGATAATTGATATAGCAACTAAAGTAGGATGGACTAAAACAACCACAAATAAATATAATTTTGTAATATGAACCAGTATGATGAGAAAATAAATCATACAGTATTAAATAGAATATAATAAAAATAGTTTACATCAGATTTAATATTGGTGATCTATAATAATACTAATACTACTACTAATAATAATAATAATAATTTATTATTATATTTCAATATTTATAGCTGATATTTAATATCAGACGCAGAGCAACAAAAACAACAGGCACAAAGCACACTTCTAGTATGAAGAGAAGATATAAAGGTCAGAAAATCAACAGTCATAACTCAATGGGTAGAGATCAAAACATTGTGGATATTCTTTCTCAGTCACCCAGTTTTGAGCACAGTGGTTCTCTAAGACAACTGTGGCACATGAATCTGAAATGAACCAGCAGAAACATTAAAGATCAGAAAGCAGATGAACAGAGAATGAAGAATTAGAGATTAGAGAGTTACACAGCACCTCCTTTACAGCACTGAATGTGCCAGTAAAGAGATAATGTATCCAGACTTCATTTAGGATTATAGAAGGGAAGAGAGCTAATAATCTAGATGATAGTCAGTAGGAGCTGAACGTTTCACTTCAGAGTACATGCTGTCTTCAGGCTGTCCTCTCTTCACCTGCCCTCTTTTGGTTTTCCTCTCATTGAAATGAATGGCAGAATAATTCAACTCATCAGTATCATGTCGCTGTAAAAATGAACAACAACGTTTAGTGAACATTACTGTCATTCGTATCCTTATTTAGAATATGACTACTAGTCTGAAACACAGAGACAGTGAGTTGCCTTCTCCTCCTCCTGTACAGCAGTGCAGTGTTGCATGTCTCATACATCTCCACCACAATAGCTTCATGCATGCGTGTCAATGATTCCATAATTACGCTACAGCTATAAACTATATCAGCACCACAGATATGAAAGAGAGGAATTGAGCTGAGCAGAGCCAGAAACATTCTTAGTAAAAGATGTCAAAGCTTTAAATGTATAAATAGCAGGAAATTGCTTTTTAAGATTTACGGATTTCATCATTGTTTATAATTATTAAATATTAAACAGCTTTTCTTCTGCTGTGTTCATCACCTGCTGTATCTGAAACAACGCAATTAAAAACATGCATCAAATCAAGATACAGCACATTTTATCAACATAAACTCCCAACACTCATAAATAGTTCTATATTTAAGTATGATTTTTTTATGTCAACTGATTCATGCCACATTCTCTATAAAGACTATAAACATGGAGAACAAAGTTTTACTAATAATCGCATGAAAGCATGACTGCACAAGTTGTACCTGATTGGTGGTTTTCTCCATCACACTACCTTGTTGCGGTCTCGCTGTGGTAGGTGAAAAATACATTATTAATTGTAGATGACTTAGGGAATACTATCTGTATGGCAAGTTTACTGCAGAAGAGTTATCAATATTTTTAATATTTCCTAAATTTAAAAATTATATGAAATCATGAATTACAATAGGTTGAGCTTCCTGCCCTTTATGAACACTTACCATTGCCATGTAAAGAGATTTTCATCTTACATATGATTATGGCTTGAGCAATGATAACAGCCACACACACTCCCAGAACTGCTCCAAGACAGATCACTACAGGACCCACGGGCTTTACTGCAGAACAATCTTTATAAAATAATTGAATATACAAATTAAAGTGAAAAGTGTGTGGTATGTGACCTTAATATCAGACGCTCATCACATACACTCTGAATTTGGATGCACTGATGTGTATAACCTTTGGTATTTGTAAACATAACAAAAATACTGAACACTCTTTATCTTTGTGTCCTTCACATGGTTATCTAAATTTTTTTGACTTGTGATGGTCATATAGAATTTTGAAAGCTGATAATTATTTTATTCTATGATAATCATTTAATTTAAAGCAAAATGAAACAAAGTTACTTGCCTAAATTAGTGTTTTTGGGGGTATCCAACCCTCTACTTCTATTATCAGTCTTTGTTTGGTTTAACTCTCGATGTCCTGGTCAAAAAAACAGTGGCAGCTCTTAGTTCATTTTGGTTTCCCTCACATGCTGGAACAACAAGTGTACTACTGCAGAATTAGCAGGTCATTTTATAAAATCATATATCACTTTACAGTCCACGGACTTTATTTATTTTGCATTTATAGTACAGTATAAAGAAATATTTTTCTACCTTCTACACAATAAAATAACTGGCTTTGACATTCAGATTACAAGAGTTTGGTGCTTTAGTTATAATCTAGATTTAATTATTAAGAAGTTTAAAAGAAATCATGTAATTACCAGTCACAGCAACAAATGTAACAGAGGAAAAGTGAACCTCTGATTTTTCTACCACTCCACAGAAGTACGTTCCTTCATCTTCTTCAGTAAGATTTAGAATAGTCAGAGAGTTTGTGGTGTCATTACTCCAATTCATTATGAATCTGGACTTGTTGAATGGGGATGAAATTGTGGCCGTCTTCTTTATTTTCGCTCTTCCTACTTGCTGAGGCTCCTTTTTCAGTCTTTGCTTGTACCAAATGCTCCAATAGTTGTCACTGGATGTAGCTTTCAATGTGCAGTTAAGAGTGATATTTGTTCCAGATACATTCATGACTGCATGTTTAGCAGCATTTGTAGTTTGAACAGGACCTATAAAATGAAAACAAGTCAGATCAATAATGAAAAAAAAAAATGTGGACAAACGTTTATCCAAAGCAAATAATGTATATTGATTATTGATTATCCAACATCATAAACTACAGTAACAGATGTAATTATAAACATTGGTAAATGTGGAACCATACATGTCTTGTAGCTCAATAATATAAAAATCCAGACTGGTATTATCATTGCAGAGTCACGCTCCGACATCAGAGGAGACGGTTTGAAAAGAAGCAACTGACAAACTAACTAAACTTCATGAGCTTTCATGTCTCATGACTCAAAATCTCATTGGCTGGCAAAAGTCACATGGTCCTGTTCTGCCCTGTTGTCTTACAACCTTGTTTGGCCACCTGCAGTGTCTGATCTCTTTAAAATATATTGAGCCCAACATCCATGTAAGTTAAAGTAATAGAGCACAACACAAAGAAAGGGGTGATATGACAATCTTGTTTATATTATTTAAATTTGCTCCAATTTTTTTTTGTATTATTTATTTATTTATTCATTTATTTTGCAGCTAAGACTGTAAACAAATTGAGTGCAAATACTTTTGGAAATGTATTATCCAATAGAAGACTAAATAAAAAAATGTGCCCTTCCTTATGTGCTACTGTCCTTTCAAACCACACCTGATGGAACATTATTGGATAATGCTGTACCACAGAGGTGCTCTATATTTTATGGAACAATATTGGAAAGTGTATGACAACAGTCATAGTAGCTAAAAAGGGTTCTAATTAGTTTTATATTGTGTTTTAGTGTGTCTCATATTTAACTGTAAAGACACAAAACAGCAAGATTTATTTTCTAAGATTATGAAGTGCAGAAGTCTATGGAAAGTTGTTGGTCAATTTCGTTGGTCCTGTTTGTAAAAACTCACCACCACATCTTTGTTTATGAAATTTGGTTTTAGGATTTGTAAACTAAATGTAGGTGTGAAGGAATTATTGGAAGTATCTTAAGGAAATAGTCAGTGGTTGTGGGTGAGGATAGTACAGGCTAGATGGGGAAATTTGTATAATGCAAATTTAACTAGCGCCACTGAACATGCATTAAATGTACTAGTGAGGCTGGACATGGCCTTAGTCACTGTGGAGACCAGCATGGAACTGCTGTGTTGGGGCATACTTGGTGGTGTAGTTCATAACATCCACATGGAACTGTCAGCACTGAGTACACATTAGCAGTGTCAGTGGGACTGGGTATGACTTTAGTCTCTTTGGAGACCAGTGGAAGTTTTATAGGTGATTGGCTGCATGGGGGCAGTACAGTGTGTAAATGTACGTAGAGTAACTCTGTGTTTGCTGGAGGTTTAGAGTGTAAAGCTCACATGGAACTGGTGGCACTGATCACACATTAATGGTGTCAGTGGGGCTGGGTGTGGCTGAAGAAAATAACTTACATGTGTTGTGGAATTATAACCAGGAACAGCATGAAGCTGGTCAATGAAAAAATTCAAGTTATATCTCGAGGGACATAGGAAGGCTTGCTAGGAAGTAATTGACAAAAGCACACTATTATGTTTTCTTGCTGGGCTTATAACTTAAAATCTCATTGTTCATCAAATCTCACACTATCCTGTACAGTCATATTTGAAAACTTGTTCATGTATCATAGACACACAAGATACATTAATATTACTGACAAATGTTACACAGGAGAAATATATACAAACCAATTAAAACAGAAACCTCCTGGAAGTAATTGACAAAAGCATCATACTATATTATCTTACTGGGCTCAGTTAAAATTTCACTGGCCGTTAAAATTCCCAAGATCCTCTATTGTCTTTTCTTTCATATAGGTTGTTTGGCCACCAGATGTAATTTGGGTTCTTTTAAACTCTGACCCTTAAGAAGCCTTATCTTTTACTTAAAGAGTTTGTACAAGTTGGTATAAACATGAGTTCAGTCTGTGTCACTGCAGTGTAGATCACAGTTACTTGAGGTTGCTGATGGATAACCTCCCTTTCTGCCCCCCTGCATGCTGACTATCAGGCTTTTCCTGGGTTATTCCTGCTCCAGATGGGTTTCTAATTCACTTACTCTCAACAAACCCAGACTAGGATTCCTAGAAGCCTGGAATAGACTTCTGTTACTTATTTATTTTTATTATATGCTTATTTTGTTCTTGTTGCGATATTCGATGTCGAGCAAAGGATGATGGGCTCCAATTTTGAGTCTTGGTTCCTCTCAAGGTTTCTTCCCCATGCTCTGCAAGAGTTTTTCCTTTACACTGTTTTGTTTGGCTTACTCATTGTGGGCTTGGTCTCAGACATCGATAAAGTTGCTTTCTGATGATGGCTGTTGTAAAAATCACTATATCAATATATTTGACTTTGATACTTGCTTACACTGTATTGTTTTATTTCAAATCAAAGTATACAAAATACCCTCACAATCAGTCTCCCTTCTTCTACATGTATGCAAACTTTACGTAAACGTTATTTATGATAATTTCTGCATTACAGGTTTGTTGTTATCTGTTATGATGGGATATTTTAGAACACATATAGTTTTTTAAATGATTATGGCCCTTTCTTAAAAAGTAACATCTTTTTATACATATTTAACCTCATATTCTTATGATATGAAATTTGATGCTCGGTTACAAATTCCTTGCAAGTGTTCTTACTATGTTTTAGTGCGAAGAGTCTTTATTGCAGATTTGCCATGTTATCAGTAATGTATTAATGGTAATGTAGCACTGTTACGCCAGTAAGCATTAGCATATCTTAGTAAAACAAAGCTTCAGCACACTGCATTAGCATAAAGGAAGTGCAACATTTTAAGCGTGTGTGTTTTTCCTATGTGTATATTCACAGTGACCAAAAGGTCTAAAACTGTGTTCTTACCCCATTCTCTCAGAAAGCAGCTAAAGAGGAAAGTAAACTGAGGTTGGCACTGTACTTGAGACAAAGTTATCTGAGTATGGTAGGATAACCTTATAAAATGACCTTATTCCTGCACTGTCAGGCTCTGTTTGGTTTAACTCTGGATGCTGTGGCTAATAAAATACAGTGTCATGTCTTAAAAAAATGATGAATGCCCCAATATGCAATACTCAGTAGATAGTCTCATTGGCTGTTGAAGCTTTGAGGTCTTATTCATCTTATTTTGCATTTTTTGTAAAACCAGACATTCCCCAATTGTCCCTTCTGTTCCATGATGCCCTTCTGCATTAATAATAAAAAAGACTCCAAAGACCTTTACGTAAAGATAAGAATCTGTAACTTTTTTAAACATCAAAACAGTGCATGTTTTATAGAGGAATGAAAAAATATTTATAACTGCTACTATCATCCAACAAAACCCAGTTATAACCTGTTATTGTGCTGCACGCGAGTTAAAAACACATTTGGAAGGAGCAGAGTACAAATGTTCTTATAATATAAAATCTATATTACACAGACAAGATGATTTACAGGAATGAACACAGGATGCATTTTAAAATTTCGCTTTTGTGTTTTCTACTTTTAGAACTTGGATGTTTCTGTTTTTATTGTTTTGTGTAGTTTTCTGCTGTGCAATTTATGAAAGTAATATTAATAAACCATGTGTTCTTGTGTGATACTTGGAGCAGTTTTCAAATAAGACCGACTAAATAATGCAGTGCCAAAACACATATTGGCAAATAAAAGTGATTCATTATTATACTGCTAATATGTTTGAAAGGTTTATTTAAGTTTTCAGGCAGCACTATGTGAGGCTGAACAAGGCGATAGAACTCAGTGGTTTGAGTTGAGCCCCTCTGGTCAAATATAATCCAACCAGCACCCTTCCACCACCTTGTTCCAGTGAGAGATCATTATCTGCACTTCTGTTTCCTATAGAGTAGCAAGAACAACCAACAGGAAATCAGGCCCCAATCACGTTTAGAAGTGGTGCTCACATTTTAATGACTACTATACACATAGTTATGATGTAGTTCAGCATTGTTTTTCTTTAATAGTTTATTTTATTTGCCCAGAGATTGTGAATACTGTACATCTCATAAAGTTTTAGTCTCAGTGCTACTAGAACAAGTTACACATGCCTTGATACCACATATATGAAAGAGTCAGTGGTGTAATTGGTGATTCAGTGATTCATGGCAGAGGCAGTTTATCAAAGGCAGGGTCTTTAGAGGAAACCAAAACTCACAGTGATGTACACACTTCATAAAAAAAAGATTACACCAAGTAAAATGCAAACAAATTTATAAATTTATAAATTTTTAGTAATATAAATATCCATTTGACTGATGTTGGTCTAAGTGTGTTTTTGGTTTTATAATTGTTTTGAGTTTCAAAAAAGCCTTCCACTGTACATACTGTTGTCAGTATCACACATCCAGTTATCTTGCAGCCAACCAGATTAGCAAAGCACTTGTGTTGTACAACCAAAGTACACTTGGGCATGCATGACAATAGAGATGGGGATTATCCACATATAAATGCAAGTGTAAACACAAGATGTTGTGTGTACATTTGTCTGTTTGTTGGTGAACTGAGCCATATACAGACAAACAGTGTTTCTCTTTCACAAAGCAGATGGGAGAGTGTGGTGTGTTTGGCCAGGACCTGATTTTGTAGGATGAATTACAAATGTCTTCATCTCAGGACTTTGTGGGTTTGTGAATAATGAAAGTCTTGTAGAGAAAGGCTGATTTATTATTGAACTGCATTTGCTGGTTTTGTGATGTATAGTACTGTGTGTGTGTGTGTGTGTGTGTGTGTGTGTGTGTGTGTGTGTGTGTGTGTGTGTGTCAGTGTTAACCCTTCTGGCCACCATGGTTTGCCTCCACAGAATACTAGTGCAGCATCAAAAGAAGCTGGAATTAAATGGAAAGTGAATTAAACTTCTTTATTGACAAATATTTAAATTTATAACCATGTCAGTATGTGGGGTGTACAGTAAACTAGTGCTACAGTCCTACAGCACAGGGGGAAAAGTACCACTCCATATTGACAAGATAATTAAAAGTCTATGAGAAAGTACTAATACTATACACACACTCTGGACTATACTTCTACACAGTATAATCTACTTTCTTTTATGTACTGAACTGAACACTAAACTGGCCTGTACTCAAACAGGCCAGAATCTCACATGGGTGTACTCATTTTCTTGATACCCTGTTTTCTGCATCTTGTCCTCAGAGACCTGTAATGCAACATAACAGAACTCTTTAGTGTCGGGATCCTTTTCACACAAACAAGGGATGTTGTGTTGCAGCCCTGTAGATAACAAAGCAAAATAGTGCATCTCAACTTGGTGAATTTTGGGTCAATGAAAACTGATCTAGGTACAGTGCAACATTTAGCTTACACTTTCTATCCAAAGCAACTTACTTTTATGACTGAATACAACTTGAGCAATTGAGGGTTAAGGGCCTTGCTCAGGGGCCCAACAGTGGTAACTTGGTAGTTGTGGGGCTTGATCTGGAAACCTTCTGAATACTAGTCAAGTACCTTAAGTAGTGAGCTACCACTGCCCTGCCACAAGCATATAGTAACATAGCTGGTAATTACTACAGCTATAAACTATATCTGCACCACAGATATGAAACAGAGGAAGTTGAGCTGAGCAGACCCAGAAACATTTTTAGTAAAAGATGTCATAGATTTAAATGTATAAATGACAATAAATTGCTTTTTTAAGACTCACAAATCTCAATGTTTATAATTAGTTTATAATTAGACTAATATTAAAACAACTTGTCTTCTACTGTGTACATCACCTGCTATGTCTGAAACAACGCAATAAAAAACATGCACATTATGCGAGATAAAGCAAATTTTGTCAGAATAAACCCCTAACACTCACATCTACTGTTGTCATGTATGCTAGGCAAGTTGCTAAGCATGACAAATATTTCAATATTTAAATAAACAGTTTTTTATGTCAACTGATGCATTCCACATCCAAGATGAAGACCATAAATCTAGAGAATGAAGTGTTACTAATAAAGGCAAGAAAGCACAACTGCATTAGTTGTACCTGACTGTTGGTTTTCTCCATCACACTTCCTTCTTGAGGTCTCGCTGTGGTTGGGGAAAATACAGTATTAATTGTAATTGGGTCAGGGAATATTACCTCTATGCCAAAATGATTGTTGATTTTTGAATCAATATTTTTAATTTTCAATGTCATGAATTATAAGAGGTCCAACCTCCTGCCCTTTATGAACACTTACCATTGCCACTTTCTGTGTGTGTGTGTGTGTGTGTGTGTGTGTGTGTGTGTGTGTGTGTGTGTGTGTGTGTGTGTGTGTGTGTGTGTGTGTTTGAGTGAGTGTGTGTGTATGTGTTTAAGACCGTGAGAGCATTCATCTTGTCTAAGAACAATAAGGCTCAACTCAGCTATTGCTTGAGGAATAAACTCTAATGCTGAATTATGATGCAACAATGTATACAAACCTTGATATTCTGGTAAATATAAAAATATTGTATGCGCTTAGTTTATCTTGGTGTCTTTCACATGGTCAAGCTAGTTTTTTTTTATGAGAAAGGCAGTTCCTTTATAAAACACTTGTGGCTGTCACATAGAACCTTGAAGAGCAAACTTCTATGATGATCACTTTATTTAAAGCAAAGAGGCACAAATATACTTGCTTGACTGGGCTGTTTTTTGGCTTCTTGACCCTTTTCCACTACTGGTAGGGTCTATTGGGTTTAACTCTTTGCATGCTGTTCAATAAAATACATACAGTGTCTGCTTTTAGTTCATCCTGGGTTCCCTCTCATGTTTAAACAACTGTACTACGAAAGAATTAGCAGGTTTCATTAAAACCATAGGTATCTTAGAGCACTTTGCAATCCACAGACTGTAGAAATCATTGTATTTATTCAGAACAAAGACATTTAATTCTCTAATTCATAAAATAACAGTAGCTTTGACATTAAGATTAGAAGTGCTTTGTGTTTTAATTATAGTCTAGTTTTATATTATAAGACATTTACAGGAAATATCTTATTTCCTGTCACATTGACGAATGTAGCAGAGGAAAAGTGAATCATTGTTCCGTCTGTCACTCCACAGAAGTACGTTCCTTTATAATCTTCAGTAAGATTTATAATAGTCAAAGAGTTTGTGTTATCATTCCAAATAATTTTGAATCTGGAGTTGCTGAATGGGGATGAAACTTTGGCCTCTTTATGTTTTTGCACATATGCTACTTGCTGAGGCTCCTGGTTCAGTCTTTGCTTGTACCAAATGCAAGGATTGTCATATTTTTCTTTTAATGAGCAGTTAAGAGTGATATTTTCTCCAGGTTGCATCAGTACTGCTTGATTAGCAAGTTTTGTAGTTTGAACAGGCCTATAAAATGAAATAGAGTCAGACCTCAGAGGAGACGGTTTAAAAGAAGCAACTGATACAACTAAATAAACTTCATCAACTTTTGTGTTTCATGACCTAAAATCTTATTGGCTGGCAATAGTAACATGGTCCTGTTCTGTTGTTGTCTTACAATCTTGTTTGGCCACTATCAGTGCCTGATCTCTTTTATAACATGTTTATACCCAACATTCATGTACATTATTTTATGCTTTTGGGAGACACACTTATCCAGAGTGACTTAGAATTTCAACCATGTTTCAGACAGGCAACTGTAGTGTAGGAGTCTTGCCCAAGAACTCTTATTGATACAGCATAGAGCACTTGAGCCAATGAGGTTTAAACCTCAGTCGCCAATGAGACAGGCAGTGTTGTTATCTATTACACTATACCATGCAAGAAAGTATAAAATGATATGAAAATCTTGTTTACAGTCTTATTTGCAAAATTGTTAAAAATATTTATTTTTATTTTTATTAAGTGTTCCTTTTTTACAGCTGAGATTTTTTTATAGCTAATAGTAGAGTCACTCAAAATTGTACACACTCTCCTCCTGTGCTACTGCCCAGTCAATCCATGCCTGATGGAACATGACTGGCTAATGGAACACTATTGAAAAGTGTATGACAACAGTCAGAGTAGTTTAAAAAGGTTTTATTCTGTATGTTGTCCCATATTTAATTTTACATTAAGAGACAAAACAACAAGAATAATATTCTGGGATCATGAACTATAGAAGTCTATGTCACATTTGTTGGTCCCATGTAAAAATGATCTAAAAATTAAGCCAGGTCTAGGCTAATAAGGTGGATGAGGAATGAAATATTACTAATTCAAAATAAGCAAAACTTTGCTGCACTCAGTTAAAATCTCATTGGACAACAGAATCCCAAGATCCTCTACTGTCTTTTCTTTCATATAGTCTGTTTGGTGACCAGAGATCATTTTGGCTCTGTTAACCTTTGACCCTTGAGAAGCCTTACCTTTCATATAAAGAGTTTGGACAAACTGGGGTAAATATAAGTACCACATAAGGCATTGTAGTGTATTTCACAGTTTTGTTGCTGTGACTCCTCCCACATCCTGACCACTTCCCCTTTTGTGGCCCTCCCCCCAAGAAGAGAAGCTCTATGCTGACTGGGTGACTTTTCCTGGGTCGTTTCTGTGCCAGATGGGTTTTAAACTCATGTATGTATTTCATGCCACCAAGCATTAGAATATTTTAGGTTAAAAAAAAAAAAAAAACTTTAAGCACACTGCATATGCACACAGGAAGTGTATTATCAGACACTATCAGTTTAAACTTGTGTGTGTGTTTTTTTTTTTTTTTTTCCTATGTCTATATTCACTGTGACCACAAGGTCTAAAATTGTATTCTCACACCATTCTCTCTGAAAGCAGCTAAACAAGAAAGTAAAGTGACATTGGCACTGTACTTGAGGCAGTGATCTGAGTATGCATGATGACCTTATGGAATAACCATATTTCTGTACTTTCAGCCTGTTTGGTTTAACTCTGGATGTTCTATCCAATATAATTCAGTGTCAGCCCTGAGAAATTGATGAATTCACTAATCTGTATTAATCCAGAGATAAATTCTCATTGGCTGGGGAAAATTTCGAGATCTTGTCTATCTTATTTGGTCTTGACTGTAAAACCAGAAATTCTGCTCTAGTACCGTTTGTTCCATGGTACTTTCCTGTGTTAGTGATCAAAAATGACTCATAAGACATGTAAAAAAAGAATAATCTGAAACGTTTTTAACTTTAAAATCTTTTTATTCTATAGAGGAATAAAGAGATCATTGTAACTGGATCCATCAGCAAACAAGAACCAGCTGTACCCTGAAGCAAAAGTTTAAAAAATAATCATTAACTAAAGGTCTAAGTTGTTTTACACTTTGGTATTTTCAACTTTTATAACTTTGACATTTCTGTTTTAATTGTTTTGTACAGCTTTACTCTGTATGTCATTAATATTTATGAACCTTGTGAACCTTGTGTGCTTGTCTAATACATTGAGCAGTTTTCAATCATGGCAGACATAATCCAGTGCCAAAAACACATACTGGCAAATAACCCTAGAGAGTTGTGCACCTCTGGTCAAATATAATCTAACCATAGACGACACCCCCACCCCCCACACTCCTCTACACACATTTTCAGTGAGAGATTATATCTACACTTCTACAGTTCTATTTTCTTTAGAGTAAGAACAACTAACAGGAAATCAGGCCCCAAGTCACATTTAAAGAGAGATCTCAGGCTGTCTGTGATATTGGACAGCCTGTATTGAAACCTAAATTAGAATGAAAACAGAACTTCCACAAAACTGTGCACTGTTTCCTTTGCCTGCTTCTTGTGATTTAGTCTGTGTATCTCTTCTGTCTCTCTGGTTTTGTCTCAGACTGTTTTTAATTGTTATTTTGGATCTGTCATCTTGTATTTTCTGGTTCTGACCCTCCTTCTGTTACATACTACGACTACGGATTATACCACTGAGAAAAAAGAAGCTTTAAAAGTGTCTGACTTTTTCTGTCATATCAAACATATTTTCTGTAACAAACCACATGTTTGTTTATTATAATGATCAGTCCCTCCCGGATTCCGTGTTCCGTGTTTTCCATCTTGTGTTTTTTGTTCCGTTCCATGGTTCCGTTTTTTCCTCCCCTCGTTTGATTTTCCACACCTGTCCCTCATTTCTAGTATTAAGTTCATGTATTTAAACCCTGTCTGGATTCCAGTGTTTTTGCTGTTCATTGAATGAATTTGTGAATGTGTTTCATTGTGGTCGTTTCTTTCGGTGTTCCAAAGCTTTTATTTTTTTAGCCTGTCTTGTTTATCCCAGAGTGTTTTCCTAGCCTTAGTTATAGCCTGCTTTCCCGTTTTGCCTTCGTGTGTTTTTGTTTGTTAGTCATGTATCTACGTGCTTTCCATGTTGGCTCTTTAACCCTGGACTACGACATCATCTCTGATTTTGGATTTGCCCTGAATAAATCTCGTTCTTCTCCACACGTCCACCCCCTAACCGCTCAACGTTACATTAATCAACAGCTTTTTGTGCTGTTACAACCCTGTTACCTGCACCTTTCATGAGCTCGAATTTTAGGACCAAAAACTGCGCAACATAAAAAAAGAAACATGGAGACGCACGCCAAACATTTATACTCAAGACATTTAGCTGACACTTTTATTCAAAGTGACATACAATTATGACTGAGGAAAACTTGAGCAATTGAGGGTTAAGGGACTTGTTCAGGGGCCCAACAGTGACAAGCTGGCAGGTGGGGCTTGACCCAGCAACCATCCAGTTACAAGTTAATTACCTTAACCTCTGAGCTACCACTGCCATATATAAGTTTTTCAGTGATGTGTTGTTATTATTTTCTTTTTATTTACGGTAACAAAAACATACATAGAAAAATATATACAACAACAACATAAAGCGAATCTAAACAGGAATGTTTCTTCAGGGTGGGCTTTATGCCAACACAACAAACAAAAATGAACTATAGCAACTCAACCGCTAACTTCCTTAAAACAAAATAAAATAAAATACATCACTCTTACCTCATCTCACAAATGTATAAATACAAAAAGTAAAAACACAGCACCCACCCCTACAACTCCAAACAAAAAGAATAGAACAATACTCAATGTTTCTGGAAATGGAATATATGTAAATATGACTCTCTGTCTTCCTTTTGAAACTATCTGTATCAGCTTGACAGCACTATATCTAAGCACTCGAGGACCTGTGCATAAAGCCTCTAAGGTCAAGTGCATTCATAAGGTTCTAAGAACTTTGTTAGACAGCAAAGTTTTAACTACTAAGGCTCTATTCAAAGAAACTGAGACAGAAAAAGGAGACATTTAAACTCAACACCCCAAACTCAAAGAGTCTATAACTGACAGTGACAGTACAAACTCTGTGAGATGTGTCTAGTTCAAGTTCAAGTTCAAGTTCGGTTATTCGTCACATACATAGTCATACACAGTATAACGGCAGTGAAATGGTCTACTATGGCACACATGGTGACTAATGACTGAGACACCACGGAGCACCAACACATTAGCGACACAGGCATTTAAAGAGAGGTTAACTAGTCAATCCATGTTGTAATGATGAGTCATCTCTGCAGCTCACTGGTTTTCTTATGGTGCACCCTCATGTGGGTAACCTGTAAAACAAATCTTAAAACACCACAGCACAAAGAAAAAAGTCATAGCCTCTCAAAGACATAACAGTGCTGTGTTCAAGTTCTGACTGTCCTCTTTTTTAGAAAGCAGTTTTTTTACTGGGTTTACACCACTTCAGAGCCTGTTGTTTTCCTAGATTAAGCCTTTGACTGAACCGGAATGTCAGTGGTGATTCAGGGCAGTGAGTGAACACAAGATAAACTAAGAGCTGTATTTTATTGACTAGGACAAAAACCCAAACTAACAGAGCCAGACAGTGCAGGACAGTGCAGGCTGGATTCCTCAAAAACAGACCAGTCAAACGAATAGATTTTATTGTCTCTTTGCTTTAAAAAGTGATCACAGATGCCTACACTTCAAGACTTTTATCAAACAATGGCTTTTTTAGTACAGATTATATATATATATATATATATATATATATATATATAATTGAACTACTTTGGTCCATTTCTGTCTTACTTCATTTCCACCACACACTTGATTTGCCATTTTCCTCATACTTCCTGTTACAGCCTGGAGCCTAGACAAGGTCATAACAGTATCCATCTCCATTCTTTGGGCCCTGTCCCCTCCCAGTCCACCAGGTACGGAATCCTTACTCTGCATATCTGGAGCTGAGGAGGGCATAAACCATGTGGGAGGGTCCTCCGTCAATGTCACTTGGAGTTGGATGGATAACAGCAAGATCAGCATCATCTACAGGACCTATTATGACGGGCTTTATTAAGGACGCATAAAATGTAGAGGAACCACAACTACGTTGACCTACTAGTTGACCTTGTTGAGCCTCACCGGGATGTCTTATAGGCCAACATTCCCTCTCAAGCCAGATCTCCTTTCTTTGGTGACTACCCACAGTTCCCCCAAGCACACACCCCCAGCAGACAGATGGTGGTATCTCCCTGACCAGCCTTCCTCTTGAGAGTTGTGATGGCCCTCTGCAGGTGGCAGTGCATCTTCTTCCACACTCTCTGGCTCTCTCACAACCAGGACTGGACTGCTGTGAACCAGGACATTGGAGAGTTCCAGGCTCATAGCAGCAGAACGAACCCTAGGAATCACTCAAATGGAGTCAGGCTCACTGTTACGTTGAGCTTGTCCAGGTGTTCCTGTCAGACCCACAATGTGCATTGTACCCTGGCAGTCTGAACTGAACATTTTTCATGCCATCACATGCGAAGAATTTGTGACAAGATAGAAAGCAATCATCTATAACTGAAGGCTTTAATGAACATGAAAAAGAACATCAACGTGCACAGATATGAACTAAGGAAAGCCAAAGCAATATCAATGACTGACAGTGAGTCATACTAACACGAAGGCCTTATAAAGGGACAATGTAACAACATAACAGGTGAATAAAACTCAACACTTGACACCTGTGTGAGGTGTGGCACAAAACCAAAACATATAGCACATGCAACAAAAGCAACAGAAAAGTATAAAGGATGTTATATAGAGACTGCAGGAGGGAAGGCACTGTGACACATGACCTTACATGACCCGAGACTTGTAATGTGGAGCGATAAGGTGGTGGACGCATGTGTGGAGAGGAGAAATTTTTTATGGGCAAATCCAAAATCAGAGTCTTAGTCCAGGGTCAAAGAGCCAGCACAGAGAGCATGGGGATACATGAGTAAACAAAACAAGAGTACACGAAAGCAAACAGGGGAATCAGGCTATAACAAAAGACTAGGGAAAACATGAGGCTAGAAAACACAAAGGCTACGAAACACGGAGTACAAACCAATGCAACCCTATTAATAAACATGCAAAACCAAAACAAGACTAGGACAAGACACCAAATGGAACAGAACAGGCAAAACGCAGAGCAGGGACAGGACCCAGACAAGACACAGGAGCAGACAGGCCATAAACAGGAACCGAACACAGGACACGATGAGGAGCATCAACAGACACAAGAGCAGACACAGAAACCAAAGGAACACGAGTGATGGGCAAAGAAGCAACAGCAGCAGCGGACATGGAAGCGGGAGCAGAAACAAATCCCAGAACAGAAACTGACTGAAGACAAAAAAATGTGCCAGGAAGGAGGCCGAGGAGAAACAACAAAAGACAAATGAGAGGTATGACTGGAGGCACAGAAGGACGGAGGCACAAAAGGATGAAACGCAAAACAGACCAGGCTAGAAACAGAAACTGGAATGGGCACACAAACGGGCACAGGGACAGACAACACAACAGGAACCAAAACAAAACCAGGCAACAAAAAAGGCAAAAACAACAGGGCAGTAGGAGCAGGCAGCAATGGAGATATAGGAGGCCCACAGGGAACAGGAGACAGGCTGGGGCGGGACAGGCGGGAACATGAAGTGTGTGAAACAGGAAGCATACATGGAACAGGAGACACAGGCAACCACTGGGACAGGCCTGGCACGAGGCACAGGGACTTGTTGAGTGGCTTCTTCCACTACAGGAAAAGGAGGGTCCAGATGCGTGGTAGTGGCGATCAGCAATGGTGGGTCCAGAATTGTGGCCGTGGCCATCAGTGGCGGCGGGTCTGGAGGCAGGGCAGCAGCCATCAGTGGCGGCGGCAGGTCCGTAGGCGTGGCTACAGGAACAGAGCTGGAAAAAGGACGGGCGGCATCCACTATGGAGGGAACAGGAAAAGGATCAGGATGGGCGCCGTCTCTCACTGGCACTGTTATTGCATGCTCATTTGTAGCTACAATGTTAACAATGACATGACACAACATTCCACTCATCTGTGCAGTCCTCCATGTACCTGAAACACTGAACACCTCAGTCATTCCACCTTTATGCATTTCCCCAACTAACCTGCTCTCTCCTCATCTACAACCACTGAGTCCTTTCAGATACTTCTGATAATTCATTCACAGCTGCTGCTAGTACAAATTCTAAAATAAAATTCTACAAGCAAAGATTTTGTGGAGTTACAGATGGGACCAGTAAAATAGATCTAACAAAGACTGAATTTGTGAATGTGTTTCATTGTGGTCGTTTCTTTCGGTGTTCCAAAGCTTTTATTTTTTTAGCCTGTCTTGTTTATCCCAGAGTGTTTTCCTAGCCTTAGTTATAGCCTGCTTTCCCGTTTTGCCTTCGTGTGTTTTTGTTTGTTAGTCATGTATCTACGTGCTTTCCATGTTGGCTCTTTAACCCTGGACTACGACATCATCTCTGATTTTGGATTTGCCCTGAATAAATCTCGTTCTTCTCCACACGTCCACCCCCTAACCGCTCAACGTTACATTAATCAACAGCTTTTTGTGCTGTTACAACCCTGTTACCTGCACCTTTCATGAGCTCGAATTTTAGGACCAAAAACTGCGCAACATAAAAAAAGAAACATGGAGACGCACGCCAAACATTTATACTCAAGACATTTAGCTGACACTTTTATTCAAAGTGACATACAATTATGACTGAGGAAAACTTGAGCAATTGAGGGTTAAGGGACTTGTTCAGGGGCCCAACAGTGACAAGCTGGCAGGTGGGGCTTGACCCAGCAACCATCCAGTTACAAGTTAATTACCTTAACCTCTGAGCTACCACTGCCATATATAAGTTTTTCAGTGATGTGTTGTTATTATTTTCTTTTTATTTACGGTAACAAAAACATACATAGAAAAATATATACAACAACAACATAAAGCGAATCTAAACAGGAATGTTTCTTCAGGGTGGGCTTTATGCCAACACAACAAACAAAAATGAACTATAGCAACTCAACCGCTAACTTCCTTAAAACAAAATAAAATAAAATACATCACTCTTACCTCATCTCACAAATGTATAAATACAAAAAGTAAAAACACAGCACCCACCCCTACAACTCCAAACAAAAAGAATAGAACAATACTCAATGTTTCTGGAAATGGAATATATGTAAATATGACTCTCTGTCTTCCTTTTGAAACTATCTGTATCAGCTTGACAGCACTATATCTAAGCACTCGAGGACCTGTGCATAAAGCCTCTAAGGTCAAGTGCATTCATAAGGTTCTAAGAACTTTGTTAGACAGCAAAGTTTTAACTACTAAGGCTCTATTCAAAGAAACTGAGACAGAAAAAGGAGACATTTAAACTCAACACCCCAAACTCAAAGAGTCTATAACTGACAGTGACAGTACAAACTCTGTGAGATGTGTCTAGTTCAAGTTCAAGTTCAAGTTCGGTTTATTCGTCACATACATAGTCATACACAGTATAACGGCAGTGAAATGGTCTACTATGGCACACATGGTGACTAATGACTGAGACACCACGGAGCACCAACACATTAGCGACACAGGCATTTAAAGAGAGGTTAACTAGTCAATCCATGTTGTAATGATGAGTCATCTCTGCAGCTCACTGGTTTTCTTATGGTGCACCCTCATGTGGGTAACCTGTAAAACAAATCTTAAAACACCACAGCACAAAGAAAAAAGTCATAGCCTCTCAAAGACATAACAGTGCTGTGTTCAAGTTCTGACTGTCCTCTTTTTTAGAAAGCAGTTTTTTTACTGGGTTTACACCACTTCAGAGCCTGTTGTTTTCCTAGATTAAGCCTTTGACTGAACCGGAATGTCAGTGGTGATTCAGGGCAGTGAGTGAACACAAGATAAACTAAGAGCTGTATTTTATTGACTAGGACAAAAACCCAAACTAACAGAGCCAGACAGTGCAGGACAGTGCAGGCTGGATTCTTCAAAAACAGACCAGTCAAACGAATAGATTTTATTGTCTCTTTGCTTTAAAAAGTGATCACAGATGCCTACACTTCAAGACTTTTATCAAACAATGGCTTTTTTAGTACAGATTATATATATATATATATATATATATATATATATATATATATATATAATTGAACTACTTTGGTCCATTTCTGTCTTACTTCATTTCCACCACACACTTGATTTGCCATTTTCCTCATACTTCCTGTTACAGCCTGGAGCCTAGACAAGGTCATAACAGTATCCATCTCCATTCTTTGGGCCCTGTCCCCTCCCAGTCCACCAGGTACGGAATCCTTACTCTGCATATCTGGAGCTGAGGAGGGCATAAACCATGTGGGAGGGTCCTCCGTCAATGTCACTTGGAGTTGGATGGATAACAGCAAGATCAGCATCATCTACAGGACCTATTATGACGGGCTTTATTAAGGACGCATAAAATGTAGAGGAACCACAACTACGTTGACCTACTAGTTGACCTTGTTGAGCCTCACCGGGATGTCTTATAGGCCAACATTCCCTCTCAAGCCAGATCTCCTTTCTTTGGTGACTACCCACAGTTCCCCCAAGCACACACCCCCAGCAGACAGATGGTGGTATCTCCCTGACCAGCCTTCCTCTTGAGAGTTGTGATGGCCCTCTGCAGGTGGCAGTGCATCTTCTTCCACACTCTCTGGCTCTCTCACAACCAGGACTGGACTGCTGTGAACCAGGACATTGGAGAGTTCCAGGCTCATAGCAGCAGAACGAACCCTAGGAATCACTCAAATGGAGTCAGGCTCACTGTTACGTTGAGCTTGTCCAGGTGTTCCTGTCAGACCCACAATGTGCATTGTACCCTGGCAGTCTGAACTGAACATTTTTCATGCCATCACATGCGAAGAATTTGTGACAAGATAGAAAGCAATCATCTATAACTGAAGGCTTTAATGAACATGAAAAAGAACATCAACGTGCACAGATATGAACTAAGGAAAGCCAAAGCAATATCAATGACTGACAGTGAGTCATACTAACACGAAGGCCTTATAAAGGGACAATGTAACAACATAACAGGTGAATAAAACTCAACACTTGACACCTGTGTGAGGTGTGGCACAAAACCAAAACATATAGCACATGCAACAAAAGCAACAGAAAAGTATAAAGGATGTTATATAGAGACTGCAGGAGGGAAGGCACTGTGACACATGACCTTACATGACCCGAGACTTGTAATGTGGAGCGATAAGGTGGTGGACGCATGTGTGGAGAGGAGAAATTTTTTATGGGCAAATCCAAAATCAGAGTCTTAGTCCAGGGTCAAAGAGCCAGCACAGAGAGCATGGGGATACATGAGTAAACAAAACAAGAGTACACGAAAGCAAACAGGGGAATCAGGCTATAACAAAAGACTAGGGAAAACATGAGGCTAGAAAACACAAAGGCTACGAAACACGGAGTACAAACCAATGCAACCCTATTAATAAACATGCAAAACCAAAACAAGACTAGGACAAGACACCAAATGGAACAGAACAGGCAAAACGCAGAGCAGGGACAGGACCCAGACAAGACACAGGAGCAGACAGGCCATAAACAGGAACCGAACACAGGACACGATGAGGAGCATCAACAGACACAAGAGCAGACACAGAAACCAAAGGAACACGAGTGATGGGCAAAGAAGCAACAGCAGCAGCGGACATGGAAGCGGGAGCAGAAACAAATCCCAGAACAGAAACTGACTGAAGACAAAAAAATGTGCCAGGAAGGAGGCCGAGGAGAAACAACAAAAGACAAATGAGAGGTATGACTGGAGGCACAGAAGGACGGAGGCACAAAAGGATGAAACGCAAAACAGACCAGGCTAGAAACAGAAACTGGAATGGGCACACAAACGGGCACAGGGACAGACAACACAACAGGAACCAAAACAAAACCAGGCAACAAAAAAGGCAAAAACAACAGGGCAGTAGGAGCAGGCAGCAATGGAGATATAGGAGGCCCACAGGGAACAGGAGACAGGCTGGGGCGGGACAGGCGGGAACATGAAGTGTGTGAAACAGGAAGCATACATGGAACAGGAGACACAGGCAACCACTGGGACAGGCCTGGCACGAGGCACAGGGACTTGTTGAGTGGTTTCTTCCACTACAGGAAAAGGAGGGTCCAGATGCGTGGTAGTGGCGATCAGCAATGGTGGGTCCAGAATTGTGGCCGTGGCCATCAGTGGCGGCGGGTCTGGAGGCAGGGCAGCAGCCATCAGTGGCGGCGGCAGGTCCGTAGGCGTGGCTACAGGAACAGAGCTGGAAAAAGGACGGGCGGCATCCACTATGGAGGGAACAGGAAAAGGATCAGGATGGGCGCCGTCTCTCACTGGCACTGTTATTGCATGCTCATTTGTAGCTACAATGTTAACAATGACATGACACAACATTCCACTCATCTGTGCAGTCCTCCATGTACCTGAAACACTGAACACCTCAGTCATTCCACCTTTATGCATTTCCCCAACTAACCTGCTCTCTCCTCATCTACAACCACTGAGTCCTTTCAGATACTTCTGATAATTCATTCACAGCTGCTGCTAGTACAAATTCTAAAATAAAATTCTACAAGCAAAGATTTTGTGGAGTTACAGATGGGACCAGTAAAATAGATCTAACAAAGACTTCTATAATTCAAAATCCTAACCCAGACTTCTACAGTTCATAATCCTAATATAGACTTCTACAGAAGATTATTCTTGTTGTCAGAAGATTATTCTTGTGTTTTGTCTTGTTGTTTTACTCTAAAATTAAATATGAGGCAACATACAAAATAAAAACCTTTTAAACTACTCTGACTGTTGTCATACACTTTTCAATAATGTTCCATAAAATAGTGAATGTCACTGTGTTACAGCATTAGCCAATCACGCTTCATCAGGCATGGATAGATTGGGCAGTAGCACAGGAGCAGGCGTGCATTTTTTGAGTGACTCTACTATTGTCTATAAAAAAAAGCTCACTCTAACACCAACCATCTAAGATGTAGTAAAAAGATAACTGAATAATAATAAACCTTTTTGAACAATTTTGCAAACAAGATTGAAAGCAAGATTTTTATATCATGTTTTACTCTGTCTTTTGTGGTATAGTGTAGTAGGTAACAACATTGGGGCAAGTGCTCTATGCTGTATCAACAAGTGTCCTTGCGCAAGACTCCTAACATTACAGTTGCCTGTCTGTAACATGTTTGAAATTCAAAGTCAAATAAGTAGATAAAATAACATACATGGATGTTGGACGTAAAGGAGTTTTACAAGAGATCAGATGCTGATAGTGGCCAAACAATGTTGTGAGACAACAAGATCATGTGACTTTTGCTAGCCAATGAGATTTTCATTCATGAGACCTGAAAGTTCATGAAGTTTAGTTAGTTTGTCAGTTGCTTTTTTTCAAAGCGTCTCCTCTGAGGTTTGAGCGTTATGGTGCAATGATGGTACCAGTCTGGGTACTTATATTTTTCAGCTACAAGACATGTATGGTTCCAAATCTTTACTAGTGTTCAAAAGTACTTGTTACTGTACTTTGTTTTTGGATTAATATTCAATATTTATTGGTTTACATGTTTTTTTTCCAAATTTTTCCTTATTGGTCTGATTCTGTTTCATTTTATAGGTCCTGTTCAAACTACAAACCATGCTAATCAAGAAGTCCGGAAGCAACCTGGAGAAAATATCACTCTTACCTGCACATTTACAACAGATTCTACTAACATACCTTGCATATGGTACAAGCAAAGACTGAACCAGAAGCCTCAGCAAGTAGGATATTTGCAAAAAAATAAACTGGCTACAATTGTATCTCCATTCAACAACTCCAGATTCAAAATTACTTGGAATAACACCACGAACTCTCTGACTATTCTAAATCTTACTGAAGATTATAAGGGAACATATTTCTGTGGCGGGACAGATGGACAATTCTTTAACTTTTACTCTGCTACATTCGTCAATGTGACAGGTAAATAAGTTACTTATTTTAAACATCTTAAAATATAATGCTACTGTTATTTTATGAAGTAGAGAATTACATGTCTTATGAATAAATACAATGATTTTTACAGTCTGTGGATTGCAAAGTGCTATAAGATACCCATGTTTTTAATAGAACCTGCTAATTCTTTAGTAGTACACTTGCTTAAACATGTGAGGGAAACCAAGATGAACTAAAAGCAGGCACTGTGTGTATTTTATTGAACAGCACACGCAGAGTTAAACCCAATAGAGACTACCAATAGTGGAAAAGGATCAGGAAGCCAAAAAACATCACAATCAAGCAAGTATCTTTGTGTCTCTTTGCTTTAAATAAAGTGATCATCATAGAAACTTGCTCTTCAAGGTTCTATATAACAGCCACAAGTGTTCTATAAAGCAAATGCCGTTCTCTTAAAAATCTAGCTTGACCATATGAAAGACACCAAGATAAACTAAGAGCCTACAATATTTTTAGAATTCACAGGATGTCAGGGTTTATACACATCGTTGCATCAAATTTCAGCATTAGAGTTTGTGTTGGTGGACCAAACTTAATCTTTGTTCAATTATACTTTTTTCTACATTTATATATCTTCATTTTAATTCATAGCAGAGCTGTGTAGTTAATATTTGACATAATGGTGGCATAACAGGGTGCTCAGGCTGAACCTTTTAAAATGTTTAAATTATCTATTGATCTTCCTTGGAGCAGTGCTGGTTAATTCTGTCTGATTAGCATCTGATCTCTTGGTCGCATACCACACACTTTTCACTTTAATTTGTATATTCATTTATTTTATAAACATTGTTCTGCAGTAAAGCCCGTGGGTCCTGTAGTGATCTGTCTTGGAACAGTGCTGGGAGTGTGTGTGGCTGTTATCATTGCTCAAGCCATAATCAATTTTAAGATGAAAAACTCAGAAAGTGGCAATGGTAAGTGTTGATAAAGGGCAGGAGGTTGGACCTCTTATAATTCATGACATTGAAAATTAAAAATATTGATTCAAAAATCAACAATCATTTTGGCATAGAGGTAATATTCCCTGACCCAATTACAATTAATACTGTATTTTCCCCAACCACAGCGAGACCTCAAGAAGGAAGTGTGATGGAGAAAACCAACAGTCAGGTACAACTAATGCAGTTGTGCTTTCTTGCCTTTATTAGTAACACTTCATTCTCCAGATTTACGGTCTTCATCTTGGATGTGGAATGCATCAGTTGACATAAAAACTGTTTATTGAAATATTGAAATATTTGTCATGCTTAGCAACTTGCCTAGCATACATGACAACAGTAGTTGTGAGTGTTAGGGGTTTATTCTGACAGATTCTGCTGTATCTCGCATAATGTGCATGTTTTTTATTGCGTTGTTTCAGACATAGCAGGTGATGTACACAGTAGAAGACAAGTTGTTTTAATATTAGTCTAATTATAAACTAATTATAAACGTTGAGATTTGTGAGTCTTAAAAAAGCAATTTATTGTCATTTATACATTTAAATCTATGACATCTTTTACTAAAAATGTTTCTGGGTCTGCTCAGCTCAACTTCCTCTGTTTCATATCTGTGGTGCAGATATAGTTTATAGCTGTAGTAATTACCAGCTATGTTACTATATGCTTGTGGCAGGGCAGTGGTAGCTCACTACTTAAGGTACTTGACTAGTATTCAGAAGGTTTCCAGATCAAACCCCACAACTACCAAGTTACCACTGTTGGGCCCCTGAACAAGGCCCTTAACCCTCAATTGCTCAAGTTGTATTCAGTCATAATAGTAAGTTGCTTTGGATAGAAAGTGTAAGCTAAATGTTTCACTGTACCTAGATCAGTTTTCATTGACCCACAATTCACCAAGTTGAGATGCACTATTTTGATTTGTTATCTACAGGGCTGCCACACAATATCCCTTGTTTGTGTGAAAAGGATCCCGACACTAAAGAGTTCTGTTATGTTGCATTACAGGTCTCTGAGGACAAGATGCAGAAAACAGGGTATCAAGAAAATGAGTACACCCATGTGAGATTCTGGCCTGTTTGAGTACAGGCCAGTTTAGTGTTCAGTTCAGTACATAAAAGAAAGTAGATTATACTGTGTAGAAGTATAGTCCAGAGTGTGTGTGTAGTATTAGTACTTTCTCATAGACTTTTAATTATCTTGTCATTATGGAGTGGTACTTTTTCCCCTGTGCTGTAGGACTGTAGCACTAGTTTACTGTACACCCCACATACTGACATGGTTATAAATTTAAATATTTGTCAATAAAGAAGTTTAATTCACTTTCCATTTAATTCCAGCTTCTTTTGATGCTGCACTAGTATTCTGTGGAGGCAAACCATGGTGGGCAGAAGGGTTAACACTGACACACACACACACACACACACACACACACACACACACACACACACACACACACACACAAGTACTATACATCACAAAACCAGCAAATGCAGTTCAATGATAAATCAGCCTTTCTCTACAAGACTTTCATTATTCACAAACCCACAAAGTCCTGAGATGAAGATATTTGTAATTCATCCTACAAAATTAGGTCCTGGCCAAACACACCACACTCTCCCATCTGCTTTGTGAAAGAGAAACACTGTTTGTCTGTATATGGCTCAGTTCACCAACAAACAGACAAATGTACACACAACATCTTGTGATTATACTTGCATTTATATGTGGATAATCCCCATCTCTTTTGTCATGCATGCCCAAGTGTACTTTGGTGGTACAACACAAGTGCTTTGCTAATCTGGTTGGCTGCAAGATAACTGGATGTATGATACTGACAACAGGATGTACAGTGGTAGGCTTTTTTGAAACTCAAAACAATTATAAAACCAAAAACACACTTAGACCAACATCAGTCAAATGGATATTTATATTACTAAAAATCTTTAAGTAAAAGTTATATATAAATTTGTTTGCATTTTACTTGGTGTAATCTTTTTTTAATGAAGTGTGTACATCACTGTGAGTTTTGGTTTCCTCTAAAGACCCTGCCTTTAATAAACTGCCACTGCCATGAATCACTGAATCACCAATTACACCACTGACTCTTTCATATATGAGGTATCAAGGCATGTGTAACTTGTTCTAGTAGCACTGAGACTAAAACTTTACGAGATGTACAGTATTCACAATCTCTGGGCAAATAAAATAAACTATTAAAGAAAAACAATGCTGAACTACATCATAACTACGTGTATAGTAGTCATTAAAATGTGAGCACCACTTCTAAATGTGATTGGGGCCTGATTTCTTGTTGGTTGTTCTTGCTCCTCTATAGGAAAGAGAAGTGCAGATAATGATCTCTCACTGAAACAAGGAGGTGGAAGGGTGTTGGTTGGATTATATTTGACCAGAGGAGCTCAACTCAAACCACTGAGTTTTATCATCTTATTCAGCCACCAATAGTGCTGCCTGAAAGCTGAATCTGAAAATAAACCTTCCAAACATATTATAAATATAATAATAGATCACATTTATTTGCCAGTATGTGTTTTTGGTGCTGGATTATTTAGTCTGTCATGTTTGAAAACTGCTCCAGGTATCAAAAAGGAACAGAAGGTTCATTAATATTAATTACATATATTACACAGGGGATAGATAATCAAAACAATTAAAACAGAAACAACCAAGCTATAAAAGTAAAAAATATCAAAGTGCAATTTAAAAGCACATCCTGTCCTCATCTCCCTAAATCATCTTGTCTGTGTAAAATAGATATTACATTATTAGGACACTCATGCTCTCCTTCTAATAAATGTGTTTTTAACTCTTGAATTCAGCAGGTTATCACAACTTGGAGCAGTGTGCAGCAAGAGAGTAATGTGCAGTGTGCAGCAAGAGAGACATGCCCACACACACACACACTCACACACACACACACACACACACACACACACACACACACACACACACACACACACACACACAGCACCTGCCCTGCTCTGAATCTCCTGATTACTAATCACCAGCACCTGTGCCTTAATCGCCCTCCCCCTATTTAAAGCCCATGGTTGCTTTCCCAGAGGTCATTGCTTGCTCACAGGACCTAAGATGATATTGACTGTATCCTTCTGTTTGATGCCAGCATATTTGTTTCTATTGCTTATGTTTTGCCATTAACCATTCTTGTGCATTTGTGTTTATCTTTATTACTATGGAGAATAAAAATGATCCTAAACTGCACTCACATCTCACTCCCTTCCTGCCACTGTCATAAGAGCTTTTGTGACAAAATAAAAATAAGATCTCAAGACTTCCTCCAGCCAATGAGAATTTATATCCTGAGTAATGCAGACTGGTGCATTCCTCAATTTTTAAGAAATCAAACTGTATTTTATTGGCCAGGACATGCAGAGTTAAATCAAATAGAGCCTGACTGTGCAGGGATAGGGTTATTTTATGAGGTCATCATCACTTTGTCATGAGTACAATACCAACATCAGTTTACTTTCCTGTTTAGCTGAGAACAGTTTTAGCTTTTGTGGTCACTATGAATATGCACATATGAAAAAAACATACCATCTTAGACTGATAGCGTCTGATATTGCACTTCCTTTATGCAAATGCAGTGTGGTGAAACCTTTTTTAAATTTAGATATGCTAATGCTTAGTGGCATGAAATACATAAATAAAGTACATAAATTAACAGCTCTGCAATTATACAACATTACAACTAACATGGGATCTCATGAATTAACCATGGACTGGAAGAAACCAAACACATAAGAACTATCATTGTAAAACATAGTAAGAAAACTTACAAGAGAATTGTAACATAGCATCAAGTTAACTAGCATAACAAATATGTACAAAAAATGTTACTTTTTAAGAAAGGGCCATATTTATTTTAAAGACTATATGTTTTAGAATACCTCATCATAACAGATAACAACAAACATCACACATAAATGCAGAAAAGGTAATATATGAAGTTTAAAGAGGATACATGTGGAAGTAGGGAGACTGACGTGTCAGAGCAGTGTGTGTACTCAGATATGAAATAAAACAGTACAGTGTAAAAGTCAAGTTTCAAAGTCAATTTCATTTATATAGCAGTTTTTACAACAGATATTCTCACAAAGCAGCCCACAGTGTCTGAGCAAAGGCAACATTGACAAGGAAAACTACCAAAGAGCATGAAGAAGAAACCTTGAGAGGACCCAAGAATCAAAGGAAAGCCCATTGTCCTCTGGTCAACACAGGACACCACAACAGCAAGAAAACAAGCAATAATGAACAAAAGCAACAGACGTCTATTCCAGGTTTCTAGAAGTTCTAGTCTGGGTTTACTGAATGTAAGTTTGTTTGAAATCCATCTACAGCAGGAAAGACCCAGAAAAAAAGTCACCCAGTCAGTCTAGAGCTTATCTATGTCTGGGGGGAGGAGACACAGAAGGGGAGGTGATCAGGATATGGGAGGAGCCAAAGCAACTGAGGTTATGCATCAGCAGCCCCAAGTAACTGTGATCTACACTGCAGTGCCACAGACTGAACTCATGTTTACATCAATTTGTACAAACTCTTTAAGGAAAAGCTAAGGCTTTTCAAGGGTCAGAGGTTAATGGAGCCCAAATGATCTCTGACGGCCAAACTGACTATAAGGTAAAAAAAAAAAAAAAAACTGAACAGTTTATTTTAAGTTTTGATAGATAATGAGATTTTAACTTATGAGGCATAACATCAAATGGGCCTTTTGTTAGTTATGTCTTAGTGAGTCTTCCAATTTCCAAAATATAACTTCATTTTTCACTGACAGCTTCTTCCTGGTTCTTTAGGTTGTAATTCCACAACACATGTAAGTTATTTTCTTCAGCCACACCCAGCCCCACTGATACCATTAATGTGTGATCAGGGCCACCAGTTCCGTGTGAGCTTTACACTCTAAACCTCCAGCAAACGCAATGTTACTCTAAATGCATTTACCCACAATACTGCCCCCATGCACCCAATCACTTAATAACCTATAAAATCCATCACTGGTCTCCCCAGAGACTAAAGTCATACCCAGCCCCACTGACACTGTTAATGTATTTTCAGTGCTAACAGTTCCATGTGGATGTTATGAACTACACCACCAAGTATTCCCCAACACAGCAGTTCCATACTGGTCCCCACAGTGAGTAAGGCCAGGTCCAGTTTAGCTAGTACATTTAATGAATGTTCAGTGGCACCGGTTCAATTTTCATTATTCATTTCCCCATCTAGCCTGTATTCTTCTCACCCACAACCACTGAATAGTCCCTTCAACTACTTCCAATAATTCCTTCAGAGCTACATTTTGTTTACAAATCCTAAAACCAAATTTCATAAACAAAGATGTGGTGGTGAGTTGTTACAAACAGGACCAACAAAATTGACCAACAACATTCCATAGACTTCTGCACTTCATAATCTGAGAAAATAACTCTTGCTGTTTGGTGTCTTTACAGTTAAATATGAGACACACAAACACTATATAAAACTAATTAGAACCTTTTTAAGCTACTCTGACTGTTGTCATACACTTTTCAATATTGCTCCTTAAAATATAGAACGTCTCTGTGGTATAATATTTTCCAGTCATGTTCCATCAGGCGTGGTTTGAAAGGACAGTAGCACAAAAGGAATGGCACATTTTCTGAGTTAGTCTTCTATTGGATAGTAAATTCCCAAAAGTATCTGCACTCAATTTTTGTTTTTTTTTACTATCTTGGTAGCACAGGGGAAGGGGCACATTTTTTGAATTACTCTTCTATTGGATAAATAAACGCCCAAAATAATCTGCACTCAAATAATCTGACCTGTATAAAAAAAAGATAAATAAATAATAGTTCTAAAAAAATTTAGAGCAAATTTAAATATTATAACCAAGATTGTCAAATCACCCCCTTCTTTGAGTGGTGCTCTGTTACTTTAACTTACATGGATGATGGGCTCAACATGTTTTAAAAAGATCAGACACTGCAGGTGGCCAAACAAGGTTATAAGACAACAGGACAGAACAGGACCATGTGACTTTTGCCAGCCAATGAGATTTTGAGTCATGAGACATGAAAGCTCATGAAGTTTAGTTAGTTTGTCAGTTGCTTCTTTTCAAACCGTCTCCTCTGATGTCAGAGTGTGACTCTGCAATGATGATACCAATCTGGATACTTATATTTTTGAGCTACAAGACATGTACGGTTCCAAATTGACCAATGTTTATAATTACATCTGTTACTGTACTTTATGATGTTGGATAATCAATAATCAATATACATTATTTGCTTTGGATAAACTTTTGTCCACATTATTTTTCATTATTAATCTGACTCAGCTTCATTTTATAGGTCCTGTTCAAACTACAAATGCTGCTAACCAAGATGTCATGAATGTACCTGGAAAAAAATATCACTCTGAACTGCACATTGAAAACTACATCCAGTGACTATTGGAGCATTTGATACAAGCAAAGATTGAATCAGGGGCCTCAGCAAGTAGGAATAATGAAAACAAATAAACGGGCCATATGTTCTTCTTCATTCAACAATTCCAGATATACAATGACATGGATTAATAGCACAAACGTTTTGACTATTCAAAATGCTACGACACATGATGAAGGAACTTATTTCTGTGGAATACCAGAAAGAACAATGGTTCACTTTTCCTCTGCTACCTTCATTAATGTGACAGATAATTAAATGTTTTCTTTTAAACTTCTTAACACTGGATTATAAGTAAAGCACCAAACACTTATTGTTTTATTGTCAATGCTACAGATGTTTTATGAAGATAATTAAAATCCTGAATAAAAACGTTTTCAGTCTATAAACTGCAAAATTATATAAGATACACATTTTATAAAAGTACCTGAACTTATTCAAGCATATGAGGGAACCCAATATGAACTAAGAGCTGACACTGTTTGTGTTTTATTGAGCAGGACAAAAACCCAACCTAACAGAGCCTGACAGTGCTGGACAGTACAGGTTGGATTCCTCAAAAACAGACCAGTCAAGCAAGTATCTTTGTGTCTCTTTTCTTTAAATAGAATTTAACAAAAAAATAAACTAATCATTATCATTTAAGGTTTTATGTGATAGTCACAAGTCACAAAAATCTAGTACAATCAATATCTCCAAGAAAAACTAGGATTATACAGTATTTGTGTTATATTCATCAGCATATCAAGAGTAATACACATCAGTGTATCAAAATTCAGCATTAGAGTCAGTTCCCCAAGGAATTCTGTGTAAAATAAAAAATATGCATACTCATATATATTGTTAATTTATACTTTTCGTACAAATATATATCTTCATGGCATAGCTTTGTGGTTAACATCTGATATCACTGTAGCATACTGTGATTCTCAGGCTGACAATTTAATATCACTTTAATTTTATATTCAACTTAATATTTATAAAAATTGTTTTACAGTAAAGGTTGTAGTGATCTGTCTTGGAGCAGTGCTGGGAGTGTGTGTGGCTGCTATCATTGCTCAAGCTATAATCATTTGTAAGATGAAAAATTGGCAATGGTAAGTGTTCATAAAGGGCAGCGGGATTAAACTGTTCTAATACATGACTTCATACTATTTTTATCTTTAAGAAATATTGAAATTATTGATAAGAATTTTGCAACAAACCTGGCCTACAGGTAATTTTCTCTGATCCAATTACATTTCATTCTGTACTTTTTCCCTAACTACAGTGAGACCTCAACAAGGTATTGTGAGGGAGAAAACTACCAATCAGGTACAACTTGTGAAGTTGTGCTTTCGTTCCATTAAATATATAAATATAATGCTTAGTAACTAACTATATATATATTTGTTTAATTGCTTTGTTTTAGACAAAGCAGGTTATGTAAAGAGAAGAATGACGAGCTACTATAATATTAGTCTAATCATAAACAGTATTAAGGTCTGTACATCTTAAAAAGCAATATAATGCCTTTTATACATTTAAATCTTTTACTAAGAATGTTTCTGGCTCTGTTCGGCTTCCCCTGTTTCATATCTGTGATGCTGATATAGTTTATAGCTGTAGTCTAAATACAGCATCATTGACACACATGCATGAAGCTGTTGTGGTGGAGATGTATGAGACATGTAACACTGCACTGCTGTAGAGGAGGAGGAGAAGGCAACTCACTGTCTCTGTGTTTCAGACTAGTAGTCATATTCTAAATAAGGATCAGAATGACAGTAATGTTCACTAAACATTGTTGTTCATTTCCACAGCGACATGATGCTGAAGAGCTGAATTATGCTGCCATTCATTTCAATGAGAGGAAAACCAAAAGAGGGCAGGTGAAGAGAGGACAGCATGAAGACCGCATGTACTCTGAAGTGAAATGTTCACTTCTTACTGACTATCATCTAGATTATTAGCTCTCTTCCCTTCTATAATCCTAAATTAAATCTGGATACATTATGTCTTTACTGGCACATTCAGTGCTGTAAAGGAGGTGCAGTGTAACTCTGTAATCTCTAAGACTCTATTCCCTGTTCATCTGCCTTCTGATATTTAAGGTATGTTGTGTTTCTGCTGGTTCATTCCAGCTTCAACAATAAAGTACCACATTTGTCTTAGAGAACCAATGTGCTCAAAACTGGGTGACTGAGAAAAAATATCCACAATATTTTGAACTCTACCCATTGTGTTTTGTTTACTTAGTTATGACTGTCGATTTTCTGACATTTATGTCTTCTCTTCATACTAAAAGACTGCATTGTGCCTGTTGTTGACTGAATAAATAGGTTGTAAAGCTTAAAGCTTAAGAAAGAAAAGTAAAACTTTATTGAATATGCACTTGTAACCCCTGACCCTTATGTTTCTAGTTTGATAGTAACATGGCCAAGTTTTCAGATTAGGGGGAAAGGGCCTGTGCATTTGTAAATATTATTATGAATCTAAATTAACTTTATTATTTGAATATGTTATGCGTCATTTTTTAAATTATTGAATATTATATGAACACAAACACAAAAACATGTATGTGGGCAGAAGGTCAGTTTGCAAATATGAATTAATAATTTAAAAATGAAACATTTAATATTGTGAATAGCCTTGTGACAGGTTCATATAGGGTGGAGGACACAAATACAAATTTGGAGTGTTTTTATACTCCATGAATAAACAAACACAAAGATGAGTTGGCAAAAAAGCATTAAAAAAAAAAGGGGGGGGGAGCAAAAACACATGCACAGAAATAAAGCACAGCACTGGATTAGTGTTCCTGTGGGCTTTAAATAGAAGGAGAAACAAAAAGACTAACAAGGAACAGGTGCGTGTAATCAGTAATTAGTGGATTGGAAATGGGAGACGTTTTGTGTGTGTTTGACTTTCTGTGCTAGTGGGCATGTCCTTTGGGCTGGGTGCTTAGTGTAACCCCCCCCCCACAGAGTTCTTGTTGGCCTCTGAGAGTGGGGCCTGCTCGGTCAAAAAAGATCTGCTTCGGATGGATTTGGCTGACAGGATTTGAGATGCAGTCACGCAGCTTCCCTCTTCTGTATCCCTCCCTTCCCACTCCATGAAGTACTGGCTGCATCCCCTGTCGTTGTGAGTCCAGCAGGGCACTCACCTCATATGCCCCTATCATTGTATCCTTCAAGCTTCATTGCAACAGCAGTGAACTGGAAGTTGTGTTGACCTCCTCAATGGGTGCCTCAACCACAGGAATCAGGTCAGAGATGCTGCCCACCAGCAAGCTGACCATGTAAGTTGATTGACACGGCGGTGGATGGTGTACAGACCTGCTCACTCTCCTGGCACCACATCTAAACAGCAGGCTGATCCAAGGTTGGGGGGTTACAAAGGTACAGAGGGGGATGGAATCTCAGGACAAACTAGGAGGGGGTGAGCCCTGTAACTGTGTGGCAGAGAGTGTTATGCACATACTCTGCCAAGGGGAGATAAGTGCTGCCAGGTTTCTGGGTGCTCTTAGCAATGGAGCCACAGGAACTTAGCTCCTGGTTAGCTCTCTCTAACGGCCCCTTGGCCTGAGGGTGGTAGTCTGAAGTCAACCTTACCATTACATTGAGCTTCCCAAGGAACTCCTGCCATATTCAGAAGGTGAATGGAACTCCCCGATCTGAAACACTGTCTTCTGTCAGCCTGAACTGTCAAAAGATGTGGTGGAAGAGCAGCTTGCCTGTTTCGTGTGCAGTGGAACAAACTGCACTATCTTCGACAAGGGATTGACAATCAGAAGGACCACCATATTGCCCTCAGAGACCAGGGGGTCTGTGACAGAACTAACTGGCATGTGAGACCAGGTGTGATGTTCAATAGGAAGGGGGTCACATGTTATTGATAGGTGGTGTGCGAGGTGTTTTGATACACTGCACATTCAGCACAAAATGTCCCTGTGCATTGCTGGCCACTAATATTGTGCTGTCAGATGTGGGTGTACCTTGGATGTCCTAAGACAAGGGAGCTGTGTACCCAGGTGATGACTGCTCTGCAACTTCACAGACAGGTGTAGAGCTAGTGTGGAGGGCAGTGAGGGTCAGGGTCAGCTGGTCAAGTTCCCATCTGACAGCCCCAATGAAACAGGAAGGAGAAAGGACTGACTCTTGGTTGATGGGACATATCTCTGCACTGGACTGTCTGGAGAGTGCATCTGCCTTCACATCATTTGATCACAGTCTGTAGGTCACCTGGAACACAAACCGGGAAGAGAAAATGGACCATCAAGCCCACCAAAAGTTCAGCCTCTTGGTGGTTTGGAGGTCCACCAGGTTTTTGTCCATGATCACTGTGAAGGGGTGCCATGCTCCCTCTAGCCAGTGTGACATCATCCTGGAGTTTAAGGCTTTTTTCCATCATTCTCATTGGGGTTGAGTCTGTGGTTGAATCCTGCTGCATCTGAGAGAGTACTTGCTCAGCAGTATAGTAAAGCATGTAGTTCAGGTCTCTGGATGCCTCGATGTGCTGGAATAAGCAGCGCTAGTGCACGACTTCATTGAAGGACTTTGAGGGGAGTTGCATGCAGAACTGGCCTGAAAACAGGAGGTGTCTAGCCTCATCGTTCACATTGTCATCTGTGTAAAAGATGATGGATCTACCCTGCAACTACTTTAGGACCTCGTTAATGTATGCCTGGAACATATAATGTGTTGTGGCTAGGCCATAATATAATCAATCTGAACAGAGACAGACTCTGTATCTCTTGCTAACTCTGTCATTAAGTAATGCATATAATTTACATGGTTGAATGTGTCTTTAAATGTATATATGAATATCCAGATGTCTGCAGTGTTCATTAATAACTTAGGAAATGGAGCACAAGTACTCATAGTTCAAAATGTATTACCATCATACAGTTAAGTTCTGAGAACAGAAAATAGATGCCAAAATGTTTTTTTACACAGTGAGTTCTCATTTCAGCTACATTCCTATAATCCCATTCTCATGACAATGACTTTAAACCTGATCTTATCTGTTTATTTAGATGTATTTCCCTATATTAGACTGAGGAGACTGGGCCGATGTTCAGATGTTTGATGTTCAGTTTAGGTCCTTGAAAGCATCAAGCAGAATCAATGTGTCTAAATACACCGATAAAGAAAACCATAAAAAGAGCTTAAATAACTGAAAACATGTCCATGTATGGTGTTACTTCTTCTGTTTACCAAAACCATCTCAATGTGAGTGTCATCCCTTATATTGAGATCTCACATGATTCTATTCTGTAAGCATCATACCATACACAGACTTGTTACAGACTTGTCAAATCTGTCATGAGTTTTCAGTTGCTTTCAGTTGCCACAAGTACAGAAGCAACATCAGTTTAATTTCCTGGGTAGCTGCTTTCTGAGACAGCCAGCATGTTGCATTTCTGCTCACACATGCTAGGATCTACTGTAGGGGTGCACATCTCTGGTCCTGTAAAACAGTCAAGACTGGATGAAGCCTTAGTTTTTAAAAGAATGATGTGAGAATAAATTTATAGAATTTTTGTTCACTGTGAATATACATTTCAAAATATATCCTTTTTTTGTTTTTACTAAAATATCTTAATGCTTAGTACAATGAAATACTTAAATTAAGAAAAAAAAGTGCTACAATAATGCATTACCAATAAGCTGGGAGCTTGAAACAGAGGAAGCTGAGCTAAGCAGAGCCAGAAACATTCTTAGTAAAAGATGTCATAGATTTAAATGTATAAAAGTCAGTAAATTGCCTTTTAAAATGTACAGATCATAATACTGTTTTTGATTAAACTAATATTATAGTAGCTCATCTTTCTGCTCTTTACATAACCTGCCATGTCTAAAGCAAAGCAATTAAGCAAATGTACATAATGTGAGATACAGCATATTTTATTATGGTGCACCCACAACACTAAATGTATATCCTTACTTTCAAATCTGGAATTTTCTATTATGGGGGGCATGTCATATTATGCTAATTAAAGCAATATCTGATGATCTATTGTTGTCATGTCTATGATTGGCTAGTTGCTAAGAATTATATTTATATATTTAATGGAATGAAAACACAACTGCACAAGTTATACCTGATTGGTGGTTTTCTCCATCACAGTACCTTGTTGAGGTCTTGCTGTGCTTAGGGAAAGAATACAAAATTAAATGTTACTGAATCAGAGAAAATTACCTGTACACCAGGTGTGTTGCAAGAATATCAATTATTTCACTATTTCTTAAAGATAAAAATAGTATGAAATCTTGAATTAGAATAGGTTGAGCCCCCTGCCAATTTAGAACACTTACCAATGCCATGTTCAGAATTTTTCATCTTACAAATCATTATATATTGAGCAAGAATAACAGCCACACACATTCCCAGCACTGCTCCAAGACAGCTCACTACAGGACACACAGGCTTTTCTGTAGAGCAATATTTATAAAATAATTGAATATACAAATTAAAGTGAAAAGTGTGTGGTATGCGACCATGATTTTAGACATTAACCATATACTTCAGCTATACCATGAATTAGAATGACGATATAACAGTTTAAATGAACAAAGCTTTACTTTATTCTGCCTACACATCTGACATTTTACGCATAAAGAGTTTATCTTTGTACTGTGAATTTTTTGATCCTCAAAACAGCACATATTAAATATACATACATGCATAACCTCAGTTGCTTTGGCTCCTCCCATATCCTGACTACCTCCCCTCCTGTGGCTCCTCCCACATCCTGACTACCTCCCCTTCTGTGGCTCTTCCCAGATCCTGATCACCTCCCCTTCTGTGTCTCCTCCCCCCAGACATAGATAAGCTCTAGACTGACTGGGTGACTTTTTTTCTGGGTCTTTCCTGCTGTAGATGGATTTCAAACAAACTTACATTCACTAAACCCAGACTAGCACTTCTAGAAACCTGGAATAGACTTCTGTTGCTTTTGTTCATTATTGCTTGTTTTCTTGCTGTTGTGGTGTCCTGTGTTGACCAGAGGACAATGAGCTTTCCTTTGATTCTTGGTTCCTCTCAAGGTTTCTTCTTCATGCTCTTTGGTAGTTTTCCTTGTCAATGTTGCCTTTGCTCAGACACTGTGGGCTGCTTTGTGAGAATATCTGTTGTAAAAACTGCTATATAAATGAAATTGACTTTGAAACTTGACTTTTGCACTGTACTGTTTTATTTCATATCTGAGTACACACACTGCTCTGACACGTCAGTCTCCCTACTTCCACATGTATCCTCTTTAATTAAACTTCATGTATTGCCTTTTCTGCATTTATGTGTGATTTGTTGTTATCTGTTATGTTCTGTTTGTACTTTGAATAGGACCTATAAAATTAAAACAAGTCAGATTAATAATGAAAAAAAAAATTTTGATAAAAATTTATCCGAAGCAAATAATGTATATTGATTATTAATCCAACATCAAAGTACAGTAACATATGTATTTATAAACACTGGTAAAAATTTGGAACCGTACATGTCTTGTAGCTCAAAAAGATAAGTATCCAGACTGGTATTATCATTGCAGAGTAACACTCAGACCTCAGAGGAGACACTTTGAAACAAAGCAACTGACAAACTAAATAAACTTCATGAGCTTTCAGGTCTCATGACTCAAAATCTCATTAGCTGGCAAAAGTCACATGGTCCTGTTCTGTCCTGTTGTCCTACAACCTTGTTTGGCCACCTGCAGTGTCGGATCTCTTTAAAATAAATTGAGCCCAACATCCATGTAATTTAAAGTAACAGAGCACCACTCAAAGAAGGGGGTGATTTGACAATCTTGGTTATAATATTTAAATTTGCTCTACATTTTTTTAGTAGTATTATATATTTATCTTTTTTTATACGGGTCAGTTTATTTGAGTGCAGATTATTTTGGGCATTTATTTATCCAATAGAAGAGTAATTCAAAAAATGTGCCCCTTCCCCTGTGCTACTGTCCTTTCAATCCATGCCTGATGAAACATGATTGGATAATGCTGTACCACAGTGGTGCTCAATATTTTATGGAACATTATTAAAAAAGTTTATGACAACAGTCAGAATATCTTAAAAAGGTGCTATTTTGTTTTATATAGTGTTTTAGTTTGTCTCATTTAAGTGTAAAGACACAAAACAGCAAGAGTTATTTTCTCAAATTATGAAGTGCGGAAGTCTATGTCACTTTTGTTGGTCCTGTTTGTAACAACTCACTGCTGCATCTTTGTTTATGGAATTTGGTTTTACGATTTGTAAATTAAATGTAGTTGTGAAGGAATCATTGTAAGTAGCTGAAGGGACTAGTCAGTGGTTGTGGGTGAGGAGAGTCCAGACTAGGCAGGGAAATGCATAATGCAAATGGAACCATTGCAACTGAACTTGCATTAAATTTACTAGTTAGGCTGGACATGGGCTTAGTCACTGTGGAGACTAACATGGAACTGCTGTGTTGGAGAATACTTGGTGGTATAGTTCATAACATCTATATTAAACTGTCAGCACTGAGTACACATTTACAGTGTCAGTCGGGTCAATGGGTATGACTATAGTCTCTGGGGAGACCAGTGACGGATTTTATAGGTTATGAAGTGATTGGCTGCATATGGGCACTACAGTGGGTAAATGTAATGTATTTCACTGTTACTTTTGGTGGCTGTAGCTCCTCCCACACCCTGACCACTTCCCTTTTGTGCCCCCCCCAAGTTAGAGAAGCTCTAGGCTGATTGGGTGACTTTTCCTGGGTCATTTCTGTGCCAGATGAGTTTTAAACACACTTAGACTCAGACTAGGACTCCTATAAACCTGGAATAGACTTCTGTTACTTACTTATTCTTATTACTGATTTTGTTCTTTATTGCTTATTTTGTTCCTGTTGTGATGGCTGGTGTTGAGCAGAGGATGATGGGCTCCTCTTTCGAGTCTGGGTTCCTCTCAAGGTTTCTTATTTTTGCTCTTTGAGAGTTTTTCCTTGCTAACTGCGGACTCAGACATCTGTAAAGGTGCTTTCTGACAATGGCCATTGTAAAATGTACTGTATAAATAAATAACACTTTGAAATTTAACTTAGTTACATTGAACAGTTTTATTTCATATCAGAGTACATACACTACTCTGGCAAATGAGTCTCTCAACTTCCACATGTACGCAAACTTTATGAAAACTTCAGTTATGACTGCTTTGTTGCAGTTTCCTTGTAAGTGCGCTCACTATGTTTTACTGTTATGGGTCTTGGGTGTTTTTGCAGAATACATGTTTAATATATGAGCTCCCATGTTACTGGAAATGTATTATTATTGTAGTATTGTTTTTTTTTATTTATGTATTAGGATATTTTAGTTTAAAAGATTTCACCACACACAGGAAGTGTATTATCAGGCACTATCAGTCTAAGCTTGTATAATTTTTTTTTTCCCCCCTATGTGCATTTTCACAGTGAACACAAAGTCTAAAACTGTTCTCACACCATTCTCTTATAACAGAATCCTATCCCTGCACTGTCAGGCTCTGTTTGGTTTAACTCTGGATGACTTGAATATAATTCAGTGTCAACTCTGAGTTTGGCCTTGATTTAAAACCTTGACTGTATGTGTGTATGCGGCTGTGTGTGTGTGTGTGTGTGTGTGTGTGTGTGTTTGTGTGTGTGTGTGTGTGTGAGTGAGTGAGTGAGTGAATAAATGAATGAATGAATGAATGAATGAATGAATGAATGAATGAATGAATGGGCGGGCATGTCTCTCTTGCTGGGAGCCCTGCACACTGTGACAGCTCTAAGTTGTGTTAACCTGAAGCATTCAAGAGTTAAAAACACATTTGTCAGAAGGAGAGTATAAGTGTCCTCATAATGTAATATCTATATTACACACACAAGATTATTTAGGGGGATTGTGTTGCTGTGTTTCAATCTCCTTGTAAGTGGACTTACTATGTTTTATTGTTATGGGTCTTTGGTGTTTTTGCAGAATTTTTTTGGTATCTGTCATTTACAGTCATTTTGGTGTCTGCTAGTACAAGGTTAATATATGAGCTCCCATTTTACTGGAAATGTATTATTGTAGCACTGTTTGCTTTTTGTATGTATTTCATGACACTAAGCATTACAATGTTTTAGTTAAAAAGTTTTACCACTGTTTTTGCATATAGGAATTGTATTATCAGACACTATCAGTCTAAACTTGTGGGGTTTTTTCATATGTCTATATTCACAGTGACCACAAGGTCTAAAACTGTGTTCTCAAACCATTCTCTCAGAAAGCAGCTAAACAGGGAAGTAAACTGAGGTTGGCACTGTACTTGAGACAAAGTGATTTGAGTATGTTAGAATGACATTGTAGAATAACCATATTCCTGCACTGTCAGGCTCTGTTTGGTTTAACTCTGGATGCCCTGGCCATTATAATTCAGTGACAGCTCTGAGGAATTGATGAATGCAGCAATCTGTATTAATCCAGAGATAAATTTTCATTGGCTGGGGGATGTTTTGAGCTATTGTCTATCTTATTTGGCCTTGATTGTAAAAGCAGAAATTCTACTATAGTGCCATCTGTTCATGATGACTTCCTGCGTTAGTGATCAAAAAACAACTCCCAAGACACTTCATGAAACAGAATAATCTGAAACATTTTTAAACTGTAAAATCTGTACATATTTTATAGAGGACTAAAAAGATTATTGTAACTTGATCAAACAAATACCAGTTATAACCTGAAGCAAAAGTTTAAAAAAAGAATCAATGACTCAAGATCTAAGTTGTTTTAGCTTGTTACACTCAAAAGTTAAAAGCACATTTAGTAGGAGGAGAGTATGAGTGCCCTTATAACATATCTACATTACCCAGACAAGTGTACAGTTTGGTATTTTCAACTTTTATAACTTGTTTTTGTTTTTATTGTTGTGAATAACTTTCCACAGTATAATGTATGTAATTAATATTAATGAACCTTGTGTTCCTGTGAGATACATGGAGCAGTTTTCAAACATGACAGACTAAATAATCTATTGCCAGAAACACATACTGGCAAATAAAAGTGATTTATTATTATACTGATAGTATGTTTGGAAGGTTTATTTAGGTTTTCAGGCAGCACTATGTGAGGCGATAGAACTCAGTGGTTTGAGTTGAGCACCTCTGGTCAAATATAATCCAACCAGCACCCCTCCACCACCCAGTTTCAGCGAGAGATCATTATCTGCACTTCTATTTCCTATAGAGTAGCAAAAATAACCAACAGGAAATCAGGCCCCAATCACATTTAGAAGTGGTGCTCACATTTAATGATTAGGATACATATATTTATGATGTAGTTCAACATTGTTTTTCTTTAATAGTTTATTTTTATTTGGCCAGGGGTTGCGAATAGTGTACATCCCGTAAAGCACAACATAACGTTTTAGTCTCAGTGCTGCCAGAAAAAAGTTACACATGCTGTGATACCTCATATTTGAAAGAATCAGTATTTCCTAATGCCAAACTACCTAAATCAATTAGTATATAGATACTAATATAAGGACAGTCACCATTAATAACTGCAAGAATAACTGAAGCTCCTGGCTGTCGTTCACAAATTTTATTTATTTTGTTGATTTTTGACAGAATTCTACCAAGCATATATTCTCCATCACACACCTTATATTTATGAATCAATAGCTTTTTGTACTGTGTTCAAGTTGTTACTGTCCTCTTTTAGAGAGAAGTTCTATTATTGGGTTTACACCTCTTCAGAGCCAGCTGTGTTCAGAGATTAAGCTTTTGACTAAACTGGAACGTCAATGTTGATTCAGTGATTCCTGTCAGTGGCAATTTTGTAAAAGGTCATTAGAGGAAACCAAAACTCATAGTGATGTACAGACTCCTTTGCTGTCTTCACAAAAAAAAAAAAATAATAATAATAATAATGATAATAAATTACTACAGGTAAAATGCAAACAAATTTGATCAATTTGTAAGTTTTACTTAAAGACTTTTAGTCATAGAACTATCCATTTGACTGATGGTAGCTCAGTTGGTAAGGTCCTTGACTAGCAATCAGAAGGTTGCCAGTTTAAGTCCCACCACCAGGTTACCACTGTTGGGCCTCTGAGCAAGATCCTTAATGCTTGAGTTGTTTTCAGTCAGAATTGTTAGTAACTTTGGATAAAAGTGTCAGCTAAATGCTCTATATGTATATTATGCTGGTCTAAGTGTATGTTTTGTAATTGATTTTGGTTTTGTAATTGTTCTGGGTTTTAAAAAAGCCTACCTCTACAGTTCCTGTTGTCAGTATGACACATGCAGTTGGCTTGTGTTGGCACTTGTGTTGTACCACCTAAGCAAACTCGGGCAGGCATAACAATAGAGATAGGGATCATCCACATATACATCAAGTGTAAACACAAGTTGTCTGTACATTTGTTTGTGTTTGTTGGTGAACGGAGCCATGTACAGACAGACAATATTTCCTCTCTCACAGAGTAGATGGGAGATGGGAGTGCGGTGTGTCTGACCAGGGCCTGATTTTGTAGGATGTCTCCATCTGAGAACTGGGTTTTTGTGAATAATGGTGTTGTAGAGAATGGCTGATTTATCATTGAACCAAGTGAGTTTGCCTGTTTTGTTATATAACGCGCATGTACTCAAACAGGCCGGAATCTCACATGGGTGTACTCATTTTCTTGATGTCCTGTTTTCTGCATCTTGTCCTCATAGACCTGTAATGCAGCATAACAGAACTCTTTAGTATTGGGATCCCTTTCACACAAACAAGGGAAGTTGTGCTGTCGCCCCGTAGGTAACAAATAAAAAAAGTGCAACTCAACTGGGTCAATGAAAACTGATCTAGGGACAGTGAAACATTTAGCTGACATTTCCTATCTAAAGTGACTTACTATTATGACTGAATACAACTTGAGCAATTGAGGGTTAAGGGCCTTGCTCATGGACCCAAAAGTGGTAACTTGGTAGTGGTGGGGCTTGATCTGGCAACTTTCTGAATACTAGTTAAGGACATTAAGTAGTGAGCTACCACTGCTCTGCCACAAGTATATAGTAACATAGCTGGTAATTAGACTACAGCTATAAACTATATCAATACCACACATATGAAACCGGATGCAGAGCTGAGCAGAGCCAGAAACATTCTTAGTAAAAGATGTCAGATTTAAATGTAGAAATGGCAGTAAATCATTTTTAAGGATCATAGAGCTTATCATTGTTGATTAGACTATGAATAGACAAACATTACGACAGTTCATCCTCTGCTCTTTACATCACCTGATATGTCTGTAACAAAGCAATTTGAAACATGTGCATTATATGACATACAGCAGATTTTATAGTGCTGCTTCATTAACGTCTACTGCTGTCATATCTATGATTAGCATGTTGTTAAGCATCATAAATATTTCTATATTTAAATATGAGTTTTAATGTCAGCTGTTGCATCCTACATCCAAGATAAAGAGCGTAAACCTGGAGAAAGAGGCTTTACTAATAATGGCATAAAAGTGCAACTGCACAAGTTGTACCTGACTGGTGGTTTTCTCCATCACACTCCCTTTTTGACGTCTCTCTGTGGTATGGGAAAATACAGCATTAATTGTAACTGGATCAGGGAATATTACCTATAAGATAAAAATACAGAAGATAAAAATAGTAT
Source organism: Electrophorus electricus (assembly GCF_041902795.1). Classification (NCBI taxonomy): domain Eukaryota; kingdom Metazoa; phylum Chordata; class Actinopteri; order Gymnotiformes; family Gymnotidae; genus Electrophorus; species Electrophorus electricus. The sequence continues at coordinate 3,827,781 of NC_137512.1, forward strand.
GAAGTTATGAATTAGAATAAGGGACCCCTACCCTTTATGAATACTTACCATTGCCGTGTTCAGAGTTTTTCACCTTACAAATGATTATGGTTTGAGCAATGATAACAGCCACACACACTCCCAGCACTGCTCCAAGACAGATCTCTACAGGACCCACAGGCTTTTCTGTAGAACAATCTTCATAAAATAATTGAATATACAAATGTATTTTATTTAAAGCAAATATACTCGAAGAGACTTGCCTGAATAAGTTTGATTTGATGGATCACACCCTGTTCCTGCACTATCAGGATTTTTTGGAGTTGACTCTGTATGCACACCTAAACAAAACACAAACAGTCTCAGGTCTTAAGTCATCTTGGTTTCCCTCACATGCAAAAAAACACATGCTTTATAAAAATACCCAAGTCTACTACAGAAGAATTAGCTGGTATTTTTATAAAATGTGTTTCTTACAGCACCTTGAAGTCTACTATATAAAAACTATACAGATTGTAAAAATTTTATTTTTTAAATTCCCTAATTGAGAAAATAACTGTGGCTTTGACTTTAAGAATATATGTGTTTTGTGCTTCACTTATAATCCAGTTTTAAATCTAAAGAACTTTGAAAGGTGTAGTTTAATTACCTGTCAGATTTGATGTAGCATAGGTGAAGTTAAACTTTGTTCCATCTGTCACTCCACAGAAGTACAATCCTTCATCTTCTTCAGTAACATTTAGAATAGTCAGAGAGCTTCTGTCATCCTTCCACTTCATTATGAATCTGGAGTTGTTGAATGGAAATGAAAGTATTCCCTCTTTATCTTTAAGCACTTGTCCTACTTGCTGAAGCTCCTGTTGCCAACTAAGCTTGAACCAAAAGCAAACAGTATTTTCTTTAAATGTGCAGTAAAGAGTGATATTCTTCCCAGGTTCAGTCTGCACTGCTCGTTTAAAAGGCTTTGTAGTTTGCACTGGACCTATAAAATGAAACCAAGACAGAATCAATAGGAAAACAATTTGGAGAAAATTGAATCCAAAATAAATAATATATATTGATTATTAATCCAATATCAGAAAGAACTGTAACAAATGTAATTATAAACACTAGTAAAAATTTGTAACCATACATGTCTTGTAGAGAAAAAATATAAATATCCAGACTGGTATCATCAGTGCAGAGTAACGCTCAGACCTCAGAGGAGACGGATTGAAAAGAAGCAACTGACAAAATAAATAAACTTCATGAGCTTTCTGGTCTCATGACTCAAAATCTCATTGGCTAGAAAATGTCACAAGTCTTTCTATGTCCTGTTGTCTAACAACCATGTTTGCACAACTGTAAATATTATTGTGTCTGATCTCTTTAAAACATGTTGAGCCCAAAATCCATGTAAGTTAAAATAATAGAGCACCACTCGAAGAAAGGGGTGATATGACATTCTTGTTTACAGTATTCAAACTTACTCCAAATGTTTTATTATTATTATTATTATTATTATTATTATTATTATTATTATTATTATTATTATTGGTGTTGTTGTTGTTGTTATTATTTTATTCAGGTCTCTTTTTTCTTTTTTTAAGCCAATAGAAGTGTAACTCCTTGTGTGCTACTGTCCTTTCAAACCAAATTTGATTAAATTTGTTCACATATTTAATTTTACAGAAAGAAACTAAACAACGTGAATTATATTCTGCAATTATAAACTGTAGAAGTCTATGTTAGGATTATGAAATGTAGAAGTCAATTTATAGATTATGAACATATTTTATTACAACCCCAACTAGGCTGTGAGGACATAAAAAGGAAAGAGAAATGTAAACGACTAACAGAATGTACATTGTAAAAAAAGGAACAGCATCAAAACAAACAGAAGCCAAAATTGAAGTCTCCTTTTTGATGTATTTCACAGTGGATATTAATTACAAGCAGTCTTACTGGTGCAATGTCTTCAGGAGTGATCCAGGCCAAAACAATAAACAAAACCCACACTAATGAAAGAAAAATACAATAAATAATCCTAACAAACACAAGAAAGACACAATAGACTTTCCTGACTTTCTGACACAGAAACAGGCAAAACCCACACCCAACAAAAATGGCAGTTACTCTCTAACACCAGTATCTGACAGCAAAGTACCAAACAAAACAATATTTACACACTTTATACAACATCTATATGTATATATACAACAGCTACCAAAGCAAGAGGGGTGAAGCCAAAGAATGTCCAAAATGGGGAAAACAAGGTCATACACAAACATCATACAATATTTTAATCACAAGCCAAACAAGCCAACAAATTCCAAAACCATCGCTATTCTCTCTTCTCTTCCTCCTTCTCTCTTGTGGGAGGGGCCATTAAATAGGAGCAGTTGTCTTGAAAACCCGATGAGGAATGAGACGGAGTCTCAAATGGAGGGAAATCCTGGCACTGAACCTAGAACACATACACTCACACACATCCATTTTTCTGTAACACTTTGCTTATGGAATTTTGTTTTAGTATCTGTAAACTAGCAGCAGCTGTGAAGGAATTATCAGAAGTAGATGAAAGGATGGTTGTGGATGAGGAGAGCACAGGTTACTTGGGGAAATGCATAAAGGTGGAATGGTTGAGGTGTTCAGTGTTTCAGGTACATGGAGGACTGGACAGGTGAGTGGGATGTTGTATCATGTCATTGTTAACATTGTAGATCCAAATGAGCATGCATTAACAGTGCCAGTGAGGCTGGATATGGCCTTAGTCCCCAGAGAGACCAGTATGGACCTGCTGTGTTGGGGAATGCTTAGTGGTGTAATACATAAAATGATTATGGACCTGACGACACTGAGTATGCAATAAACATACCAGTGGAGAAGGGGAAGGTCACTGGAGAGGAAAAAATGGGTTTTACAGGTTAGGAAGTGATTGGCTGCATGGGGATATTGCAGTTAGTAAGAATCTGGAGAGTAGTGTGAGTTAAAGTGTAAAGCCCATATGTAACCGGTGGCACTGATCACACACTAACAGTGTCAGTGGGGCTAAGTATGAAAAAAGACTTTAATCAATATCCAATTGACTGTTCTTTTTTTATTTCATGTTTTCTTGTGTTTTTTTCTTGTTGTTGTTGTTGTTGTTTGTTAGTAAAAGGATAATACATGAATTCCCAGATTGTAGATAATGTTGGTAACTGTTTTCTTAATTTAAGTGTTTCTTGCCTAAGCATTAGCATTATTTTAGTAAAAAAAAATGCCACAAAGCATTTGCACATAGGAACTGTATCAGACACTATAAGTCAAAATGTGTGTGTGTGTGTGTGTGTGTGTGTGTGTGTGTGTGTGTGTGTGTGTGTGTGTGTGTGTTTTCCCGTGCCTATATTCACAGTGACCACAAAGTCTAAAACTGTGTTCTCTGGATGTCCTGGCCAATGAAATACAGTATCATGTCTTAGAAATTAATGAATGCACCAATCTGAATTACTCAGGACATATATTGTCATTGGCAGGATGAAGTCTTCAGGTCTTGTTTATCTTATTTGGCCTTTATTGTAAAACTAGAAGTTCCCCTTTAGTTCCTTGTGTTTCATGATGTCGTACTGCCTTAATGATCAAAAAATGTCTGCTAAGATGCTTAAGAAAAGAGAAAAAAAAAAAAGAAAAGTATCTGTAACCTTTTTAAACATAAAAATGTAAAAAGTGTATATTTTACAGATGAATGAAATGATCATTGTACCTGGAACCATTATAAAACCAGTTATAACCTGAAAAATATTTTCAAAAGTAAACACAAACAAAATCTCTAAGGTGTGTTAGCCTGCTGAATTCAAGAGTAAAAAAAATACATTTGGCAGGAGCAGAGTATGAGCGTGAGCACCACCCTGTTTCTGGTGAGAGATCATTATCTGCACTTCTGTTTTCCATAGACTAGCAAAAATAACCAACAGGAAATTGTATTTGTGCTTTTTCTGAAAGAGTGCAAACCTTTAAGTGAAGTGTGACTAAATTAGACACAAGTCTAATTTAAGGTCATGTAAGGTCAAGTGTCACAGGGCCTCTCCACCTGCAGTCTCCATCTCTTTTGTTTATGTTGTACATTTCTGTTGCTTCTGTTGCATGTGTTATATGTTTAGGTTTTGTGCCACACCTCATACAGGTGGCAAGTGTTGAGTCTTATTCACCTGTGTGTTATGTTGTTACGTTGTCCCTTTATAAGACCTTCCTGTTAGAATGACTGACTGTCAGTCATTGATGTTGCTTTGGCTTTTATTCATGTTTGTGCAGGTTGATGTTCTTTTTCATTAAAGCCTTCAGTTGGAGACGATTGCTTCCTACCTTGTCGCACGTTCTTCACACGTCACGGCCTGAAAAACCTTCAGTTCAGACTGCCAGAGCACATCAACTCCGACTGGTGGAGTGCATTGTACATTGTAGGTCTGGCAGTAACTCTTGGAGAAGCTCAACATAACACTGAGCCTGACTCCATTTGAGTGTGTCCTAGGGTTCCTGCTGCTGCCATGACCTTGGAACTCTAAAACATCCTGGTTCAACCTGGTTCAACCAGTCCTGGTTGCGAGAGAGCCAGAGAGTGTGGGAGAAGATACACTGCCACCTGCAGAGGGCCATTGCAGCTTTCAAGAGGACGGATGTTCAGGGAGAAACCACCATCTGTAAGCTGAGGGTCTGTGGGTGTGGGTAATGTGGGTAGCCACCAAAGAGGGGAAGACCGGCTTGAGAGGGAACGTTCGCTCATAAGACATCCCGGTGACGCTCAAAGAGGTCACCTAATAGGCCAACGTAGTTGAGGTTCCTCTGCATTTTATGTGTCCTTCGTAAAGTCTGTCATAACGGGTTCTCTAGACGATGCTGACTTGCTGTTGTATGTCCAACACCAAGTGACATCGACGGAGGACCCTCCACCATGGTTCACGCCCTCCTCAACTCCAGATGTGCAGAGTAAGGATTCAGTACCTGGTGGCCTGGGAGGGGTCAGGGCCCGAAGAAAGGAGCTGGATACAGTTATGACCTCGTCTAGGCTCCAGGCCGTAACAGGAAGTGTGAGGAAAATGGCGAATCAATTGTGTAATGGAAATGAAGTAAGACAGAAAGAGACCAAAGTAGTTCAATAATATACCGTGTATTGTACAACAGACAGTGTGATTTATACAAGAGATAGTGTGACACCCACACTATAATGTCATGAGTGACTCAGGCTAAAATAACAAACAAATACACACTAGAAACAAACACACACTCACTAAACCTATAGAGACAAAAGAAAATACACACACAACTACACTTACTCCCTAGGTGCAAAATACAGAGCAAACCCACACCCCAAACAAAATGGCAGTCACTCCCTACTTACCAGTAAAATCAACAAAAGGCTCAAAGTGGAATATATACAAATATACAATAGCAAAACTAACTATTAGAGCAAAGTCAACAGCAAAGTCAATATGGGAAGCAAGGTCATACACCAACTCAAATATCAAATACTACTAACACACATCTCACACAAATATCACTGCCTTCCCCTCCATAGCATCTTCCTCATTTTATTACTCCTCAGGGTGGGCGGAGTCTTGTCTGCTGATTTGCTGCAAACATGAACTCTGTAATGGAATCTGGAACTGGATCTGGAATGGAACACACACAGCCACACCAAAAGAACACAAGACGTAACAATACTGGTGAGTCACATCCCGGATACCAAACTTATCAGCTCCTCCCACTGTGCCCATCCATCCTGGCACTCTGGCCCCAGTGTGCACTTTTGGGTGGGGGGGGGGGGGGGGTACTGGCAGGCCCTGGTTGGAATCCAGCCAGCCCTCACAGAGCACACATGGCAGTCACGGCACTCAATCACTTCCCCGGTCCCAATCACTCACGTACTGAATTATCACACGTGTTCCTTATTCGTTTCCCTGTTTAAACTGCTGTGGTCGACGCACACGCTAGTACATCGTCTGTTTCCATGTTTCACAATATTTGTAATAATATCTTTGGGATATGACAGCTTAGAAATATGGTTCAAACATTTTCTGAATCTGTAGAATCTTCCTTTTCAGTTTTGTCAATAGTAAGAATAAAGTGCCTATGAGAGGTTAGATATAGCGGTGAGATTATAGGGGAAGATACACGTCATGTGCAGCACCTTGATATGAAACATATGATATCGTGTTATAAGTAAAACCTTTAAAGTGAATTTAAGAAAATATGTAAAAACAAAGGAAATGTGCTGAAACATCAGAAGGTTAAACATAATGTTAAACATAATTCAGAGGTTTATCTCCCACAAAGGTCAGAGTTCAGTGCTTTGCATTAAAGGTTCCTAGTGTGTGCAGAGACTGCAAAGCCTGTTTCTCTGCTTTTGTTTCTGTTTTTTTTCTTTGTAATCTGCATTCTGCAATTAAAAGTTCATCACTCACATTTTGCTGCAGCTTTACAGTCACACTGCTTACAAAAATAAATGTTTCATATTATTATTATGTGTTTAAAACAAATATTTAAAATTATTAATACATCTTTATTAATTTCTCACCCTCTCCACTATCAGACTGCATTTTTTTATGATGTGATGGTGTTAGTGTCTGAGTGTTTGCTTGTGCATGTGTGTGCATGCACGTGTGCATGTGTGTGCATGCACGCATTCATATTATTCAGTAATTTAGAAAATAACACAACATATACTGAAATACTATTTACATATACAAAGGCCCTTAACCTTTAATCTAATCTAAAACTTGGACATGTTATTTTCATATTACAAACATAAGGGTCCTTGGTTACATGTCCATATTCAAAAATGTTTATTTCTATTTTAGCCTATTATGCTTTACACCCTGATTATTTAGTTTATGTTGAATCACTTTTTGTCTATGCAAAATGTTTGGGTAGTTATAGATTTACAAACTGCAATATCTGTGAAGCACATAGCTAGAAACAGGCTATTGATAACTGATAGAGCAACTAAAGTAGGATGGACTAAAACAACCACAAATAAATAGAATTTTGTAATATGAACCAGTATGATGAGAAAATAAATCATACAGTATTAAATAGAATATAATAAAAATAGTTTACATCAGATTTAGTATTGGTGATCTATGATAATAATAATAATAATCATCATCATCATCATCATCATCATAATTTATTATTATATTTCAATATTTATAGCTGATATTTAATATCAGACGCAGAGCAACAAAAACAACAGGCACAAAGCACACTTCTAGTATGAAGAGAAGATATAAAGGTCAGAAAATCAACAGTCATAACTCAATGGGTAGAGATCAAAACATTGTGGATATTCTTTCTCAGTCACCCAGTTTTGAGCACAGTGGTTCTCTAAGACAACTGTGGCACATGAATCTGAAATGAACCAGCAGAAAACATTACACCTTAAAGATCAGAAAGCAGATGAACAGAGAATGAAGAATTAGAGATTAGAGAGTTACAGAGCACCTCCTTTACAACACTGAATGTGCTAGTAAAGAGATAATGTATCCAGACTTCACTTAGAATTATAGAAGGGAAGGGAGCTAATAATCTAGATGATAGTCAGTAGGAGCTGAACGTTTCACTTCAGAGTACATGCTGTCTTCAGGCTGTCCTCTCTTCACCTGCCCTCTTTTGGTTTTCCTCTCATTGAAATGAATGGCAGCATAATTCAGCTCTTCAGCATCATGTCTCTGTGGGAATGAACAACATTGTTTAGTGAACATTACTGTCATTTGTATCCTTATTTAGAATATGACTACTAGTCTGAAACACAGAGACAGTGAGTTGCCTTCTCCTCCTCCTCTACAGCAGTGCAGTGTTGTATGTCTCATACATCTCCACCACAATAGCTTCATGCATGAATATCAATGATGTTGTAATTAGGCTACAGCTATAAGCTATATCAGCTCCACAGATATGAAACAGAGGAAGCTGAGCTGAGCAGAGCCAGAAACATTCTTAGTAAAATATGTCAAAGCTTTAAATGTATAAATAGCAGGAAATTGCTTTTTAAGATTTACGGATTTCATCATTGTTTATAATTCTTAAATATTAAACAGCTTTTCTTCTGCTGTGTTCATCACCTGCTGTATCTGAAACAACGCAATTAAAAACATGCATCAAATCAAGATACAGCACATTTTATCAACATAAACTCCCAACACTCATAAATAGTTCTATATTTAAGTATGATTTTTTTATGTCAACTGATTCATGCCACATTCTCTATAAAGACTATAAACTTGGAGAACAAAGTTTTACTAATAATCGCATGAAAGCATGACTGCACAAGTTGTACCTGATTGGTGGTTTTCGCCATCACACTACCTTGTTGCGGTCCTGCTGTGGTAGGGGAAAAATACACTAATAATTGTAGCTGACCTAGGGAATACTATCTGTATGGCAAGTTTACTGCAGAAGAGTTATCAATATTTTTAATATTTCCTAAATTTAAAAATTATATGAAATAATAAATTACAATAGGTTGAGCTCCCTGCCCTTTATGAACACTTACCATTGCCATGTAAAGAGATTTTCATCTTACATATGATTATGGCTTGAGCGATGATAACAGCCGCACACACTCCTAGCACTGCTCCAAGACAGATCAGTACAGGACCCACGGGCTTTACTACAGAACAATCTTTATAAAATAATTGAATATACAAATTAAAGTGAAAAGTGTGTGGTATGTGACCTTAATATCAGATGCTAATCACATACACTCTGAATTTGGATGCGCTGATGTGTATAACCCTTGGTATTTGTAAATATAACAAAAATACTGAACACTCTTTATCTTTGTGTCCTTCACATGGTTATCTAAATTTTTGTGACTTGTGATGGTCATATAGAATTTTGAAAGCTAATAAGTATTTTATTCTATGATAATCATTTAATTCTATTTTATTCTATGATAATCATTTAATTTAAAATTTAAATGACACAAAGATACTTGCTTAAATTAGTGTTTTTGGGGGTATCCAACCCTCTTCTTCTATTATCAGTCTTTGTTTGGTTTAACTCTCGATGTCCTGGTCAATAAAACAGTGGCAGATCTTAATTCATTTTGGTTTCCCTCACATGCTTGAACAACAAGTGTACTACTGTAGAATTAGCAAGTCATGTTATAAACTCTTTTTCATATATCACTTTGCAGCCCACCGACTTTATTTATGCTGTATTTATAGTACAGTATAAAGAAATATTTTTCTACATTCTACACAATAAAATAACTGTGGCTTTGACATTCAGATTACAAGTGTTTTGTGCTTTAGTTATAATCTAGATTTAAATATTAAGAAGTTTAAAAGAAATCATGTAATTACCAGTCACAGCTACAAATGTAACAGAGGAAAAGTGAACTTCTGATTTTTCTGCCACTCCACAGAAGTACGTTCCTTCATCTTCTTTAGTAAGATTTAGAATAGTCAGAGAGTTTGTGGTGGTATTAATCCAATTCATTATGAATCTGGAGTTGTTGAATGGGGATGAAATCAGGGCCAACTTCATTATTTTTGCTCTTCCTACTTGCTGAGGCTCCTTCTTCAGTCTTTGCTTGTACCAAATGCAAGCTATGTCATCATCCTTATTGGATGGTGCTTTGAATGTGCAGTTAAGAGTGATACTTATTCCAGGTTCATTAAGGACTGTTTGATTAATAATCTCTGTAGTTTGAACAGGACCTCTAAAATGAAACAGATTCAGACCAATAAGGAAAAAAAAACAAAAAACTGAATCCAATGTATATTCCTTATTAATCCAACAACAAACTACAGTAACACATGTAATTATGAACACTAGTAAAGATTTACAATCATACATGTTTTGTAGCTCAAAAATATAAGTATCCAGACTGGTACCATCATTTCAGAGTAACTCTCCGACCTCAGAGGAGACAGTGTGAAAAGAAGCAACTGACAAACTAAGCACACTTCATGAACCTTCAGATCTTATGACTCAAAATCTCATTGGCTGGTAAAGGTCACATGGTCCTGTTCTGTTCTGTTGTCTCACAACTTTCACTGGCCACCTGCAGTGCCTGATCTCTTTAAAATACAAAAATTGCTGTAATTATAATACTACTACTACTACTACTAATAATAATAATAATATTTGTTTCCCCTTTTTTATACAGCTCAGATTTTAGAGTGCAGATACTTTTGGCCATTGATTTTTAGCCAGTTGAAAATTTGCTCAAACTTGTGCTCCTCGTTTTGTGCTACTGTCAAACCACACCTGAGGGAGCAAGATTAATGTTGTAGCAGTGAGACACTCAATATTTTATGAAACAGTATCGAAAAGGGTATAACAGCAGTCAGAGTAACTTAAAAAGGTTTTATTGTTTGTTGTGTCATATTTAATATTAGAATAAGAGACACAACAGCAAGAATTATATTCTGGAATATAGCTGTGGAAGTCTATGTTAGGATTATAAACTGTGAGAGCCTATGGAAGGTCTTTTTGTTGGTCCTGTCTGTATCTCTAAAATTCCTGAACCTGCTGTTGCAGTTGGTCAGCCGGCTAGCAGGAGGGACATGCACACTCCTTCTAGGGATCACTCCCCTTACCTGCCCTGCTCACGATCACCGGAGTACTAATTGAACTCACCTGATCATTAACCATGATCTGCTTATTTAAACCCACAGATCCCAAGAGACGGGGCTGCACATTAGAGGACCTAAGACGGCAGTCTCGTTTGATAACTGTGCTCACTCATAGAGAACGACTGTTTGAGTTTTGTTTAAGTGTTATCATCGCTAGATACCAATGGATAATAAAGAGCACTTTGCTGCAACCCCACCTCTCGCTTCTTCTGTGCCGCAAACGTCACAGAATCACATATGTTTCTGTCCACTGCAGAGTCACACACTCTCCCAGGGAAGGTCTCACTGAGAGTACATTGATGCAGTGTCTTGTGCAGCTGAACTACATTTACACTGGACATTATTACTGTAAGCATGGTGACAGTAGGCATGTGTAGTAAAGTACTAAACATTACTGCCTTTAACTCTTAAAAGGGAGCTGAGTGCTTTAAGACTGCTCCCCCCAGACACCCAACCAGCATGCAGTGGTAGTCATGAATGTGCACTGAATCTAAATAGGAAGTAGAAGCATGGGTGAGAAATGTTTTGCAGCAGCAGATGACAAGTTGTTTTGACTCTCTTGAATATTAAGATTTACCTTGACGTTTTCATCAGTAGATCCATATAACCACCTATGGATACATATTACTTATGTTTCAGGTCTAGATGATGTTACATTTACACCAGATTACATTGTCTTCTACAGCTGTCTCATTGGGGATTTTCACACAACGTGGCCAAGTTCATAGCGCTGATGAATTGCATTGAGACTGACAGTTTTAATGTAAGATGAGTTCAATAATGTTATTTTATGAGAATTTTGTGTCTAAGTGCTTACAGTATAAATGGCTCTAGGAGAACTTTGTACCAGGTGAGGGAATAGTACTTTGTACATAGTGGTTGCAGCCACTAATAGCTACTAATGTGTTTTTTTTACATGTCATTTAAAATTCTGTTCTTTTGTGTTCTACGTTTTCATCATAATCTACGTAAGCATCTATGGATACATATTACTCATGTTTTAGGTCTAGATGTTACATTTACACCAGATTACACTGGCTTCTACAGCTGTCTCTTTGGAGATTTGCCTACAGTGTCCCAGAGTTCTATATGCTGATGAATCATGTGAGTGAGAGTAATAATTTAAGATTGGTTTGTAAACATGTTTTATTATTATGGCCAAAGAACTTGCAGAGAATGAAGGTAGAAAACATGAGTCTCCAACCTAAGGTTTTTTAAAACATTTTTTTAAAGTAACGAAAATAAACCTGAACATAACAAAAAACATAATGACATACCTCCCAGGTGGTGTGTCTACTGATGCACAACACACACCACCTGAGGGAATCTTGGATTAGAATAAATTAGACAAGTGACAATTAACATAATGTATGCACAAGTGCACATACTTCACTACCGCTGAATGCCAGTAGCTATCGGTAGAGGAATAGCATGCATGATATTTATGAGAAGTGAGTTCCTAATTATAGTATTGTAAAAACCATCTCTAGAAGAACTTGCTACCAGGTATTCACAGGACAAAGCTGAGACTGAATGCAAGTCAGAGTGATTTAGTGTGACGGAGGCGGCACAGCAGAAGCGAGAGGTGGAGTAACAAGAAAGTGCTCTTTATTATCCAGGAGAATAACAATGTGAAGCACTGACAAGACAAAACACAATCTTTCTTCTAGAAGACAGAGAGGTGATGTGTCAAGACTTTCAGGTCTGTGGCCAGCTAATGTGCAGCGGTGCCTTCTGGGACCTGTGGGTTTAAATGGTTGAAATTGAAAATAGGATACAGGTGAAGATAATGAATAAGCAGGAGATTGGGAACAGTCAGGGTAAGTGGTGTGATCACTAATAGGAATGGGTGTGTCCCTCCTGCTGGATGGCTGACCAGACGTGACATTTAGCGGTAATTGTCATCAAAGAGTTTTAAGTTTGCAATGAATTCCCCTAGAAGCCTAAAGACTGAGCAAGCCTTATCTTTGTGCATTTACATGATGTCCCTTTTGTTTTTGTTTTTGTTTTTTGGGGGGTTTTTTTTGCATGTTTTGTATAAACACTTTTGCTCCCCGGTCTGCACTTTGGTCCTGCATCCACAAAATGTCACAGTGAGAAGCTGGACAAAGGAGGAGGTACAGCATGTTTGGCAGAACACTTCAGCCTTCAAGATGCAGTAATTGGATGACAACAGATGCTGGAGGAACAGGGTTTGGACCTGGCTAACCTATGAGGCAATGCAGACAGGTTGGTTGGCTGCATCAGTGTGCTCTCTGTGAGAACCGTTTCTTCTTCTGCCTCCAGGATTTCCAGTTATTACATTGCTACCATTTATGGCTTATGACTGTACAAGAAACCTCTCTAAGCCATTGGGGTTACAATGTGAACTGTACTTTATTTACCAGCCACAAATGCCAGGCCATGCTAAATGATCATTTGTCATTAGTCAACTTGCATGGAGGGCTAAAACCTGGGCACTGTAATGGTGACAACTGACTCGCCACTGAGGCAGGGCTCAAATCTGTTTTTCACCATCATAAATGGGGTAGAGCCTGCAGTAGACCCCTGCTATGACCCCATAATTTCCTGGAAAAATAATGACATGCTCACATGGTCTCCACATTATCTGACTCACTGCTTTACTTCAGTGGCCATGCTCTACCAGTTCACCTCCTCTGAGAGCCCCAATGCCATATCTGAGATGTTCATCCCAGCTCCATTTCAGGACTTCGAGGAGGTGTATACCCCAGAGATGCCAGTCAACTTCCTTCTCAAAGGGAGGACAGACTGGTTCATCCAACCACTGAACAACACTTGCCATCCTCACTGCAAGATTTATCCTGTACTGAAAATTGGAGAAGTGAGTTCCATGTGCATGATGACAGCTACGAAAGCTACCTCAAACTCAACTACGAATTTATGCAGGTGACCAAGATGGAGGCAGTGACCAACTGGTCCCACCCCCAGATGTGTCGTAACTTCCAAAGTTTTCTGGGTTTTGCTAACTTCTACCAGCACTTTATTAGGGAGTGGGAGAAGTTCTACCACAATGGCATGTTAACAACCCCAAACTTAAACCAGTAGATTTTTTATTTTTTTTTTTAAATTGCATCGGTGATTGGGAGCTGTTGGTTTTCAGATTGTTTGTAAGGTGCTCAAGACCCCTTGTGGTATTAACTGACCAAGAATCTCCAATACCTACAAACAGCTGAACTCCAACTAAGCCATGTTGTCTGTTATCTGTTAGAGCGTCGATTTTTCCATCACTTATTTACTTAGATTCAAGAATATCAAAGTAGATGCCATGTCAAGGCAGTTCGACTCAGAAGCCACATGCATTAACCACTAGCTCCTTCCTGCTTCCTGGGATCCATTCGATGTGACCTGGAACGAGCCATCCTGCAGGTGAACCCTCAACCGAGCTGTCTGGATCACCGGTTGTATGTGCCTCTTCAATGCCGCTACTCTCTCATCACATGGGCCCAGACATCGCTAGTAATGGACCACCCAGCCTCAACATGGACAGGACAGCTGCTGGTGGCCTCCGATGCACTGAGGCATCATCCATGTAGGCTGCTGCACCATCTGTGCTAGAAGCACAAGACAGTTCGGACTTGCCCTGCAGACAAGCTGCTGCCTCCCTGTACCTGTGAGCCCCTGGTTTCACATAGCAGTCGACTTTGTCACTGATCTCCTGGTTTCAGACAGTAATACCACCATCCTTTCTGTTTTCAATCACTTTTCTAAAATAGTCCGTTTCATCTTTCTTCCAGCTTGTCCTACAGCTCAACAGCCAACCTATTTTTCCAACATATCTTTCATCAATTCAGATTGCTGGAGGACAGATTGAGGGGTTCGGCTTACATCGCATGTGTGGCAGGAGCTGCTGGGAAAAACCCAATATCAAGGTGAGGCTAATGTCTGGCTACCATCCACAGGTGAAGTTGATAATTTTGCTGAAAATGTATTCAGAGATCTTTGCAGCTCTCAGGTACTTGCTAGTGTAGAACCAAAAAGAGCTCAACATAAAACCAAAATCAGAGACGCACACTCTTCTGGAATTGCAACAATTTTATTCCCTTTATGCCTAATATCCTTCAATTATTTAGTCTTCAGAATGTACAAAAATAAATCTCAGTGTAAATCAAACAGCAGTATCATGTCAGGGAGGTAAAAAAGGGAAAATGAAATGCATCACTTCTTCCCTAACTCTCTAAAATCAGTAGAAAAGGCAGAGGCCAAAAGAACCTAAAGGGAGAGTAAAGTAAGAACTTATAAGCCCCTACTTACACTACCTTTTACTGAGGGCATTGATTATAAACTCAAAGCCTTACAGTGTTGACCTCTGATCAAGCCACCACAGGGCACCATCACATGAGCAAACCCATGAAGAGTTAATTGTTCCATTGGCCAATCAGTTAAAAAAAATAGCACAAAAATCAGTCCCACAATATTCAATCCCACAAAGATCAATTTAACTGGTGTCACTCCTGTGACCCAACTTTACAACGGCCATATCCCACCTATTCATTACTTCAACTTGAATTACTCGAACAACACGGACGGGTAGTAAGCTGAGACATGAGGAAAACATGGACGTAAATAAACACGAACTAAACCAACGGCAGAATCAGGACGATGACGGAGACAGCAACAATAACTCGAAACACAATCAAACATACCAAAATGACTGAAAATAATAAAAACATAACTGAAAGACAAAACCCACAGATTAAATGACCAAGACTGAAGAAACAAACCATACACAGGTGAACATAATTACAGGCAGAGATACTGACCAGGGCGTGAGACAGAACAAAACCAAAACAAGGACTGGACAACAGGAATGAGTAAAAGCGATGACAGTCACAGAAAAAAACAAATGAAACTACGGAATGGACCAACAAGGAAGTAAAGAAAAACAAAAGACAAGACAGGGAAATATTGGAAACGGGGACGCCCAGAGGATGGACAATCGTGACAACTGATTAGTTAATTAAATTACAATCAAAAGTAATAGCCTATTTATAGTAATGTTTCATTTGGACATTATTAGTACAACATTTGGGGGATGGTTTATTCTTATGGTGCACCAGGCACCTCGCCTGAGACACACACACACACTGCACCTCTGCCATTTCCACAATTATCTACTGATAATTGATTACATGCACCTGTCTACACTGCCATGTGTGAAGCTTCAAATCATTGTGGATATTTTATCAGTCAGCCAGTTTTGTGCACAGTGGTTCTCAAAGACAAATGTGGCATTTTACTGTTGAAGATGGACTGAACCAACAGAAACACAACATACCTTAAAGATAAGAAAGCAGATAAATGGAAAATAAAGAATTAGAGATTATAGAGTTACACAACACCTTCTTTACAATACTGCATGTGCCAGTAAGGAGATAATGTATCCAGACTTCACTTTGGATAATAAAAAGGAAAAGAGCTAATAATCTAGATGATAGTCAGTAAGAGCTGATCATTTCACTTCAGAGTACATGCTGTCTTCAGGCTGTCCTCTCTTCACCTGCCCTCCTCACAGATATGAAACAGAGGATGCTGAGCTGAGCAGAGCCAGAAATATTCTTAGTAAAAGATGTCATTAATTTAAATGTATAAATGGCAGTAAACTGCTTTTTAAGACCCCCAGATCTTATGATTGTAGATTAGACTGTGATTAAACAAACATTACTAAAGTTCCTCTGCGCTTTACATCACCTGCTATATCTGTAACAAAGCAATTAAAGAAATGTGCATAATATGAAATACAGCAGATTTTATTAAGGTAGAACTGCATCACTAGCATTTACTGCTGCCCTGTCTATGATTAACATGTTATTAAGCATAATAAATATTTATATATTTAAGTATGAGTTTTAATACAGTATGAATTGTAATTGGATCAGGGAATATTACCAATATTACCAAGTCAAAATTATTGCTGATTTTTTAAATCAATATTTTCTGTCATCCTTCCACTTCATTATGAATCTGGAGTTGTTGAATGGAAATGACAGTATGCCGTCTTTATCTTTACGAACTTGTCCTACTTGTTGAATCTCTTGCTGCCATCTGATCTTAAACCAAAAGCAAACAGTCTTTTCTTTAAATGTGCAATAATGAGTGATATTCTTCCCAGGTTCAGTCTGGACTGCTCGTTTAAAAGGCTTTGTAGTTTGAACAGGACCTATAAAATGAAACCGAGCCAGAATCAATAAGAACACAATGTCGAGAAAATTGAATCCAAAACAAATAATACATTCTGATTATTAATCTAATATCTGAAAGAACAGTAACAAATGTAATTATAAATGCTGTTTAAAAATTTGGAACTATACATGTCAAAATCTAAGTATCCAGACTGGTATCATCATTGCAGTGTAACGAATAGACCTCAGAGGACACGGTTAGAAAATAAGCAACTGACAAAATAAATAAACTTCACGAGCCTTCCGGTCTCATGATTCAAAATCTCATTGGCTAGAAAATGTAAAGTCTTTTTCTGTCCTGTTGTCTAACAACCAAGTTTGGCCACCTGCATTGTCTGATCTCTTTAAAACATGTTGAGCCCAACATCCATGCAAGTTAAAATAATAGAGCACCACTCGAAGAAAGGCGTGATATGACAATCTTGTTTACGGTATTCAAACTTACTCCAAATGTTTTATTATTATTATTATTATTATTTTATTTAGGTCTCTTTTTTCTTTTTTTAAGCCAATAGAAGTGTAACTCCTTGTGTGCTACTGTCCTTTCAAACCAAACCTGATTCAATTTTTTCTCATATTTAATTTTAGAGAAGAAACAAAACAACGAGAATTATATTCTGCAATTATGAACTGTAGAAGTCTATGCTAGGATTATGAACTGTAGAGGTCAATGTAAGGATTATGAACATCTTTTGTCATGACCCCGTCTAAGCTGTGAGGCCATAACATAAGAATGTAAGTTGTAAAAAGTGAACAGCAACAAAACAAGTGGAAGCATAAATGGACGCCTCCTTTTTGGTGTGTTTCACAGTGGATATTAAGTACAAACAATCTTACTGGTACAATGTCTACAGGAGTGACCCAGGCCACCACCACCACCAGGATCCAACAGCAAAGTACCAAACAGAACAATATTTACACACTCTATACTATCTATAAATATACTCAAATATACACAGTAGCTAAAGCAGGAGGGGAGAAGCTAAAGAATGAAGGCCAAAAAATGGTGAAAACAAGGTCCTACACAAACTCATACAAAATTTAAATCACAGCCAAACAAACAAACTCCAACCTAACAAAGCTGTCTCACTTCTCTCTTCTCTTCCTTCTTTCCTCTTCTGGGAGGGGCCATTAATTAGCTGAAGCAGTTGCCTTGAAAACCCGGTGAGGAACTGGGCAAAGTCTCAAACGGGGGAAATCCTGGTAGTGAACCTGGAACACATGCACCAAACGAACACAATAAATAACACAGACTTCAGAAAACCTGTGGGAAAGAGAAAAAAAAATAGCTTCTGGATGTTTTTTTGAGGAGCAGCATGAAAATTGAAAAAGGGATTTTTGATATGCTGTAAAAAAAAGAACCATTGAGAACTAACTGAAAGCTAGAGGCTGTTATGACATGCACACATAATGCTTATGAAGTGATTAGTGAATATGAATTCAGGTCCTACTTGTTGGTGGTTCATTTTCTTTGATCATGATTTATGTTTTTATTTTATCTTTTGTTTTTTGTTCTTACTTACCTTACATTTCCCAGTTACTGTCATTTTCTACTTTATATATTATGTCTAATCATCCAGTGTACCGAATCAGCAATCATCCAGTATATTTACTATAGTTGTAATGGCATACAGCAAGAGAACCTTCCTGACTTCAAAGATGGTTAGTAGTGTATTAAGCTTGCATACAATAGTTCATATCAAGACAGAAACATAGGTAAGAAGGGAATGTTACAGGGCATAACAGGTAAACTAATTCAATAGTTTGTATTAGAAATGATTAACTAAAGTCACAACTATGTTAAAATTACATTATAAACAATGACAGAGATAGCGGGATGATGGTTCATGACAAAAAGTTACATTGTATAAGAATGTAAGGTAAATATGTAAATAAAGGTGTTACTTTTTATAAGTTACACAACCATTAAAAAAACTATATATATATATATATATATATATATATATATATATATATATATATATATATATATATATATATATAGGTTGATAGGTTATCCCATCATAACAGACAACAAAAAAGATCACATAAATGCATAAATGATCATAACTGAAGTTTACATAAAGTTTGTGTACATGTGGAATTAGAGAGACTAATTTGCCAGAGTAGTGTACATTTTGCAACTTTACAGATGTCTGAATAAAAGTCCCCAGTGATCAACCAAAACACAACCGTGTTAAATAAAATCTTTCAAAGAACATGAAGAGAAACCTTAAGAGGAACCAAGACTCAAAAGAGGAGCCCATAATCCTCTGCTCAACACCGGACATCACAACACGAACAAAATAAGCAATAAAGAACTAAATCAGTATTAAGAATAAATAAGTAACAGAAGTCTATTCCAGGTTTCCAGGAGTCCTAGTCTGAGTATAAGTGTGCTTAAAATCCATTTGGCACAGAAACAACCCAGGAGAAGTCATCAAGTCAGCCTAAAGCTTCTCTTCTTGGGGGTGGGGAGGAGCCACAGCAACCAAAAGTATTTGTGAAATACACTACAATGCCTTAGGCTGTACTCATGTTTACACTAGTTTGTCCAAACTCTTTATAGAAAAGGTAAGGCTTCTCAAGGGTCAAAGGTTAACAGATCCCAAATGACCTCTGGTGGCCACACAGACTATGAAACAAAAGACAGTAGAGGATCTTGAGAATTCTGGTGGCCAATGAGATTTTAACTGAGCCTAGCAAGATTTTTGTTTATTTTGAATTAGTAATATTTAATTCCTCATCCACCTTATTAACATAGACATGACTGAATTTTTTTGATAATTTTTAAGACTTTACATGGGACCAACAAAAGTGACATCTCATACTTATACAGTTCATAATCCCAGAATAGGCTTGTTGTTTTGTCTCTTACTGTAAAATTAAACATGAGACAACATACACAATAAAACCTTTTTGAACTACTCTGGCTGTTGTCATACACTTTTCAATAGCGTTCCATAAAATAGTGAACGTCACTGTGTTACAGCATTAGCCAATCACACTTCATCAAGCATGGATAGATTAGGCAGTAGCACAGGAGCAGGGGTGCATTTTTTGAGTGACTCTACTATTGTCTATAAAAAAAAGCCCAGTCTAAGACTTAGAATCTAAGATGTAGAAAAAAGATAACTGAATAATAATAAAATAAACCTTTTTGAGAAATTTTGCAAACAAGTCTGTAAGCAAGATTTATATATCATTTTTTACTATCATGCATGGTATAGTGTAGTATATAACAACACTGCCTGTCTCGTTGGCGACTGCAGTTCAAACCTCATTGGGTCTAGTGCTCTATGCTGTATCAATAAGAGTCCTTGGGCAAGACTCCTAACACTACAGTTGCCTGTCTGAAACAAGTTTAAATTCTAACTCATTCTGGATAAGAGTGTTTTCCAAAAGCATAAAATAGTGTACATGCATGTTTGGTATAAATACATACATGCATGTTTGGTATAAACATGTTTTAAAATAGATCAGGCACTAATAGTGGCCAAACAAGGTTGTGAGACAAGGACAGCTCAGGACCATGTGACTTTTCCAGGCAATGAGATTTTGAGTCATGAAACACAAAAGTTGATGAAGGTTAGTTAGTTTGTCAGTTGCTTCTTTCAAACCATCTCCTCTGAGGTCAGAGTGTTATGCTGCAATGATGATACCAGTCTGGATACTTATATGCTTGAGCTACAAGACATGTACGGCTCCAAATCTTTACTAGTGTTCATAATTACATGTGTAATTGGATTCAATTTTGTCCACATTTTTTCCTTATTGGTCTGACTCTGTTTCATTTTATAGGTTCTGTTCAAACTACAAACCTTACTAATCAAGCAGTCCTGATGCAACCTGGAAAAAATATAACTCTTAACTGCACATTTAAAGAAAAATATGACAACAATCCTTGCATGTGGTAGAAACAAAGACTGAACCAGGAGCCTCAGCAAGTAGGAGAAGTGCTAAAAAATAAACTGGCCATACTTTCATCTCCATTCAGCAAATGCACATTCAAAATTATTTGGAATGACACCACAAACTCTCTGAATATTCTAAATCTTACTGAAGATTATAAAGGAACATACTTTTGTGGCATGACAGACGGAACAATGATTCTCTTTTCCTCTGCTACATTCATCAATGTGACAGGTAAATAAGTTATTTATTTTAAACATCTTAAAATATAAAACTAGACAATAAAACACAAAGCACTTCTAATCTTAATGTCAAAGCTACTGTTGTTTTATGAAGTGGAGAATTAAATGTCTTTGTTCTGTATAAATACAATGATTTTTATAGTCTGTGGATTGCAAAGTGTTATAAGATACCCTTGTTTTTAATAGAAACTGCTAATTCTTTAGTAGTACACTTGTTTAAACATGTGAGGGAAAGCAAGATGAACTAAGAGCTGACACTCTGTGTATTTTATTGACTAGGACATCAAGAGTTAAACCAAACAAAGACTGATAATAGAAGAAGAGGGTTGGATCCCCCCAAAACAGCCCTTTTAAGCAAGTTTCTCTCTGTCTCTTTGCTTTAAATAAGAAGATTATCACAGGATCCTCCCCTTCAAGGTTCTTTATGATGGGCACACATATTTTATGAATGAATTGCTTCATCCAGAAAGATCTAGATTAACCATGTAAAGGACACTAAAATAAACTAAAAGTCTAGAATGTTGATTCTAAACTTTGTTATATATGTGTAATATTTAGCAAGATATTAAGGGTTATACACATCAGTGTATCAAAGTTCAGCATTAGAGTCAGATCCCCAAGCAACAGTTAACTTGATCGTTGTACATGTGCTGTTCTGAGGGTCTCTCAGTCACACCCTGATCGCATCTCCCCTCCCCAGTCACACAATCTATGGTAGATTATTTTGTCTGTAGTTTTGCCTTTAAAGCTTCATCTACTTTTGTACAACACTATCTTCATTATTCATGTCTGTTACATGCTGTAGACATTCACTACCACCATGGTGTGCTGGTCATTAGCATGGGTCTGGCACTGGCTGTGTCTCTAGTCTGGAATCTCACTGTTTGCTCCAGCAGCTGGACAAGGAAGAGCTGCAAATGTGAGTTAATTCAGGGCAACAAAACTGTCAGTGATTTATTATCACTTGGTTGAATATCTGACATGTGCTCCCTTTTTCATGAATTTCAAGGCAAAACATCTCAGTCAGACAACATCAAAGAGGGAGAGAGACCACAATGCCAAGTATGTTACTATATGCTTGTTTCACTGTACCTGGATCAGTTTTAATTAAACCAAATTTACCCAGTTGAGTTGCACCTTTTTTCTTTGTTATCTACGGGGCTGCAACACAACTTCCCTTGTTTGTGTGAAAAGGATCCGAGTACTAAAGAGTTCTGTTATGCTGCATTACAGGTCTCTGAGGACAAGATGCAGAAAACAGGGCATCCAGAAAATTAGTACACCCATGTGAGATTCCGGCCTGTTTGAGTACATGCGCGTTATATAACAAAACAGGCAAACTCACTTGGTTCAATGATAAATCAGCCATTCTCTACAACACCATTATTCACAAAAACCCAAAGTCCTGAGATGGAGATACCTGTAATTCATCCTACAAAATCAGGCCCTGGTCAGACATACCACACTCTCCCATCTTATGTGTGAGAGAGAAACACTGACTGTCTGTACATGTCCCAGTTCACCAACAAACACAGACAAAGATACACACAACTTATGTTTACACTTGATATATATGTGAATAATCTGAATTGTCATGCATGCCCAACTGTACTAACACAAGCCAACTGGATGTGTGATATTGACAACAGGAAGTGTAGAGGTAGGCTTTTTTAAAACTCAGAACAATTACAAAACCAAAATCAATTACACAAGATACACTTAGACCAGAATAATTTACATTTACAGCATTTAGCTGACACTTTTAAGTGACTTACAACTCTGACTGAAAACAATTGGAGCAATTGAGGATTAAGGGTCTTGGTCAGGGGCCCAACAGTGGTAACCTGGTGGTGGTGGGACTTAAACTGGCAACCTTCTGATTACTAGTCAAGTACCTTAAACACTGAGCTACCATCAGTCAAATGGACAGTTCTACGACTAAAAATATTTAAGTAAAATTACAAATGGATCAAATTTGTTTGCGTTTTACTTGGAGTAATTTTTTTTTCTATGAAGACAGCAAAGCTGGGAGTCTGTACATCACTGTGAGTTTTGGTTTCCTGTATTGACCTTTTACAAAATTGCCTCTACCATGAATCACTGAATCACCACTGACATTCCAGTTTAGTCAAAAGCTTAATCTATGAACACAGCTGGCTCTGAAGAGATGTAACCCTATAATATAACTATAACAACTTGAACACAGCACAAAAAGCTATTGATTATTAAATATAAGGTTTGTGATGGAGAATATATGCTTGGCAAAATTCTGACAAAAATAAACAAAATAAATACAATTTGTGAACGACAACCAGGAACTTCAGTCATTCTTTCAGTTATTAATGGTGACTGTCCTTATATTAGTATCTATATACTAATGGATTTATGTAGTTTGGTATTAGGTAATACTGATTCTTTCAAATATGAGGTATCAAGCATGTGTAACCTTTTCTGGCTGCACTGAGACTAAAATGTTATATTGTGATTTACTAACTCTTAAAGAAAAACAATGTTGAACAACATCATAACTATGTGTATACTAATCATTAAATGTGAGTGCCACTTCTAAATGTGATTGGGGCCTGATTTCCTTTTGGTTGTTTTTGCTACTCTATAGGAAATAGAAATGCAGATAATGATCTCTCTGTGAAACAGGGTGGTGGAGGGGTGCTGGTTGGAACTGAGTTCTAGCACCTTATTCAGCCTCAAATAGTGCTGCCTGAAAACTTAAATACTACTTCCAAACATATCATCAGTTTAATAATAAATCACTTTTATTTGCCAGTATTTGTTTTTGATGCGGGATAATTTAGTTTGTCATGTTTGAAAAATGCTCAAACATGTATCACACAGGAACACAAGATTCATTATTGCCATACATCACACAGGGGAAACAATACACAGAAACATCCTAGTTATAAAAATAGAATATACCAAAGTGCAATTTACAAACACACGCTGTACTCATTCCCCTAAATCATCTTGTCTGCATAATATAGATATTACATTATGAGCACACTCATACTCTCCTCCTGACAAATGTGTTTGTAACTCTTGAGTGTTGCAGGCTAACACACCTTACAGCTGTCACAGTGTGCAGTGTGCATCCCAGCTAGAGAGGCATTCACACACACACACTGCACCTGCCCTGCTCTGAATCACCTGATTACTAATCACCAGCACCTGTGCCTTATATGCCCTCCCCCTATTTAAAGCCTATGGGTGCTCTCCCACAGTTCATTGCTTGCTGACAGCACCTAAGATGATGTTGCCTGAAGTATCATTCTCTTTACCGTCACTATGCTGTGAGTCTTACTGCCGGCATATTGTATATGCTGGTTACATTTTGCCGTAACCCAGCTTTGTGTTTATTACTAGAGAGAATAAAAACTCTCCTAAACTGCACTCACATCTCACTCCCTCTGTGCCACTGTCACAAGAGCTTTTGTTTTTGATACCTTTTGAAACTTTTGCATTAATTTATGACTGGTTCTTGTCTGATGATGGTACCAGATACAAATATTATTTCATTTTTCTCTAAAATATGCACTGTTTTTGATGTTTAAAAATATTTTATTTGCTTATGGGTCTTTGGAGTCTTTTTTGGTGGAGGGGTGCTGGTTGGATTATATTTGACCAGAGGTGCTCAACTGAAACCGCTGAGTTCTATCACCTTATTCAGCCTCACATAGTGCTGGCTGAAAGTTACATTAATCTGCCAAACATATTATCAGTACAATAATAAATCAATTTTATTTGCCAGCTTTTAAATTATTAATGCAGAAAGACATCATGGAACACAGGGGACAACAGGAGATTGTCTGGTTGTACAATAAAAATGAATAAAAATAAGACCTCAAGATTTCCTTCAGCCAATGAGAATTTATGTCCTGAGTAATGCAGTTTGGAGCGTTCATCAATTTCTCAGAGCTGACACTGTATTTTATTGGCCAGGACCTGCAGAGTTAAACCACACAGAGCCTGGCAGTGCAGGAATAGGGTTATTTTATGAGGTCATCATCACTTTGTCATCAGTACAGTACCACCACCAGTTTACTTTCCTGTTTAGCTGCTATCTGAGAGAATGGTGTGAGAACAGTTTTAGACTTAGTGGTCATTGTGAATATAGACATAGAAAAAACATACAAGCTTAGACTGATAGTGGCTGATAATACACTTCCTTTAACCCCATAATGCGCCGCGCCCCCTAGCGGGCACGCGGGCGGTCCCAAACGGGCATACTCAAATAAATTACTTGATTAAATCGATCATTCTTAAGCAAATGCAGTGTGATGAATCCCCCCCCCCCCAAGATATGCTAATACTCACTGGCAAGAAATACATAAATTAAGTTCTTAGATTATCGGTTCTGCAACAATAAAACAATACCAATAAGATGGGCACTCATGAATTAACCATGAACTGGAAGAAACCAAAAATAATCTCATCATAACATAACAAACATCAAAAATAAATGCAGAAAAGATGAAAGAAGTTTAAAGAGGATACATGTAGAAAGTGTGTACATGTGGAAGTAGGGAGAATGACTGGTCAGAGCAGTGTGTGTGTACTCAGATATGAAATAAAACAGTACAATGTAACATTAAGTCAAGTTTCAAAGTCAGGTTTATTTATATAGCACTTTTTACAGCACC
This sequence comes from Electrophorus electricus, assembly GCF_041902795.1. Taxonomy (NCBI): domain Eukaryota; kingdom Metazoa; phylum Chordata; class Actinopteri; order Gymnotiformes; family Gymnotidae; genus Electrophorus; species Electrophorus electricus. Next base: position 3,853,367 of record NC_137512.1, read on the forward strand.
TATTGTCACAAAGCTACTTCACACACGTCAGAGTCCAAGCCCACAGTGACTGAGCCAAAGGCAACATTGACAAGTAAAAATGGCCAAAGAGCATAAAGAAGCAACGTTGAGAGGAAACAAGAATCAAAGGACAACCCATAGTCATAGTGTTCTGGTCAACATCTGGGTTCACTGAATGTAAGTTTGTTTGAAACCCATCTAGAGCAGGAAAAGGCACCCAGTCAGTCTAGAGCTTCTCTTTGTTTGGGGGAGGAGTCACAGAAGGGGAGGTAGTCAGGATGTGGGAGGGGCTACAGCAACTGAGGCTATCCATCAACAGCCCCAAGTAACTGTGATCTACACTGTAGTGCCAGAGCCTAAACTCATGTTTACACCGATATGTACAAACTCTTTTTAAGGTTAACCTTTATTTAATGTTTTTATTTTGGATTTCTTTGTTGATATTCTGTCTCTCTCTGTTAAAATAAACCTATCATGAAAATGATAGACTGTTCATGTCTTTGTAAGAGGGTAAACATATAAATTCAGCAGGGGATCAAATCATTATTTTCCTCACTGTAGATTATTTGCTTTGGATAACTTTTGTCCACATGTTTTTCATTATTGATATGACTCCATTACATTTTATAGGTTCTGTTCAAACTAGAAAAGCTGCTAAATGAGCAGTCATGAATGTACCTGGAAAAAATAGCACTCTTATCTGTGCATTGAACGCGACACCCAGTGACCAGCTTTGGTGCATTTTGTACAAGCAAAGACTTGAAGCAGGAGCCTCAGCAAGTAGGCACAGTGCAAACAAATAAACAGGACATATTTTCTTCTCCATTCAACAACTCCAGAGTTACAATGATGTGGATTACTAGCACAAATGTTTTGCCTATTCAAAATGCTAAAACACATGATGAAGGAACTTATTTCTGTGGAATACCAGAAGCAACAAGGGTTCACTTATTCTCTTATACCTTCATCAATGTGACAGGTAATTAAATGTTTTCTTTTAAACTTCTTAACAATGGATTATAAGTAAAGCACCAAACATTTATTATTTTAATGTCAATGCCACAAATGTTTTATGAAGAGGATTAAAATTATGAATAAATGCAAAGTGTTTTCAGTCATAAACTGCAAAGTAATATAAGATACACATTTTATAAAAGTACCTGGTAATTCTTAAGTAGTCAAAATGTTCAAGCAGGTGAGGGAACCCAATATGAACTAAGAGCAGACACTGTGAGCATTTTATTGACCAGGACAAAAACCTAACCTAATAGCACCTGACAGTGCAGGAATAGGGTTGAATTCCTCAAAAACAGACCAGTCAAGCAAGTATCTTTGTGGCTGTTTGTTTTAAATAAAATGATTATCTCAAAATAAAATAATCATCATTCAAGGTTCTATACAACAGCGACAAGTCACAAAAATCAAGTATAATCAAGGTAACCTAATATTTTATAGTATATGTGTTCTATTTATCAGCATATCAAGAGTAATGCACATCACTGTATTAAATATATAAATATTTATAATGCTTAGCAACTAGACAATCATAGACATGACAATAGTAGATGTTACATTATCTGCTGTTTTTAGTTAGCATAATACGATATGCCCACCATAATAGAAAAGGCCATATTTGAAAGTAAGGATATTTATTTAGTGATGTGCACCTACTCTGATAAAATATGCTGGATTTCACATTATGTACATTTGTTTCATGGCTTTGTTTCAGACAAAGCAACTAATGTAAATAGCAGAATGATGAGCTACTATAATATTATTTTAATCATAAACAATATTCAGATCTGCAAATCTTTAAATGTGTAAATGGCAGTAAATTGCTTTTTAATATATACCTTTTACTAAGAAAGTTTTTGGCTCTGCTCGGCTCAGCTGCTCTGTTTCATATCTGCGGTGCTGATATAGTTTATAGCTGTAGTCTAATTATGGCATCATTGATACACATGCATGAAGCTATTGTGGTGGAGATGTATGAGACATGCAACACTGCACTGCTGTAGAGGAGGAGGAGAAGGCAACTCACTGTCTCTGTGTTTGAGACTAGTAGTCATATTCTAAATAAGGATCAGAATGACAGTAATGTTCACTAAACATTGTTGTTCATTCCCACAGCAACATGATGCTGAAGAGCTGAATTATGCTGCCATTCATTTCAATGAGAGGAAAACCAAAAGAGGGCAGGTGAAGAGAGGACAGCCTGAAGACAGCATGTACTCTGAAGTGAAACGTTCAGCTCTTATGGACTATCATCTAGATTATTAGCTCTCTTCCCTTCTATAATCCTAAATGAAGTCTGGATACAGTTCTGATCCATAGTTTTGTTTTCTCCTCCCCTCATTTGATTTTCAACACCTGTCCCTTGTTTAGTTCATGCATTGAAACCCTGTCTTGATCCCTGTGTTTTTGCTGTTCATTGAATGTGTTTGTATGCTTGTGTTGGTTTGTACTCCATGCATCCTAGCCTTTGTGTTTCTTTTTCCTGAGTTTTCCCTAGCCTTTGTTATAGCCTGCTTCCCCTGTTTGCATATGTGTGTTTGTTTTGTTTATCATATATTCTCAGACTCTCCGTATTGGTACTATACCCCTGGACTACGACTACGACTTTGATTTTGGATTTGCCCCTAATAAATCTCACTCTTCTCTGCACATGCGTCCACCTCCTTACCACTCACAGTTACTGTGCTCAAAACTGGGTGACTGAGAAAGAATATCCACAATGTTTTGATCTCTACCCATTGTGCTGTGTTTACTTAGTTATGACTGTTGTTTTTCTGACCTTTATAACTTCTCTTCATACTAAATGTTTGCATTGTGCCTGTTTTTGTTGCTTAACATTGTCACGGGATGCTCCCCCCACACACACCACCCCCCCCCCACAAGTCACGTGGCACGGCCTGTTTGTAGCCACACCCCCGTGAAGACACGCACCTGTATGGGGTTACGTGTTAATGTGTGTTTGTCTATTTAAACCCCCGTCAGTGCGTGCCTCACCGTTGGTCATTGTTTGTTTGCTGATATGTATATTCATTTGTTAGATGTGATTGTAGTCTGTGTTTAGTTAAAGTCATGTCTGTTGTTAGTGTTGTGTGTGAGTGCCATTGTTCTACATGTTCTATGTAAATACATGTTTTACTTAGAGGGAGTCTGTGCGTCCTGCTCCATGCCCACCGGCACTCAGGCCAGCGACAACGTTACGAGCATCTGATATTATTATTGACATATAATAAGTATTATTATTATTATTATTATTATTATAGATAACCAATATTAAATTTGATATAAATGGTTTTATTACATATTTAATATTGCATGATTTATTTTCTTGTATACATCATATTACATAATATTCTTTATTTAAGGTTATTTTATTCCATTCTTCTTTAGTTCTTTTATCAAATACCAATATCATCTTACTAAATATGTGCTTTACATATATTACAGTCTGTAAATCAACAACTACCCAAACATTTCTCAGCCACAAGTCTCAGCTGCACAGTATTCATTATGGCCAAAACATATTCATTCATCTATACTATGGTAGTTTACTTTCAAACAAAAAAACTTTAGTGAATTTTGTGAATTTTGTACATAAGCAGCATTTAGCTGGCTAGCTAGTAGCAGACATTGTGCCTAAATGTGACCATAGCTATCTACATTCCCTATTGTAGCAATATTGTAAAATAACATTTATTTAGCCATCGATCTTGTCACGATTAGTCCCTCCCAGCTTCCGTCTCCTATGTTTTCCCAGTGTTGTGTATTTCAGATCCATTCCAAAGTTTCGTTTTCTCCATCCCTCGTTTGATTGCTTACGCCTCTCCATCGTTTCTATGTTGTTAAGTTCATGTATTTAAACCCTGTCATGTTCCCTGTGTTCATTGTTAGGTTCATTGTGTTTGAAAGAATGTTTGAAAGCTTATATATGCCTATATGTTAGCTTTGTACTCTGTGCCTTTGTGTTTTCTAGCCTTTGTTATAGCCTGCTTCTAGTGTATGCCTTTGTGTGTTTTCTTTGTCCCAGTATGCTCTGTATTGGCTCTATGACCCTGGGCTGGATTTGCCCCAAATAAATATCGCTCTTCTCCACACATGCATCCGCCTCCTTACCGCTCCCCATTACAGGTACCATTATGTTCAACCTGAACTATTTCTATTTTTTTTTTAAATGTGGATCTTACTTTATATCAGTGGATGGCCATATTGGTTCTTCCAGTGATGTCCATATTGTTTCTTCTGGTACTAGGCTGTGATGTCCCGTTCTTGAACCAAGGCTCCCCCCTCGAGTGGGGCCCCTAGAGGCCTCTCAAATAGGCTTACTGAGGATTTACATTGAAGTCTACAGAGGCCTTTTCACAGAGGCCATGCTTTTCTGCTTATGATATCGTATTACCTTATTTCCCCCCTTTCATAACTTTTGTCATGAACCCACTATAGCCAGCCTTTTTGTTTGCAACCTATCAATGATAAACTTATAATGATGTAGTGTTTTAGTAGTTTGATTATATACTCTGTGTGTGTGTGTAATATATATATATATATATATAATAGTGTAGGTTAATTCACTATCCCCAACCTTTCATTCCTTCTTACTGACACCTTGTATCCAAGGTGGCTGTCTCTGCCAGCAGAGCCCATATCTAATCATCATCATATAGGAGGCAGGATAGTTGAGTTGTTACTTCTACTATATATACACAATTTTCACTGTGTCATATATCCTGTAAATAATGATGTTATTACACTTCATAATATTTCTAATACTATGAGTAACTGTAACATATTAATATGAACTACTGTATGCAAGCTTAATACACTACTAACCATCTATGAAGTCAGGAAGGTTCTCTTGCTGTATGCCGTTACAACTAAATATAGTAAAGTAAATATACTGGATGATTGCTGACTCAGTACACTGGATGATTAGACATAATGTATAAACCAGTGTAAAAGAAAACGAAAGTGACTAGGAAATGCAAGGTAAGTAGGAACAAAAAACAAAATAAGATAAAATAAAAACATAAACCACCACCAAAGAACATGAACCACCATCAATTAGGAGATGAATTTATATACTGAAACAACAAGACAATATTACCATCACTCTAATTTAGAACAAAATCTACTGCATCACCATGAATGGTCATGCTAAACATTTTATTCAGCCCCAACCTTAAACAAAAATGACCTAATGTTTGTAAACTGAAAAAAGAAATAACCTGAAAATAGAATGAGGCATCAAAGAAAAATCAAATAAAAAAGGACTAAAACAAAGAAAAAGCCATCATGTAGTCAAAGTAAAGAAATAATAACAAAACAAAAAACAAGATAAAGCCATCATGTAGCCTCCACGCTCCTCATTTCCCCAAATATCAAATAAACAAATTTAAGGACATAATTTGGTAAGTGGTGACACAAAGTCCCACCAAAGTCCTGCCTTAGGTTGTCCTGTTATAACGGCCAGAGCGCCGCAGGGCGCAGAGCAGGATGTCCAGACTCTCGACATTGACAGACGTTTATTGACACGTAACGCATATGACGAAGGCACTCACACAATCATAAACGGTTAACATGAATACACATAATACTGGCATGAACACAAACAAGGGCAACACAAACATAAATGGTTAACATAAGTACACGTGTGACTAACCAAACAAACAGTGACCAATACTGACGCACACACCAACAGGGGTTTAAATACACACAACGTTAAACCAGGTGTAGGTGTGTGCCATCATGGGGGCGTGGTTACAAACAATACAAATTGACTTCCACTGCACGCGGTGGGCCGTACCACGTGACCAGTGGCAAGGGGAGCATTCCAGGACACCTGTACTTTGGCCAGGATCTTACCCGTTATTGGCTGTCCAGCCTACCTTTGGATTTGCACCCCAACTTCCAGTCACTCCGCAGGAAGCAGGAGCTGACATCATATGGTTGGCACCGCAAGGCAGGATAGTGAGGCATTACCTGAATGCTCAACCCAGAGCCCATCTGCTGAATTGTCAGTCTCTTGTCATACACCACATACACCATGTTATAACAGTCCAAACAGCCCCAACACCGAATTGAAGCGATTGAATTCTGGTAAGGAATTAGACAATGCATCAATCAAACTGTAACATCGCCCTGATGCCACAGGGCATGGAACAGGATGCCCTCAACTTTGTGCAACATTTAATGACATTAATGGCTCTCACACATAACATTAACAGTGAACATAAACACACTTAACGGTAACGATAACATAGGCTATACAAACAATAACATGGGCTACACAAACAAGGATACTAACGTTACGTTAACAAACTATGACCAACACTGAGGCATACACTGACGGATGTTTAAATAGATGAACAAACACTCAACGTTAAACCCCGTACAGGTATGTGCCATCACGGGGGTGTGGCTACAAACAAGAGTGAACCGCCCCCTGCACGCGGCAAGCTGTACCATGTGACTTGTCGGGGGGGAGCATCCCGTGACACAAACTATCAAAGTAGGCAGAGGAAGGGAGTAGCAAGGCAAGCCGCATGAGGACCAAATGTATAACTGAAACAAAACATCATGGCAAATAAGTTGTGGCTGAGATGGTGAACTGCTGATACCCAACATACATTTGAGTTGACACCGATTTATCCACTATACATATAATCAAACCCCTAATACAAGGAATGAGACAACTCCCAGAGAATGCCAGCAAAACAATTCCTACCACTAACTACACTTAACTACACTGTCTTAACTACACTAGTTAAGACAGACATAATGATACCCTTCCATTTTCCAAACAAGCTATCAAACCATCCATTGACACTTGTATTGACCCCAGAGTTCCTGGCGAATTCTTGTCTAAAAAATTCCAGAATGCACAGTGCTATAGTAATAGACCCATTTTGGGCTGTGTTATTTGGAATTAATGTACAGCAAGATTCACCAAACAGAACACAAACACCTCCTTTTTCTGCGAATAACATGTCCAGTGCCACCCGATTCTGCCAGGTCATTAATGAAGTAGCCTGTAATTATTCAGCCACAGCAAATAATGCAACATCATTATAATTAATAAAGCGCTGTTGATTATATGTAGTTTATCCAATCAACAGTTTGTTTATATAAACCCATCGAAGAATTTATTTGAGTGCTGCATCAATCTGATTTCTAGCTTCAAATTCTTCAGGAACCCCGCCCCCCAGGGACTCCAGTAGCATCAAGGTGTACTTTATCATCAAAACGTCTTGGTACTACAGCACGTTTTTCAATGCGATGATGTATTCGTTGAGCATAATGGGTTTCCGTTAATGCGGATTCTGGTGCTGGAGTCATAGAGAATGCCACTATTAGCATAACTCGGGCACATAAACCTGTCCATTTGGCTGCTAGGGTCACATATGTCCTCTTATTTCCACATACCCAATAAACATCAGTAACCACTACACTGTCCTAATAACTTGTGATTTGGGCATGATTACGCGAAATTCTCGAGTATTTAATTTTACCAGTCGCATTATCAAAATACTCATGGGTACCATTTATACCATACACACAACTAGGAGCATGATCTGAAATCCAAATCATTTCACACTTCCCTGAAATATTTTCCATTTTCAGACCTGTTCCTGTGGTACTATAAAAACAATCTGGAAATATTGTAGTGTTTGGCCACTCTGCCTGTATATCAGTTTCATTACCTCGTACAATACAACATGGGTGAAAGGATACTATTATGCTTATTGAAGAAGCGCTTCCATTCTGGCCTACTTATTGAAGCATAACGAATGCAGCCTTTATGCATCTGACACCAGAAGGCGCATGGCATCCCCCTAACGTAGGTGGAGGAGTTGAAAGGAAGAGGCCAAATGATTGGCTTAATTTTCCCTTTAGCTCATGCAATGCACTTATCTTTTGTAATGGTATGAGCAGCGTAATTGACATATGATAACCGTGCATTATCTGGATGTTTAAATGCAGTATGCAGGTCCTGCACAACTGTGAGTGGATTTTGCATGGAGGAGGCAACACTGCCTTTACAATGTACATACCTCTGGGCACCTGTCTGGTTGGTGTAGTTAAGAGTACTTTTGTGATTCAAGTCCTCTATAACAGTGAGATTATCACAGCCTGACATGTTGTCACAATCAACTGGGTTCCTTCTGTGTGAAAGCCAAATAGTAGAAACAATGACAGTACAAATAAAAACCAAATGAAACAATATGCAGTTCATTCTTCTCACCCAATTCAGTCCATCAAAGTTTTGAAACTTCATGATTGACTCGTTAGTTCTTGATGTACCTGTAATCAAATCATCGCAGGATGTTCAATGGAGACAGTATTGGTGTCTCTAAGCTCCCACCCTTGTGTTATCTGCGTTGGAGTCTGAATGACTGTTTATCAGCCATAGTCAATACTCTTAACTGGAATCCTCACTGTCTATAAGTGGTCATGCAGGTGGTGTTTTTCGAGTGACATTGGTCGAGTGTCACTGGTCAGGAAAGTCCACTAGGTCAGTTGCAGGAACATGTGGTTGTTGCTCTGTGTGCTGCACTGGTCTCAGTAAATCCAGGGCCCGATAACAATGATTCAAATGAATCCACAGATTACGTCCTTCCACCTTTATAGTAGTGGATGTAGCTAGTATCACTTTAAAAGGTCCTTCATATCTGGGTCCTTGTCAATCTCTTTTGAAAGTGTTCACATACACATAGTCTCCTGTTAATATTTCTTTCAGTCCCTTCAGTTGCACCCTTGTGTGAAGATCTCTTTATAGATCTTTGTTTGGCACTTAACGTATTCCGCCAGTTCACCGTGCAGCTGCTCTTTGTTAGGTCCGTTAGTTGGTCCCCATAAATAAGTAACAGGCATGGGGCATCCCATGAGCATCTCATGTGGTGTGAGATGATTATCAAAATTTGCTCATTAAAGTTAATGGGAAGGCATTTAGCCAATTAATTTTCTGTTTGCTATCAGCACATTATTTTTCCTTTTAGGACTCCATTTTGACATTCAGCTGTCTCTTGTGATTAAGGATGATAAACACATCCCAGCCTGCACCTAAATCTAAGTGTTTGTGCTATGATATTGAATAATCTGATGACATACTGTTGGCCATTATCAAAACAAATTTTACAAGGAATACTGAATCTAGGTATAATTTCTTATGTTCTATGAGGACTTTGACTATTTGGCAGGTATCTTCATCAAAAGATCCTCTCAGTGGCTACTGGTTTTCTTTCTCTTTAGTCATCTTGTTCGATTTTTGAGAGTCATTAATTATTTTTTTGTCCCTATCCCTTCTGATAGGATCATATTAAATTGTGTCATCTTCTCTTTTACTTGTTGTTTACTTATCTTGGTCCCCACTCTAATATTTTGTTGTATTGCCTTTAGCTTTGAATATGGTACGCATTTGCTGTGTCATCATTTCCACAAGCTTCTGCAATATCACAACATTTATTTCTGTCAAGAATTGCATTCATTTTTCCCCAAAATCTTTTATTGATGATGGGAGATTTGGACCACTGCACAAAATCTTCTCCAGCACATCCCAAAGATTCTTAATGGGGTTCAGGTCAGGACTCTGTGGTGGCCAATCCATGTGTGAAAATTATGTCTCATGCTCACAATTTGAACCTGATGAATCCTGGCATTGTCATCTTGGAATATGCCCATGACATCAGGGAAGAAAAAAAAAAACTATTGATGGAATAACCTGGTCGTTCAGTATATTCAGGTTGTCAGCTGACCTCACTCTTTGGGCACATAACGTTGCTGAAGCTAGACCTGACCAACTGCAGCAACCCCAGATCATAGCACTGCCCCCACAGGCTTGTACGGTAGGCACTAGGCATGATGGGTGCATCACTTCAGCTGCCTCTCTTCTTACCCTGATGCGCCCATCACTCTGGAACAGGGTAAATCTGGACTCATCAGACCACATGACCTTCTTCCATTGTTCCAGAGTCCAATCTTTATGCTCCATAGCAAATTGAAGCCATTTTTGCTGGTTAGCCTCACTGACAAGTGGTTTTCTTAAGGCTACACAGCTGTTTAGTCCCAATCTCTTGAGTTCCCTTCACACCTTATATTCTGTTAGCCATTTACATTTTTTTGTCCTTGTTACAGCCTCACAGCCTAGATGGGGTTGTAACATATGATATACCTGAGCCACCCTTCCATCATGATAACAAGCCATCCTTGTTATCTTCCACTAATTCACTACTACACCAGATTTAAAATAAACTTCCTTTACTGATCTACCAGTGTTGGGGCATGTGAACATATGCTGTATCCTCGACTCTACTTCTCATCTCTCCCCTGCTTGACTAAAATGATGTAATACAGCAGCCTCCAGCTTTCAATCAATTTTTATCAATTGATCCTCCCTTTGTATTACACTCCTTCAACCAGGCAACCACCAGCTGGCTTATTCTCTCACGTGTCCACAATTTATTTTCTTTTGAAAACAAATATTGAACAATTTTCCCTGTAAACAGTCATATGTTTTCCAACAACCAGTTATTCTCAAACCAGTCTTTATTCTAACCCAACCCGATATGTGCCTAGACCCATTTCTTTCTAAAGACTGTTGGGTTGGAGCATGACCTCCTGACTCCAGTTTAACACAGCAATTATTTTTCTCACAGTTGTAGCTTTCTGCACAGGTGTCTGCCTCCAATTCTCTAATCTCAATGAGTTCATTCTGTTCACCAAAATGGAAGTAGCCAGCCCTCTATCCCAGTAAACCTGTCTGTCTATCATTACAAAAATCTCTAACCCTACACACCGCCTCCCATCATCCAGCACTGGCAGTGGTTCAAACGGTCCCCACGGTAACCGCTCCAATCCAACTGTTGCACTTACAGGCACTTGGCTAAACAACAACTGCAGCCAACAGATCCTTTTCCAAATCCTCCTCATTCTTTCCCTTAACCTAAGATGAGGAAATACAGCCTCAGCTTCATCTAATTTATGCCACTTAGTCAGCTGATACAATTTAGGATTTATTAACTCTAATTGATTGCAGAGTTTCTATTTATTTTCTCAAGCCAAAAATACATTCGCACTCCCTGTGTTCCACTTAACAAATCGCTATTCATATGATTATTTCTAAGTTGTTTTGTTGGATTTAACTGCTTATTAACATATTGACTTAGCCAGAACTTACTTGGGTGAATTAGATATTCACTCTTCCAAAATTCTATTAACCACCACTTGCTCTGGTTAACTTTCTTATCCTGTAATATTTTAACTCTACCCTTCTCCTATTGCTGCTATTTTAATATGTCTGTAATATGTACGCTCTCTACTCCTGTAACTGTTACCGGTTTTATATACTGTATCCTCTATCATTTACATTATATTTATTACTAAAACCACATCAATTTATGTTGCGTGCACACATTTTATAGTTAGATGTTATTAATGATGTTTAAACAGCTCTGTCTGTCTATCCATTCACTTCCTTTGTTAAATTAGTGACTTCCCCCCTATATGACCACACCAAAATAATCTTAATTATAACCTGGAAAAACTATTATGCTGGTATGCGTCGTACAGTATGTTATTGTTGGTAGTCTATTAACTCGCGATGGCCACAGTTTAATGGACAAAACATTTAACACTTATCTCTTAGCGCTATTTTGCTCATGAGCTTTATTATTCTTGTCTTCTGTTTTCTCTTTATTCTCTTTATTCACTGCACATTTTCTTTACTTCACTCACTGTGGTCACATTTAGACAAAACAACTGGAACAAACACAACATTTAACATTTATCTCTGTAGTGTTTTTTTTTTTCCTCTGGAGCTCTCTTTATCTCTCTTATTCTCTTTATTCACTGCACAATTTTCTTTACTTCTTCCTTTTTATTACACCGTTTTTTTTTCTTCTCACTATTTCCCTAAGTTTCCCTAAGTTATATACAAAGTTTTTTTGTAAGGGTTTTTGTAAGGCTGAGGCCCCTTCCAGCCACCAGAGGGAGACCTCGAGTCAACCACACCACCAATCAGGTTTAACACCCAGCAGCTGGGCTAGACCTTATATAAGCCCAGTGAACCAATCATTCAGTGCTGGGTCTTTGCCAAAGTTCTAAGCCAAGCTCCTAGCCAGGGCTGTGAGTTCTCGTGCTACACCTTACTTTTGTGCTGTGAGGTTGTCCGTGTTTTTACACAGCCTCACCCCGCTCCAGTTTTCTCTCACGTCTGTCTCTCTCCGGAAGCTTCCCTTAGCCATTCAAGTTCCTCCCTGTTTTCTTGTTTTGTTTGGGAAGTTTTAGTTTGCGTTTTCCCCAGTGCATCGGGGTTGCCATTTCTTCCCCTGGTGTCCTTTGTTCTCCCTTTTTTCCACACTTGGCGTGCTGTTTAGTTTTTCCTTTTGTTTTACCTGACCCAAGCTCTAACTGTGCAGCACATGGGCCCACCTTTGTTAGAGTGTGGTTGCTCCCCCAGTAGGCTGTAGGTATCATCACCCAGCTGAGCTGGGTTTGAGACCACCACACAGCTCTACAGTTAGATCTGGCACAGGTAAAGGTGGCTCTGACTAATCAGGGGGTGATGATTGGTCAACATGAACAGGCCCTGCAACAGATTCTCTCTCACTTGCAGGCCCTGACGATCTGCCTGACACTAAGACCAGTCAGGAGGCAGCTGGGGCTGTAGCAGCAGCAGAGCCAGCCCCAATCCTGCCCCTGAGCACTATGCCAGTGAGGCAGGAGGTTGTAGGGGGTTCCTTCTTCAATGCTCACTGGCCACCCTGGTCTGGTAGCACCAAACAGATGTATGTTCCACTGTGGTGGAGTTCACCACTGCCCTCAAGCGAACTTTTGACCATCCAGTCACTGGAGGGGAGACGATTTCCCGTCTTCTCAAGGGGAAAGAGCCGTGGCTGATTATGTGATTGAGTTCTGCACTGTGGACGGAACCCCACAGCGCTGATGGCCATTTTCCTCACAAGTGACTCCCAGGAACATTCAGCTTCTAATACCACAGAATATAACACATCTACTGCACACAGATATATTTCAAAAGGTTTGAAACTGAAAAATGTGTTTGTATTTCAGGACAAATGGTGGAAGGCATTAAGAGCTCTGAATCAGAGTCTAAAGCCAACAAAGAATTAACGGAAATGTTACTACAAAAACATACAACCGACAACACACCTTTTGGGTGAGTAAAACAAACAAATTAATAACTGGTATGATGAAAATCGCAAGGCCCGTTAAAGCAGGATATGACATTGGGAAAGTGAGATGCTGAAGCAGAACTGCCAAAAGATGCTAAAACAGCTCACAGCACTAGGTGAGCAGTAACACTGTGTTCATACCAAATCATTTGGCTTTCAGTATTACCATTCAAAGTACAGAAAAGGTCACACTTTATGGATAATTTTGTCTGTTTCAGAAACAAAAGTTCCAAAGTGTCAGAAAGTCATTTATCCATCACATAAACAGTCTGCAGTTCACTTTACTTTTTCACAACAACTTTTATGAATGTTTGATTCCAGGCTGCATGGGACATTTCTCCATTTTCTATCTGTAAAGCAGGAGAGTAGGTGATGTCTGTGATGGGTGCTGAAGTGGAGGCTGAAGCTGTTGGAGAACTCCTGGATGCTGAGTTGGAGGGGATGGAGCAGAATAACAACCAGCACAAGAGAAATAATAGGAGAGGAACATGGCAGGGGGGAAGGCAGAAAAAATTAATTACAGAAAAATGAACCCCAAATATGAGGAGGGGTTCAATGAATGTAAGGGAACAAATGAGACCAAAGCAACACAAAAAGCACATTATTTCCTAGACATCAATTACACAAACAGCAGCAAACCTTGGGGTAACAACAGACATCAAGAAATCAAAGACACGCAAGTTTTACTATTATGCTAATACAGGCTAACAGTTGATCAAAGGTCAAATAAAGGAAGTGACTAGCAGAAATGATGAAAATGAGACTATCACGGTAAAGTGGACATCTTAGTTTTCTCTTAAACCTGGATTTCTCTAATTGTTTCCTACAGAAATGAAAATAATGAAGGAAGATCCTCCAGTGATGACCAGTAGGAAAACAGATGGGAGGGGAGAAAGAGGGAAGACACGTGAACATAGAAGTGCAGAGGAGCAGAGAAGACACGAGGAGAGCACCAGTAGACCGGGGAACCCAAGAGGGACACGGAGGCCGAAGGGAACATCAGCAAGGATGGGGAAGGAGAAGGACACAGCCTGAGGCCCCGACACCCCATGAGAGAGTCCCTGACCCTCCTTCCTTTCAGCAGCAGAGGAGAGCAGAAAGAAAGGAGCAGAGGAGGGAAACACTCATATGGAATGGAGGACAGAAACGCAGAACTCAGCAGGGCCCTGCTGAGAAAACATTTGCTGCCAAGGACAGGATGGATAGAAGGAGACACATGTCCAGTCACAGAAGAGAGGACAAGTGCAGGGATGAGCACCACTCAGGGGGAGTCAGAGCACCAGAGCGGACTTGGAGAGGACCTGAACATTGATAGAACAAAATCTGTAAACCAGCTCTGCAGTTGGGAAGGGCGGTTCCAGAAAGAAAGAGTGCTGCTCCAGAAAAGAGGCCTAGTGCTCCTGACAGGAGGAGCACAGCCCCAGAAAGGAGCAACATCTAAGAGAGAGAGAGAGAGAGAGAGAGAGAGAGAGAGAGAGAGAGAGAGAGAGAGAGAGAGAGAGAGAGAGAGAGAGAGAGAGAGAGAGAGAGAGAGTGTGTGTGCTCGCTTCCCCAGTCAAGGCAAAATGCTCATTATGGTAGAGGGAGGTGACCCCAGTGGTGGGAGCATGATGAGCATGTTTAAATGAGAGAGGAGGAAAGGACTGGGTGAGGAGGAAATGGGTCAGCATAAAAATAAAAAAAAAGTACAGACACAAACACTTATGTAATAAGCATTTACAATATACTCAGATTTATGTATTTTTTTTCATTAAAAGTAGTCAGCAACAAAAGTAGGCAACACAATGTCCCACAGAGAGGACTAGCTGAGTTAAATCAGCATGAAAACAAGGAAACAAGTTAACAAACAAATGGCCCAGGTTTGCTTTCAAATACAACATTCAGCCATTTAACTGAATAGTAGTAATAAACAAATGAGAGACAAACATTCAAGAAAACATTCAAAAAAAAAAAAAAGCCATCAAAAGCTCACTTTAAATTTCCAAACAGTATACAAGAATCAATTTGAAATCTTAACTGTAAAGCTGTGAACCTTTGGCAAGTGCTGAGTGCATCTTTCAGTGTGGCTATGGCTGTTTGGGGTCAAAGGTCACTCCTGCCTCCATAGCCAAGATGCTGCTGTATTCCATAGTGTGATAATCACTCATAATTTTCCTATAGAGGACAATCACACTTCACAAAACAAAACACATAACAGTATGCCTATGTGACTTATTTTGTAATATTTAGTACACTAATTGTGAAACACCATGTTCAAAGCTTTGGAGAACTTGTTATTCACAATAAGACTAAGCATTCAGTTAAGGCAGTCTTCAAAGCAATGCCATCACTCCTGAATGAGGCAAAAGATTTCAAACCAAGACCACTGGGCCCAATACCCTTACTAGACTCTATATTGGGTTGTATTATTGCTTATTAGTCTTGGAGTAGTAATTGTAATATGTGTGATATTTTTCCTTCAGGTTAGCCTGTCTTTAACTTTTTTTTTTAAATTATTATTATTGTTGAAATGCAAAGATAATACATGATCAATAATGCTATGGTGTTTACAAAGTGCAACCATAATGACAAGTGCTATCATATTTGAGTGTATAAATTACGAGTGTATTGTATAAAGAGTGTAAATATTGTTTTGTTTGGTACTTTGGTGTCAGATACTGGTGGTAGAGAGTGATTGCCAATTTGTTGAGTGTGGGTTTTGCCTGTTTAAGTATCAGGAAGTTAGGAAAGTCTATTGTATCTTTCTTGTGTTTGTTAGGATTATTTATTGTATTTATCTTTCATTAGTGTGGGTTTTGTTTATTGTTTTGACCTGGGTCACTCCTGAAGACATTGCACCAGTAAGATTGCTTGTAATTAATATCCACTGTGAAATACACCAAAAAGGAGACTTCTGTTTAGGCTTCTGTTGAATTTGTTGCTGTTCATTTTTTTTACAACTTACATTCTGTTAGCCCTTCACATTTATTTTTCCATTTTATGGCCTCACAGCCTAGACGGAGTCGTAACAAAATATGTTCATAATACTAACATTGACTTCTACAGTTTATAATACTAACATAAGATTATGAACTGTGGAATTCTAACATGGACTTTTACAGTTCATAATCACAGAATATAAATTTTGTTGTTTTATCTCTTTCTATAAAATTAAACATTTAGAGTAATTTTGAATAGTGTAAACAAGATTGTCATATCACCCCTTTCTTCAAGTGGTGCTCTGTTACTTTAACACTTTGCTACATATGCCTACTGTCACCATGCTTACAATAATAATGTACAGTGTAAATGTAGTTCAGCTGCACAAGACACTGCATCAATGTACTCTCAGTGATACACAGTGTTGTGCAGCGGTGACCTTCCCAGGAGAGTGTGTGACTCTGCAGTGGACAGAAACATGTGATTCTGTGACGTTTGCGGCATGGAAGAAGCGAGAGGTGGGGTTGCAGCAAAGTGCTCTTTATTATCCATTGGTATCTAGCGATGATAACACTTAGCATAACTCAAACAGTCGTTCTCTATGAGTGAGAACAGTTATCAAACAAGACTGCCATCTTAGGTCCTCTAATGTACAAGCCTGTCTCTTGGGATCTGTGGGTTTAATAAGCAGATCATGGTTAACGAACAGGTGAGTTCAATTAGTACTCCAGCGATCGTGAGTGGGGCAGGTAAGGGGAGTGATCCCTAGCAGGAGTGTGCATGTCCCTCCTGCGAGCCGGCCAACCAACTGCAACAGATTCAGCAGATTCAGGACTAACAAAAAAGATCTTCCATAGACTCTCACAGTTTATAATCCTAATTTAGATTTCCACAGCTATATTCCATAATATAATTCTTGCTGTTGTTTCTCTTATTAAATATGACACAACAAACAATAAAACCTTTTTAAGTTACTCTGACTGCTGTTATACCCTTTTCAAAACTGTTCCATAAAACCTTGAGTGTCTCACTGCTACAACATTAATCTTGCTCCCTCAGGTGTGGTTTGACAGTAGCACAAAACGAGGGGCACAACTTTGAGCAAATTTCAATTGGCTAAAAATCAATGGCCAAAAGTATCTGCACTCTAAAATCTGAGCTGTATAAAAAAGGGGAAACACATATTATTATTATTATTAGTATTATTATTAGTAGTAGTAGTATTATAATTACAGCAATTTTTGTATTTTAAAGAGATCAGGCACTGCAGGTGGCCAGTGAAAGTTGTGAGACAACAGAACAGAACAGGACCATGTGACCTTTACCAGCCAATGAGATTTTGAGTCATAAGATCTGAAGGTTCATGAAGTGTGCTTAGTTTGTCAGTTACTTCTTTTCACACTGTCTCCTCTGAGGTTGGATCATTACTCTGAAATGATGGTACCAGTCTGGATACTTATATTTTTGAGCTACAAGACATGTATGATTGTAAATCTTTACTAGTGTTCATAATTACATGTGTTACTGTAGTTTGTTGTTGGATTAATAAGGAATATAAATTGATTCAGTTTTTTTTTTCCTTATTGGTCTGAATCTGTTTCATTTTACAGGTCCTGTTCAAACTACAGAGATTGTTAATCAAGCAGTCCTGAATCAACCTGGAATAAGTATCACTCTTAACTGCACATTTAAAGCACCATCCAATAAGAATGATGACATAGTTTGCATTTGGTACAAGCAAACACTGAAGAAGGAGCCTCAGCAAGTAGGAACAGCTAAAATAAATAAGATGGCCATGATTTCATCCCAATTCAACAACTTCAGATTCATAATTAAGTGGATTAACACCACAAACTCTCTGACTATTCTAAATCTTACTGAAGAAGATGAAGGAACGTACTTCTGTGGAGTGGCAGAAAAATCAGAGGTTCAATTTTCCTCTGTTACATTTGTTGCTGTGGCTGGTAATTACATGATTTCTTTTAAACTTCTTAATATTAAATCTAGATTATAACTAAAGCACAAAACACTTGTAATCTGAATGTCAAAGCCACAGTTATTTTATGAAGTAGAATGTAGAAAAATATTTCTTTATACTGTACTATAAATACAGAATAAATAAAGTCGGTGCACTGCAAAGTGATATGAAAAGATTTTATAAAATTACCTGC
The DNA here is from genome assembly GCF_041902795.1 of Electrophorus electricus. Lineage (NCBI taxonomy): Eukaryota > Metazoa > Chordata > Actinopteri > Gymnotiformes > Gymnotidae > Electrophorus > Electrophorus electricus. The sequence continues at coordinate 3,871,653 of NC_137512.1, forward strand.
TAATTCTACAGTAGTACATTTGTTGTTCCAGCATGTGAGGGAAACCAAAATGAACTAAGAGCTGCCACTGTTTTATTGACCAGGACATGGAGAGGTAAACCAAACAAAGACTGATAATAGAAGTAGAGGGTTGGATACCCCCAAAAACACCCATTTAAGTAAGTATTTTTGTGTCATTTTGCTTTAAATTAAATGATTATCACAGAATAAAATAATTATCAGCTTTCAAAATTCTATATGACCATCACAAGTCACAAAAATCTAGATAACCATGTGAAGGACACAAAGATAAAGAGTGTTCAGTATTTTTGTTATGTTTACAAATACCAAGGGTTATACACATCAGTGCATCCAAATTCAGAGTGTATGTGATTAGCGTCTGATATTAAGGTCACATAACACACACTTTTCACTTTCATTTGTATATTCATTTATTTTATAAAGATTGTTCTGCAGTAAAGCCCGTGGGTCCTGTAGTGATCTGTCTTGGAGCAGTGCTGGGAGTGTGTGTGGCTGTTATCATTGCTCAAGCCATAATCATTTGTAAGATGAAAAACTCTGAAAGTGGCAATGGTAAGTGTTCATAAAGGGCAGGAGGTTGGAACTCTTCTAATTCATGACTTCATACATTTTTTTTATCTTCATGAAAAAGTAAAAATATTGATCAGCAATAATTTTGGCATAGAGATAATATTCCCTGATCTAATTACAATTAATATTGTATTTTCCTCAACCACAGTGAGACCTCAACATGGTAGTATGATGGAGAAAACAACCAGTCAGGTACAACTGGTGCAGTTTTGCTTTCATGCCATTATTAGTAAAACTTCTTTCTCCAGGTTTAGACTCTTCATCTTGGTTGTGGGCTGTATCAGCTGACATTAAAACTGTCATAGATATGACAGCAGTACACATTAGTGATGCAGCTCTAACTTGATAAAATCTGCTGTATGTTGTATTACATTTGAAAAATTGCTTTGTTGCAGACATAGCAGGTGATGTAAAGAGCAGAGGATAAGCTGTAGTAATGTTTGTGCAATCACTGTCTAATCAACAATGATAAGATCTCAATCTTAAAAAGCAATTTACTGCCATTTAAACATTTAAATATATTACATATTTTACTAAGATTGTTTCTGGCTCTGCTCAGCTTCCTCTGTTTCATATCTGTGGTGCTGATATAGTTTATAGCTGTAGCCTAATTATGGCATCATTGACACACATGCATGAAGCTGTTGTGGTGGAGATGTATGAGACATGCAACACTGCACTGCTGTAGAGGAGGAGAAGGCAACTCACTGTCTCTGTGTTTGAGACTAGTAGTCATATTCTAAATAAGGATCAGAATTACAGTAATGTTCACTAAACTTTGTTGTTCATTCCCACAGCCACATGATGCTGAAGAGCTGAATTATGCTGCCATTCATTTCAGTGAGAGGAAAACCAAAAGAGGGCAGGAGAACAGAGGACAGCCTGAAGACAGCGTGTACTCTGGAGTGAAACGTTCAGATTTTACTGACTGTCATCTAGATTATTAGCTCTCTTCCTTTCTGTAATCCTAATTCAAGTCTGGATACATTATCTCTTTACTAGCACATTCAGTGTTGTAAAGGAGGTGCTGTGTAACTCTGTAATCTCTAAGTGTCTTTTCCTGTTCATCTGCTTTCTCATATTTAAGGTATGTTGTGTTTCTGCTGCTTCAGTCCAACTTCAACAATAAAGTGCCACATTTGTCTTAGAGTGTGTCATTTTCTAAATTATTTAACATTATATGAACACACACAAAAACATGTATGATTGCGGACAGAAAGTTAACAAATATGAATTAATAATTTAAAAATGAAACATTTGTTATTGTAAATAGCCTTGTGACAGGTTCATGTAGGGTGCAGGACACAAGTTCACATTTGGAGTGACTTTATTTTCCTTGAACACAAAGCACAGAGGTGAGTTGGCAAAAAAGCTATAAAAAAAAAAAAAAAAAAAAAAAAAAAGGCAAAGTGCAGGGGGATTCATGTGTACTGTTTTGTGACCACGACCCCCGGCATTGCACACACCTGCACATGATTTAATGTTACGTGTCAGTTTGTCTTTTTAAACCCCTGTCTGTGTGTGCACCCTCGTTGTTCATTGTCGCTACGTGTGTGTTCAATCTGTAGCCGTAACATTAGTTTGTGTAAGCCACCTAAATTTCTCATATGAAGGAAGGGTTAAATTTAGTGACAGTGCCCCCAGTGTTCAGCGAGTGAACATTTTCCTCACTACGTTGTCATTTTCTTCTCCCCTCTTAGATGAGAGTGCAGAGAAACTCTCCATCTATATTTTTCTTTTGGAAGTGCACTAAAGAGTTGTTTAACAGCAAAGCGCATAAAGTTAGAATCAGAAGAGTACTTGAAGCTCTTACCCCAAAGTTATCACATGTTTAAGTGGTTTACAGCCATTACTGCATTTAGCCCCGGTAAATCTCGTTAGCCTTTTTGACTAGCCTGATGCAGTTCATTTATTTGGATGTTGTTACAATACAGACAGACAGATAATAAGTCAATTACCCCCTAGTATATTGGACTGAGGAATTTTGTAGGTAATAAAAACCAGTCGGAGGAGGTTTAGTTGTGCTTATTACTTTTATTCTTGTGTTAAGCAAAGTTTAATCACTATCTTAAGCACATACTTTTTGCTAATGATGGTGACTCTTCTGTTTCATATGTGACCATCAAACACTGAAATGTAAAATCAGTGGGGAACATTTTGGAAAAAAGACATGTGTAATGTCTGTGTATGTAAATTTACCGAAGTGAGTTTGTTCAGTGTAGCCTGCATGTTGGCCAACAAGCTTACCAGGCCATGGTTTTGTTTTTTTTTTTGTTTTTTTTTGTTTTTTTTTGTTTTGTTTTTTTAATAGAAATCCCCATTGTCATGCTAGTGCCTTGCTGAGAATCTTACATAATGTGAGCTGCACTGATGATTGTTTTATTTTTTGTGCTTTGATGGTGATGTGTGACATTTCTTTCTGCACTATGCAGACTGTTTTTTTTGTGTTTTTTTCTTGGGACAGATTCGGGAGACTCGAATTCGGATTTAGATGCAGTGATTGAGAGAGAGAGATATGGCAAGCCAGTGAAGCGGTGAACTCATGGGTCCTGCACCATCTGGCTCCATAGACCACAGGAGCCTTAGGAAAAAAACAGAGATTGACGATCGGACAAGTTTTTTTTTGCTGGACACACATGCACACACACAAACACACACACATATGAATGTAAGAGAGACTGCAGTTAAAAGGGACTAAACCTGAAACATGCAAAAAGATAAGACTACCCGGGTAGCAATTTATTTATTCTATTTCCCCTTTTTTTCCCAGTTGCTATTGTTGTCAAAATACATTTGTTAAATTCAGACTTGCCTCTTTACTGTTTAAACCCTCCCATCGAACCTAGGAAAGGCCCATTGTGGATTACTCATCTTGGTTTATGTGACTCCCATCCACACCACACTAGAGTTACATAAAGTGTATGGGTTCTTCATTGTATAGTTATGTTCATTGTATATGTTATATGTGAATGCCACCTTTGTAATATATGTTTAATGTTAATAAATGTCTTGCACTGTCGAGGAAATATGTACATTCTGCCCTGTGCCTGCGGCACTTGGGCCGCCAACGTTACATAATTAAATAAATTTGACTTTGAAACTTGACTTAATATTACATCGTAATGTTTTATTGGATATCTGAGAACACACACTGCTCTGACAAGGCAGTCTCCCTACTTCCACATGTATCCTCTTTAAATTTAATTTATTAGAATTTCTGCATTTAGTATGTGATTTTTGTTATGTTATGGTGAGATATTCTAAAACATATAGTCTTTAAAATGATTATGGCCCTTTCTTAAAACATATTTTATACATATTTATTATGCTATGTAACTTGATGCTATGTTACAGTTCCCTTGTAAGTGTTCTTACTATGTTTGACAGTGATGGTGCCTAGGTATTTTTGCAGAATGTTTTGGTTTCTTCTAGGCCATGGTTAAGTCATGAGATCCCATGTTAGTTGTAATGTTTTATAGTTGCAGAACTGTTAATTTATGTACTTTATTTATGTTAATGCTTAGTGGCATGAAATACATATCTTAATTTTTAAAAAAAGGGTTCACCACACTGCATTTGCATAAAGGAAGTGTATTATCAGACACTATCAGTCTAAACTTGTATGTTTTTTTCATATGTGCATATTCAGAGTGACCACAAAGTCTAAAATTTGTTCTCAAACCATTCTTTTTCATATAGCAGCTCAACAGGAAGGCAAACTGATGTCGGTACTGTACTCATGATATAGTGATGATGACCTTTTCAAATAACCCTATCTCTGCACTGTCAGGCTCTGTTTGGTTTAACTCTGCATGTCCTGGCCAATAAAATACAGTTTCATGTCTTAAAAATGGAGGAATGCACCAATCTGGCTGGAGGAATTATTGAGGTCTTCTTATTTTGTCTTGTGACAGCAGCAGGGAGGAAGTGAGACATGAGTGCAGTTTAGGATAATTTTTTTTGATTCTCCATTGTAATCAAGATAAACACAAAGGCACAGATCTGAACAATAACAAAATGTAACCAAAAGATACAAACACAATGGCAGTAAGACTCAGCACAGTGGAGATAAAGAGAAGCATACTTCAGTCAACATCATCTTAGGCACTCTCAGCAAGCAGTGAGCTGGGGAACAGCACTCATGGGCTTTAAATAGGGGGAGGGCAAATAAGGCACAGGTGCTGGTGATTAGTAATCAGGTGATTCAGAGCAGGGCAGGTGCAGTGTGTGTGTGTGAATGCCTCTCTAGCTGGGATGCACACTGCACACTGTGACAGCTGTAAGGTGTGTTAGCCTGCAGCACTCAAGAGTTACAAACACATTTGTCAGGAGGAGAGTATGAGTGTGCTCATAATGTAAAATGTATATTACACAGACAAAATGATTTAGAGGGGAGAGTACAGGATGTATTTTTAAATTGCACATTGGTATTTTCTACTTTTATAACTTGGATGTTTCTATTTTTATTGTTTGGAATAGCTTTTCTTTGTGTAATGTATGTCAGTAATATTGATGAATGAAATGATTTATTATTATATTGATAATATGTGTGGAAGGTGTATTTAAGTTTTCAGGCAGCACTATGTGAGGCTGAATCAGGCCATAGAAGTCAGTGGTTTGAGTTGAGCACCTCTGGTTAAATATAATCCAACCAGCACATCTACACCACCCTATTTCATGTGAGAGATCATTATCTGCACTGTTTCCTATAGAGTAGCAAGAATAACCAACAGGAAATCAGGCCCCAGTCATAGTTACGATGTAGTTCATCATTGTTTTTCTTTAATAGTTTCTTTTAATTTGCCCAGAGGTTGTGAATGGTGTACATCTCGTAAAGCACAATAGTCTCAGTGCTACTAGAAAAAGTTACACATGCCTTGATACCTCATATTTGAAAGAGTCAGTAGTATAATTGGTGATTCATGGCAGTGATAGTTTATTAAAGGCAGGGCCTTTAGAGGAAACCAAAACTCACATCGATGTACACACTCCCAGCTTTGCTGTCTTCATAAAAAAAAAAAGATCACTCCAAATAAAATACAAATAAATTTGATCAACTCATATAACTTTTACTTAAATATTTTTAGACATCGAAATATCAATTTGACTGACATTGGTCTAAGCGTGTTTTTGGTTTTGGTTTGGTTTTATAATTGTTCTGGGTTTCAGAAAAGCCTACCACTATACATCCTCTTGTCGGTATCACACATCCATTTGGCTTGCAACCAATCAATTAGACAACTTGTGTTGTACCACCAAAGTACACTTGGGCTTGCATGCCAATAGAGATGGGGATTATCCACATATCAATGCATGTGTAAACACAAGATGTTGTGTGTAGATTTGCTTGTTTGTTGGTGAACTGAGCCATGCACAGACAGACTGTTTCTCTTTCACAGAGCAGATGGGAGAGTGTGGTGTGTTTGGCCAGGACCTGATTTTGTAGGATGAATTACAAATGTCTTCATCTCAGGACTTTGTGGGTTTGTGAATAATGAAAGTCTTGTAGAGAAAGGCTGATTTATCATTGAACTGCATTTGCTGGTCTTGTGATGTATAGTACTTTGTGTGTGTGTGTGTGTGTGTGTGTGTGTTTGTGTGTGTGTCATTGTTAACCCTTCTGGCCACCATGGTTTGCCTCCACAGAATACTAGTGCACAGATACATCATTTTCACCTGTTTCCCATCACCAGCTATCAGTCTCCCTAGTTAAAGCACCAGTTATGCTACATATGTGAAAAGTATTTCCTACTCAGACGCTTGCATTACTAAGCCATTTCATTGCTCTGTAATCTTTTCAGCATACTGTTCCTTCACTATATTTTTGTCTCAGATTCCTGCCAAGCTCCTTTTGCACTTTTGATGTTTTTTGCTCTCTGCCTTGTGCAGTTTATGAACATGCTCTAGCCCTTTTGATCTTCCTTTTTTATTAATGTATTATCTGTATATTCTTCTCATGGTCTTGAGTCTCACTCCTTACAGTGTCTGAACTGATTAATTGAATTAACAGTGTGTCTTTACTTTGTTACTTTTTTTATGGCAGATTTTTCTTTTAATATATTTTCATTTTTGACTCCTTCTATTTTATCTTGGAATTTTAGATTTTAGGTTTTACATTGTTTGAAAAAAGACAGGCCAGTATAGCATCAAAAGAAGCTGGAATTAAACGGAAAGTGAATTAAACGTCTTTATTAACAAATATTTACATTTATAACCATGTCAGCATGTGGGGTGTACAGTAAACTAGTGCTACAGTCCTACAGCACAGGGGGAAAAGAAACTCAGAATAAACACTCCATATTGAAAAGCTAAATAAAAGTGTATGAGAAAGTAGTACTACTATACACACACTCTGGACTATACTTCCACACAATATAATCTATTTTCTTTTATGTGCTGAACTGAACACTAAAGTATCTTATACTCAAACAGGCCAGAATCTCACATGGGTGTACTCATTTTCTTGATGTCCTGTTTTCTGCATCTTGTCCTCAGAGACCTGTAATGCAACATAACAGAACTCTTTAGTACTGGGATCCTTTTCACACAGACAAGGGAAGTTGTGTTGCAGCCCTGTAGGTAACAAAGAAAAAAAAAATGCAACTCAACTGGGTGAATCTGGTTCAATTAAAACTGATCCAGGTACAGTTTAACAAGCATATAGTAACATACCTGGCCTTGTGGTCTCTCTCCCTCTTTGATGTCGTCTGATTGAGATGTTTTGCCTTGAAATTCATGAAAAAGGAAACAGATGTGAGATATTCAACCAAGTGATAATAAATCACTGACAGTTTTGTTGACCTGAATTAACTCACATTTGCAGCTCTTCCTTGTCCAGCTGCTGGAGCACATAGTGAGATTCCAGATTACATACACAGCCAGTGCCAGACCCATGCTAATGACCAGCACACCATGGTGGTAGTGAATATCTACAGCATGGAACAGACATGCATAATAAAGATAGTGTTGTACAAAAGTAGATGAAGTTTTAAAGGAAAAACTAAAGACAAAATAATCTACCATAGATTGTGTGACTGGGGAGGGGAGATGCGATCAGGGTGTGAGTGTGAGACTCTCAGAACAGCACATGTACAAGGCTCAAGTTAACTGTTGCTTGGGGATCTGACTCTAATGCTGAACTTTGATACACTGTGTATAACTCTTAATATTCTGCTAAATATTACACAAATATAACAAAGTTTATAACCAACACTTTACAATCTTAGTTTATTTTAGTGTCCTTTACATGGTTAAACTAGATTTTTTCTGGATACGGCAATTCCTTCATAAAATATGTGTGCCCATCATATAGAACCTTGAAGGGGAGGATCCTACAATAATTTTTTATTTAAAGCAAAGAGACACAGAGAAACTTGCTTGGGCTGTTTTTGGGGGATCCAATCCTCTTCATCTATTATCAATCTTTGTTTGTTTAACTTTCATTGTCCTGGTCAATAAAATACAGTGTCTGCACATTTTTTGCACATATCCTACTTGCTGAGGCTCCTGATTCAGTCTTTGCTTGTACAACATGCAAGGTGTGTTATCAAGTTTTGCTGTAAATGTGCAGTTAAGAGTGATATTTTCTCCAGGTTGCATCAGGACTGCTTGATTAGCAAGGTTTGTAGTTTGAACAGGACCTATAAAATGAAACAGAGTCAGACCAATAAGGAAAAATTTGGGAAAAATATGTAATCCAATAAATATTGAATATTAATCCAACAACAAAGTACAGTAACACATGTAATTATGAGCACTAGTAAAGATTTGGAACTGTACATGTCTTGCAGCTCAAAAATATAAGTATCCAGACTGGTACCATCATTGTACCATAACACGAGGAGAAGGTTTGAAAGAAGCAACTAACAAACTAACTAAACTTCATCAATTTTCAGGTCTCCTGACCAAAAATCTCATTAGCTGGCAAAATTCACATGGTCCTGTTGTCTCACAGCCTTGTTAGGCCACTATCAGAACCTGATCTCTTATAAAACATGTTTACGCCAAACATCCATGTACTTTATATTATATACTTATGTGACTTTGAATTTCAAACATGTTATAAACAGGCATCTGTAGTGTTAGGAGTCTTGCCCATGGACTCATATTGATACAGCATAGAGCACTTGACTCAATGAGGTTTGAACCCCAGTCACCAACAAAAAAGTTAATGTTACCTACAACACTATACCACAAAAGGCAGAGTAAAAAAGAATATGAAAATCTTGCTTTCAGTCTTGTTTGAAAAATTGCTCAAAAGGTTTATTATTATTCAGTTTTCTTTCTTTCTACAGCTCAGATTGTTAATGGTAGTGTTAGAGTGGACTTTTTTTTTAATAGCAAGTAGCAGAGTCACTCAAAAACCAAACCATGCCAGATGGTATGTGATTGGCTAATGCTGTAACACAGTGGGGTTCACTATTTTATGGAACACTATTCAAAAGTGTATGACAACAGCTGGAGTAGCTAAAAAAAGTTTTATTGTGTATTGTGTTGTCTCATATTTAATTTTAGAGTATAAAAACAAAACAAGAGTAATATTCTGGGATTATGAACTGTGGAAGTCTTTGTTAGATCTATTTTGTTGATCCCATCTGTAACTCCACAATATCTTTGTGGAATTTTGTTTTAGAATCTGTAAACTAGCGACAGCTGTGAATGAATTATCAGAAGTAGCTGAAAGGACTAATCAGTGGTTGTGGATGAGGAGAGTGCGGGTTAGTTGGGGAAATAAATAAAGGTGGAATGGCTGAGGTGTTCAATGTTTCAGGTACATGGAGGACTGCACAGATGAGTGGGATGTTGTGTCATGTCCTTGTTAACATTGTAGATCCAAATGAGCATGCAATAACAGTGCCAGTGAGGCTGGATATGGCCTTAGTTCCCAGAGAGACCAGTATGGATCTGCTGTGTTGGGGAATGCTTGGTGGTGTAATACATAAAATTATTATGGACCTGACAACACTGAGTATGCAGTAACCATGACAGCAGGGAAGGGTATGATCACAGGAGAGCCCAAAATCTCCACACTGCATTTGCACACAGGAAGTTTATTATCAGACACTATCAGTCTAAACTTGTGGGTTTTTTCCTATGTCTACATTCACAGTGACCACAAAGTCTAAAACTGTGTTCTTACAATGTTCTCTCAGATAGCAGCTAAAGAGTAAATTAAAGTACAGAGGTTGGCACTGTATTTGAGACAAAGTGATCTGAGTACGGTAGGATGACCTTATAAAATAAGGTCTATTCCTGCACTGTCAGGCTCTGTTTGGTTTAACTCTGCATGTCCTGGCCAACAGAATACAGTGTCATAGTTTAGGATCATTTTTATTCTCCATAGTAATAAAGATAAACACAAATGCACAAGGCTGGTTAATGGCAAACCAAAAAATACAAATATGCTGGCAATAAGACTCACAGCACAGATACGGTAAAGGGCAGAATACTTCAGTCGACATCATCTTAGGTTCTGTCAACAAGCAATGCACATCCAAAATGTTCTATTTTTATGGAACATCTATGTGCACTTCTGTGTCTGTGTGTGTGTGTGTGTGTCCACATGCTTTTCATTTTCATAAAGCATTTCACACTACATCTGGTGTCTGCTTGGTGACAGAATTCAGTATTTTTAACAAGGAGTATAGTCATGGATGTCTTCATCTTCATCTTGTTTATGACCATAGAACATATACAACACTTGTGAGACACTACACTTACCTCTAAACCTTAAATAAGTGACCATTTGGCTGTTCAGACTCATGTGTAGCCTCAACTATTCTAAGGCTGGACCCCTTAACAACGAGATGAATAAATAATCGTGATCATCCATGGTCTCTAAGCGCCAGAATGCATTCCACCTCAAGTTCAAGTTTGGTTTATTTGTCACATACATAGTCATACACAGTATAACTCGCAGTGAAATGGTTTGAGAGTGTTCTGTCCAAATTGAGGGGAAAAAAAACAGGGGTGTATAGGGAAATGAATATCTATATATATATATATATATATATATATATATATATATATATATATATATATATCTATATCTATCTATATATATATATATATATATATATATATATATATATACAAAATATATTAAAAATGTATGTACAATATATGTATAATATGTTTATATACACAATGTACAATGTATATATGGATATGTGTAAATGTATGTACACAATGTACACAATGTACAGTTCCAGCTTACAGTTGACATATTTACAGTTACATCGTGGTGGTCCCCACAGTTTATCAGTTTCCCTGATTCAGGGCCCGAATGGCCTGTGGGAAGTGACCTCAACAGAGAGAAGAGCCTATTGTTGAGATGGGTGGAGTCCTTCACAATCCTCCTGGCCTTGGTCTGGCACCACTTGTAATAGATGCTCTGCAGGTCAGGAAGTTCCGTATGAGTGATGTGTTCTGCTGAACGTACCACCCTTTGGAGTGCTTGTCTGTCCTGCTTGGTGCTGTTCCCAAACCAGACTGTGATGTTCCCCGTGAGGATACTCTCAATAGTGCAGGTGTAGAAGTTCCGCAGTACCTTGGAGGGCAGTCTGAAGTCACTTAGGCATCTGAGGTGGTAAAGACACTGACGAGCCTTCTTTGCCAGGGAGTTGGTGTGGTGGAACCAGGATAGGTCCTGCGAGATGTGAACACCAAGGTACCTGAAACTATCTACTCTCTCCACTGTGGTTCCACTGATCCTCACAGGTTGGTAGTGCCGCTCCTGCTTCTTGCTGCAATCTACGATCAACTCCTTTGTCTTGCTGATGTTTAGGAGGAGATTATTTTCCTGGCACCAGTTTTCCAGGTGTTTAATCTCCTCCAGGTAGGCCCTATCTTCATTGTCCGAGATCAGGCCCATGAAGACAGTATCGTCAGTAAACTTGACAATGATGGTGGAACTGGAAGTGGCTGTGCAGTCATAGGTGTACAGTGAGTAGAGCAGGGGGCTTAGGACACAACCCTGAGGAGCGCCAGTGCTGAGGGTGAGGGTAGATGAGACACAGTTGCCCACCCGTACTGATTGTGGTCTGTCTGTTAGGAAGTTGGAGATCCAGTCGCACAGGGATGTATGCAGTCCTAGATCTTCCAACTTAGTAGTGAGTAGGGAGGGGACGATAGTGTTAAATGCTGAACTGTAGTCTACAAACAGCATTTTAACATAATTACCCCTCCCTTTGTCCAGGTCTGTCAGTGTGGTGTGGAGCAGATGTGCAGTTGCATCGTCAGTGGAGCAGTTATGGCGGTATGCAAACTGCAGTGGGTCCATGGAGACTGGCAGTGAAGATGTGATGAACTCTCTGACTAGCTTCTCAAAGCACTTCATCATGACTGATGTGAGGGCAACAGGGCGGTAGTCATTGAGGCCGGAGGGTCGAGGTTTCTTCGGGACGGGGATGATGGTGGAACGCTTGAAGCTGGATGGGGCAATACTGAGCATCAGGGAGAGATTGAAGATGTTGGTGAATACCGGGGCTAGCTGGTCTATGCAGGCTTTGAGGCTGCTAGATGTAGCCTCGAAGCGAGCAAAGAATGTGTTCAGCTCGTTTGCCAGAGACTCATCCGCACTCATCAGTCCGGAGGGTGGGCTCCTCTAGTCTGTGATCATCTGTAGTCCCTGCCACAGGGATCTAGAGCCACTCTGCTGGAAATTTGTCTCTAGTTTCCTCCCATAGCGCCGCTTCACCTCCCTCACCGCCCTGCGCACTCTGTATGCCACAGACTTGAGTTCAAAGCCTCGCAGATAAAAGGCCAACCAGGGCTTCTGGTTCGGAAACTTCTTGATGGTGGCTCTTGGAATCGTGTCGTCCACCAGTTTCCCAATAAACCCCACTACTGCCTCCGTAAACTCACTGCACCGGAATATGTCCCAGTCTGCGTCATCCAGAGCGTCCTGCAGAGCATCCACCAATTGGTCGGTCCAGCGCGTGACCTCTCTCTGAACCGGAGCTTCCCATTTCAGCCTTTGTTTATATTTTGTTAGGAGGAAGATGGTGGCGTGGTCCGACTTACCAAATGGTGGATGAGCTAGTGCCTTGTAGCTGTCCTTGTATGGGGTATAGCAGTTGTCGAGTGTCCTATTTCCCCTAATGGGGAAGGTTATGTGCTGGTAAAGGTTGGGTACTACATGCATGAGGTTAGCGTTGTTGAAATCCCCAACCACGAATAAGTGCAGCATCCTGGTGTTGTGCCTGAAACTGTGTGAGAGCCTCATGAAGTTCCCACAGTGCAGTGTCCATGTTGGCCTGAGGTGGGATGTACACGGTGTTGATGATGACCAAAGTGAACTCCCAAGGAAGGTAGAAAGGGTGAAACTTGAGGGCGAGCAGCTCCAGGTTGGGTGAGCAGGAGCGGACGAGAGTAACAACATTGGCATTGTTGCACCAGCTGTTGTTTACCATCACACACACTCCACCACCTCTCGACTTCCCCGAATATGCTGTCCTGTCCATACGGTGAACCGAGAAGAACTCGGCTGGCTGGATGGCATGGTTTGGTACCACTGGGTTCAGCCACGACTCGGTGGAGCAGAGGAGGTTGCAGTCCCGAATGTCCCTCTGGAACTTTATTCTGGCCCGGAGGTCGTCGAGCTTGTTGTCCAAAGACTGGACATTGGCTAGCAGGATGCTAGGTAAGGGAGCTTGGTGTGCCCAAGCCCTCAGCCTGTTCCTGATGCCGGCTCGCTTCCCTCGAGGCCTTTTCCTCACGTCGCGTCCTTTGTTCTCCCTCAGGATCTTCGTTGGCCATCTTGGGTCCAGGGTTAGAGACGGCTTGAGGTGAGTGCTATGTAGATTAAGAGAAATAAGTGCATCTCTGCTGTATGAGAGACGTGTTGTGGTGTAAGAAGGGCTGCGGAGAAATCAGGGGTAGCGGGAAGAGCGAAAAGAGCGAAGAAGATGGCGAAAAGAGCGAAAAAAGTGCCAGGTGTGGACGGAGCAGTCGTGACGGCAGCCGACCTCACCGGTGCCATCTTCTGTTGAAGATGAACTTAATGAACTCACATACTGACCTCCCATCCATAATAAGGTCACCACTAAATTTTTGAATATGGCTCTCTCTATACAAATACAAATTTCAGCTCTGACTTAAATTGACAATCACTGTCATATTATGATTTTCTACTCAGCTCCTGTATGTATTTGCAAATCACACACTGAACCTTTAACCCGACCACCTGCACCATCTAGAGCATCACTCTCATCACCTGATCCTTGAGACATTGCGTAAGGTTTTCAGTCTAAAGTTACATTTCTTTAAGCCCTTAAGCAATCCCACAGTCATTCAATAACAAGTTAGAAGGGTATCCTGGTTATTCTGGAGGCATTTTCTTGGTTGATGGAGAGATTATTAGAAGATTCAGATATACAGATGGCACCCAGTATGAAGAAACTAAAGGTGCACAAGATCTCTGACTTGTAATTAGAACACAAACTGTCTGCTCTGATGTCTGTGGACTCTGTTTGTCCTTCATGAAATATGAAATATTGATCTTCACCACTTCTGTATTTTCATATCGTAACATTGAGCTGTAAGGAGGTGGACGCATGTGCAGAGAAGAGCAAGATTTATTAGGGGCAAATCCAAAATCAGAGTCATTGTAGCAGTCCAGGGTCATAGAGCCAACACGGAGAGCATATGGATGCATGAGTAAAAGAAAAACACAATGAACAACTAAGACCAAGGCCACAAGGCAGGGTTTAAATAGATGAACTAAACGATGGACAGGTGTGGAAAATCAAATGAGGGGTGGAGAAAATGAAACTATGGCATGGAACTAAAATACATAAGACAGGGAAAACACAGAACAAGGTAGCTGGGAGGGACTAATTGTGACAGTACCCCACTCCAAAGCATGCAACACCGGGGCGCGCACAAACAGGAACCACCAAAACCCCCCCCAAAAAATAACAGGACTAGGACAAGACACCAACAGGACCAACAGGAACAGAACGGGCAAGACATGGAGCAGGGACAGGACTAGACAAGACACAGGAGCAGAAACAGGAGCCAAACAAGGGGCACAATGAGGAACATGCACTGGAACAGAAGCAGACACAGGAACAGAAACAGAAACCGGGGCAAAAGGAGAAGACCGAACAGGCCAAGTACCAGGAGCAGAGGCGTGGATAGACACAGGAACTGAAGGAACAGGAGTGACTGGAAAAGATGTGGAAGCAGGAGCAGGAACACAATACACAATAGAAACAGGCTGCGGATGACAAAAGTGCCAGGAAGAGGATGAGGATTGCACAAACGTAAAACGGACCAGGCCAGGGACAGAGGGACAGGAACAAAAAGATGGGGGCACCAGAACGGACGCACTCATGGGCACAGGGACAGAAACAAAAGGAGACACAGGAAAGGGCACAGGGACAGACAACACAATAGGAGCAAAAACAAAACCAAGCAATAGAGAAGGCAAAAACAACGGGGTAGTAGGAGCAGGCAGCAACCGAGACACAGGCCTAGGTGGGACAGGCAGGGAACATGAAGCCTTCAAGCCAGGAGGCAGGTCTGAGGACACAGAAGAGACTGTAGAAGTGGCAGGGGCAGCCTTTTGGGGCACAGGAGAGCTTCCAGGAGCAACCACTGGGACAAGTCTAGCACGAGGCATGGGCACAGGCCTGGCATGAGGCATGGGGGCTCGTGGAGTGGCTGCTTCCACTCCAGGATCAGGAACTGGCGGGTCCTGGGGTGTGGCTGCGGCGTTCAGTGGCGGCAAGTCCGGGGGCTGGCTACAGAAACAGACCTGGTAACAGAACGGGTGGTGTCTCTCATGCCGGGAACAGGAACTGGATCAGGACGGGCGGCGCCTCTCACACCAGGAATAGGACCAGGATCAGGAACAGGATTTAGTGACCATGGAGGAATACCTAGACATAGAACACTCTCGGCAGCTCCCAAGGCTCATGCGAGCGATAGGGAGCTCACAGTTGCGCTTTAGTGCACACCGAGTGCCTAGCCATGAATTGTCTGTGCATTCACTCTGTCTACTCACGTCTTGTGCTGCAGGCCACTCCCCCCTGCAGTGTTGGTCAAGACGGGTAGACTCTTGATGCTTACCTGGGATATCATCATCAAAATAAACGCGACCCTGCTTTTTCCAGGAATGACAAGATGCCTGTGTACCCGCAGCACCAGGGGATTTGCTGTCTCTGGTCTGGTGGCGCTGAGACGTAACAAACTCGGACTGCGTAGAAACAGCCAGAGTTTCGTTCCAGCGGAACAACCACCTCCCAGAGTCTCTTGCTGCATCTTTGATTGGTTGTTCATTCTGTAACATTGAGCGGTAAGGAGGCGGACACGTGTGGAGAAGAGCAAGATTTATTAGGGGCAAACCCAAAGCCAGAGTCATTGTAGCAGTCCAGTGTCATAGAGCCAACACAGACAGTATGTGGATACATGAGTAAAACAAAAACACACGAAAGGAAATGGGAAGCAATCTATGTCAAAGACTAGGGAAAACCCATGGCTAAGAAACACGAAGGCTAGGATACATGGAGTACAAACTTACAGGTACACAGAGACAGGCTTTCAAAAACATTCACTAAACACCTAAACACCATGAAGTAAACAATGAACAGCCAAGACCAAGGGAACAAGGCAGGGTTTAAATACATGAACTAAATGAGGGATAGTTGTGGAAAATCATTACATGGAACTAAAATACACAAGACAGAGAAGACAGGACAACACAGAAGCTGGGAGGGACTAATCATGACACATATGATATTTTGATTTAACTAACCTAACTGGCAGACCCCACTCCTGGTACCAAAATGTGTAGACCAGTATACGTAGCCAACACAAAAAGAGAAATTAAAACCCTGATGAAAATTTGCACTAAATCAGTCTAACCGGAATTCGATCTTAGCTCAGTGCTATGAATATGAGAAAGTACAACACAAAGGTAGTAGGTATTAGTGTATGTGGCTGCAGCCACTAGGTACAAATTACTATTCCCTCATGTGGTACAAAGTTCTCCTATAGCCATTTTTACTGTAAGCATTTAGACACAAACTTCTCATAAAATAACATTTTTGAACCCATCTTACATTATAGCTGTCAGTCTCAATACAATTCACCAGCACTATCAACTCAGCCACATTGTGTGAAAATTTCCAATGAGACAGCTGTAGAAGCCAATGTAATCTGGTGTAAATGTAACATCATCTAGACCTAAAACATGAGTAATATGTATCCATATATGCTTATGTGGATCTACTGATGAAAATGTCAAGATAAGTCAAGAGAGTAAAAACAATTTGTCAGCTGCTGCTGCAAAATGTCCAACCCATTTCTCTCCCATGCTTGCACTTCCTATTTGGATTCAGTGCACATTCATGACTACCACTGCATGCCGGTTGGGTGTCTGGGGGAGTGTACAATGTAAATGTAAATGTACAGTGTAAATGTACTGCATAAATGTAGACCAGCTGCACAAGACGCTGTATCAGTGTACTATTTGTACTGACTACAATGTGCTGACACTGTGTGTTTTATTGACCAGGACAAAAACCCAACCTAACAGAGCCTGACAGTGCAGGAACAGTGCAGGTTGGATTCCTCAAAAACAGACCAGTCAAGCAAGTAGATTTTATTGTCTCTTTGCTTTAAAAAGTGATCACAGAAGCCTACACTTCAAGAGTTTTATCAATCAATTGCTTTTTAGTACAGATGCATATATATATTTGTGTCAGCTTGTGTTGTATTTGCGCTGTTGTTTTGTTTTCCGTAAAATCTCAGAGTGACACTAGTATCCTGTTCTGTATCTTGCCCTGTGCAGTCACATACGTTATGAATGATTATTTTGTCTGTAGTTTTTTCTTTAAAACCTCCTGTACTTTTGTACAACACTATCTTTCATTATGCATGTCTGTTCCATGCTGTAGACATTCACTACCACCATGGTGTGCTGGTCATTAGCATGGGTCTGGCACTGGCTGTGTCTGTAGTCTGGAATCTCACTGTTTGCTCCAGCAGCTGGACAAGGAAGAGCTGCAAATGTGAGTTAATTCAGGTCAACACAACTGTCAGTGATTTATTATCACTTGGTAGAATATCTGACATCTGTTTCCTTTTTCATGAATTTCAAGGCAAAACATCTCAATCAGACGACATCAAAGAGGGAGAGAGACCACAAGGCCAGGTATGTTACTATATGCTTGTTAAACTGTACCATTCTCTACAATACCTTCATTATTCACAAAACCACAAAGTCCTGAGATGAAGACATCTGTAATTCATCCTACAAAATCAGGACCTGGTCAGACACACGACACTCTCCCATCTGCTCTGTGAAAGAGAAACACTGTCTGTCTGTGCATGGCTCAGTTCACCAACAAACAGACAAATGTAAACACAACATCTTGTGTTTACACTTGCATGTATATGTGGATAATCCCCATCTCTATTGGCATGCATGACCAAGTGTACATTGGTGGTACAACACAAGTGCTTTGCTAATCTGGTTGGCTGCAAGATAACTGGATGTGTGATACTGACAACAGGATGTATAGTGGTAGGCTTTTTTGAAACCCAGAACAATTATAAAACCAAAAACACACTTAGAACAACATCAGTCAAATGGATATTTATATAACTAAAAATCTTTAAGTGCAAATTATACGTCGATGAAATTTGTTTTCCTTTTACCTGGGGGTAATTTTTTTTTTTTCTATGAAGACAGCAAAGCAGGGAGTGTGTACATCACTGTGAGTTTTTGTTTCCTCTAAAGACCCTGCCTTTAATAAACTGTCACTGCCATGAATCACTGAATCACCAATTACACCACTGACTCTTTCATATGAGGTATCAAGGCATGTGTAAATATGAGGTATCAAGGCATGTGTAACTTTTTCTGGCAGCACTGAGACTAAAATGTTATATTGTGCTTTACGGGATGTACACTATTCACAACCTCTGGGCAAATTAAAAGAAACTATTAAATAAAAACAATGTTGAACTACATCATAAATATGTGTATACTAATCATTGAATGTGAGCACCACTTCTAAATGTGATTGGGGCCTGATTTCCTGTTGGTTATTCTTGCTACTCTATAGGAAACAGAAGTGCAGATAATGATCTCTCACCCAAAAAAGGGTGGTGGAGGGGTGCTGGTTGGATTATATTTGACCAGAGGTGCTCAACTCTAACCACTGAGTTCTATCACCTTATTCAGCCTCACATAGTGCTGCCTGAAAAAAATTTCAGTATAATAATAAATAACTTATTATTTGCCAGTATGTGTTTTTGGCACTGGATTACTTAGTCTGTTACACAGTGTTAAAAACTGGTTCAACGTAACCAGTACTTCAGGTTCAATCTCCTCCAAGTTAACCTCTGCCCTCAGTCCTCTGTAGCCAGATTCAGGGTAGTCAAGAGACACTGACACCATGGTAGTGAATCAAGAGAGTTCCACTTTATTGAGGAAAGCACAAAGTATATACACTAGCTGGCCAAAAAAAAAAAAAGGTCACTAAGCAAATAGGTAAGAGCCTCCCATTGGATAATTACTGCATGAGTGATTATGTTTCATCTGGTAACAAGTTAGTTAACCCTAATTGATGCAGTGAGTAGCTTCTCATTTGTTAAACAACCAAGTCGAAAGACGCATCCTGTGGTCGTGGAAAAGATGTTAAGCTGTATCAGAAGGGTTAAATTATTGGCATGCATCAAGCAGAGAAAATATTTAAGGAGATTGCTGAAACTATTAAAATCGGGTTAAGAACTGTCCAACGCACTAATAAAAAGTGGAAAGACAGTGGGGAAACATCATCTTTGGGGAAGGAATGTGGTCAGAAAAAAAATCTTGAATGATCGTGATCGGTGATCACTTAAACATGTGGTGAAATCAAATCGTAGAAAAACAACAGTAGAACTCAGGGATATATTTAACCTATAAAATCCATCACTGGTCTCCCCAGCGACTAAAAGTCATACCCAGCCCTACTGACACTGTTAATGTGTGCTGACAGTTTCATATGGATGTTATGAACTACACCACCAAGCATCCCCCAACACAGCAGTTCCATGCTGGTCTCCACAGTGACTAAGGCCTTGTGCAGCCTCATTAATACATTTAATACATGTTCAGTGGCACTGGTTCCATTTGCATTATGCATTTCCCTGTCTAGCCTGTACTCTCCTCACCCACAACCACTGACTAGTCCTTTTAGCTACTTCTGATAAATCCGTCAAACCTACATTTAGTTTACAAATCCTAAAACCAAATTTCATAAGCAAAAATGTAGTGGACGAGGAGAGGGCAACTCACTGTCTCTGTGTTTGAGACTAGTAGTCGTATTCTAAATAAGGATCAGAATGACAGTAATGTTCACTAAACATTGTTCATTCACACAGTGACATGATACTGAAGATCTGAATTATGCTGCCATTCATTTCAATGAGAGGAAAACCACAAGAGGGCAGGTGAAGAGAGGACAGCCTGAAGACAGCATGTACTCTGAAGTGAAACGTTCAGCTCCTACTGACTATCATCTAGATTATTAGCTCTCTTCCCTTCTATAATCCTAAATGAAGTCTGGATAGATTATCTCTTTACTGGCACATTCAGTGTTTTAAAGGAGGTGCTGTGTAACTCTCTAATCTCTAAATCTTTATTCCCGGTTCATCTGCTTTTTTAAGGTATGTTGTGTTTCTGCTGGTTCATTCCTGCCTCAACAGTAAAGTGCCACATTTGTCTTAGAGAACCACTGTTCTCAAAACTGGGTGAATGATAAAGAATCTGCATACTGTTTTGATCTCTACCCATTGTGTTGTGTTTACTCAGTTAAGACTTTTGATTTTCTGACCTTTATATATTCTCTTCATTCTAGAAGTGTGCATTGTGCCTGTTGTTTTTGTTGCTTAGTGTCTGGTATTAAATATCAGATATGAGTATTAAAATATAATAATAATAAAATTAATAATGTTATATTATAAATCACCAATATTACATTTGATGTATTTTTATTACATTTTATTTAATACTATATGATTTCATTTCTTATAGTGGAACATCAATTTTATTTATTTCTGGTTCTTTTATTCCATCCTACTTTAGTTGTTTTATCGATTATCAATATCCTGCTATAAACTATGTGCTTTACAGAGTTTGTAAATCCATAAGTACCCAAACATTTTGCATGGACAAAATGTGATTCAAAGTAAACTGAATAATTAGGGTGTAAAGCTTAAGAGCCTAAAAAAGGAAGAATAACACTATTGAATATGGACGTGTAACCTTTGACTGTTATGTTTGTACTATGAAATTAACATGGCCAAGCTTTTAGGTTAAGGGCTTTTGTATTTGTAAATGTTAATTCAACATGTGTCATTTTCTAAATTACTGAATAATATGAGCACATGCACACACGTAAACACTCAGATACACTCTAACACCACATCATAAGAAACTGCAGTCTGATAGTTCGGAGGGTGAGAAACAAATAATATTTGATTTAAACACATTAAACATTTATTTTTGTAAGTACTGTGACATTGTGAAGCTGCGGCAAAACGTGAGTGATGAACTTTTAATGGCAGAATACAGATTTCAAAGAGAAAAATAGAGAAACAGAAACAAAAGCAGAGAAACAAGTTTTGCAAAGTCTCTGCACACACTAGGAACCTTCAATGCAAAGCACTGAACTCTGACCTTTGTGGGAGATAAACCTCTGAATTAATGTTTGACATTATGTTTAACCCTCTGACTTCTCTGAGCATTTCCTTTGTTTTTGTATATTTTCTTACATTCACTTTAAAGCTTTTTACTTGTAACATTATATACTTATGATTATATAACCTCTATCGACAACATTATGTAACGAGGGATGGTGGTGAGCGAGAGCAAACACGTGCGAAATGCTGGACCTTGGATGTTATGTGAAACGGAACTAACGAGGGAAGCCATAACGAGCATCACAAATAGAATAGAATAAGTAAATAAGTTTAATAACCAACAAACAAACAATAAATGAACAGAATGAAGGACAGACAGCAATAACGGGTTAACAAGGTGTGTGCGAGATTTATACAACTAAATAAATAAACACTAAAGAAAGACTAACGGAGAACAATAATGATCAGTACAACTAGAACATGCAGGGAGAATACCGGACAAGAAAAGAGATTAACAGGGAAGGCAGCGTAGACAGCAAACACAGAGTGAGAGTACAAATGAGATCTAAACACAAAGAAAGGCAGACACACACTTTTACCAAACAAAGCAAGACAAAGACAAACAAGGACTAACTTGCAACCATGAAAGACAATGACCGACAAACAAGAGACGCAAGGACGGGGTTTACATAGGAATGCAAATAAGGACAAACTAGGAACAGCTGGAGACAAAGGGGAGGAGACATGGAACCATAGAGACTGACATAAACCCGTAAGTGAACAGGTTGCCTGGGAAACGGGGAACACTGCGGGCTATGGACATGACATTGAAAAGGCAGATCCTACTGATTCAGAAAATGTTTTAACCATATTTCTAAGCTGTCCTATCACAAGGTTATTATTAAAAACATTGCAAAACCTTGAAGCCGACGATGCGATTTCAGCTACTAAACGTTTGCTCTTGGTCCACGCTCCTATCTTGGGCAGACTTTCTCACAAGTAAGATCTCATATTCGTATTCTTTTCGGTTTCATTTTAAATGTTGTGCTTTCAGAAATGAACCACTATAGCATATTTGATCTTCTTAATTTTAGCATGATATTTTTCTGTGTATGCCTTTTTGGAGCAATATCAAATTAAACAAAGTATAACATTATGGCAGTACTGCAATGTATATACTTTTATCTGCTTTACTCCTGGCTGATTTTCTTTTATATTCTGTTGGTCAGTTTGACTTCACCTAACAATCACTTAGTTTGGGATTGGAAAAAAAAGTTATTTAAATTGTGCCTTTGAATATCCCTTGAATAATGAAATAAAACATGCAAAAAAGCACTGACATATTTTCCTTCATTCTGGTTTAATGCTACTTTCACAACAAGGATTTTATGCATTAGAATATATATTTTAACAGTTTGCCAGAATTTCACACAGATATAACTGTACAGCATTAAGGCCTTAGCAAAGATCAAACTCATGACCCCTGGTTTACAAGAACAGTGCATTAACCATTGAGCTATGAAACCTATTTGAAATGATAAAAAGCAGGCTTTACAAATAATACCTGTAATCAAGCACATTTAAGCTCATGCAGACTAGTTATAGGTATCTAGGTCAATATGCAGTCGCAGTTGTGTGCGAAATCCACAGATGTACTCCTTGATCAAACTAAGTGTAAATACGGATGAAGCGTTAAGTCACGCCATGCCAGGGAACCCGCTCAAGCGACACTCCCACTGCTGCTCACACACACCACACCTGCCACGCTCCCAATCACAATTATTGATTATGTTGACTTGTACCTTGTTTGCTTTTCTCCCGTATTTAAGACCAAGGATATCAAATGGCTAGCCAACCTAAACAAATGTGCAAATGAGGAAAATATAAAGTAAGAGCTCGAGGGATGCCAAGGAGGGCAGAGGAAATGAATATGAGGATGAAAGTGAGCTACAAGAAGGAAGAGCTGTAAATAAAAAGGAAGGATGCCACCAGAGATGCTAACAGATTTTGGCAAAGTAGCTACTGACTTTGACACTGTAACATGCTTTTGTTTTTCTATTGTTCATATTGTTAACTAGTGAACTTTATACAGCAAGTTGGGAATGAAAAGGAAATGCCCTATAGTTGGAATTTTGTTTCCATTTTAATTTCTACTTTAAATAAAACTGCAATGACTTTGTTTGGACTATAGATGGTCAAATTTAGTCAATTTTGAAATGACTATTCTAGGCAAAGTTAAAAGATGCTTGCATTTCCTGTTTAATTGCCATTACATCTCCTAAGCATAAAAAAACGTAAGGAGTCTAATAACAAGATATGAAACATTAAAATAAACAGAACAGAAAAAAATCTGAATTGTATGAATTTTACTACAGCATTTTGGATACTACAGCATTTTATCTGAACTAAGGATTTAACACATACAAAATGTGATTGAAAAGGTGATTGTATTTTTATTATTTACCATGGCTCATCTCCTGATGTTTATAGTATCAAAAAGCTTGTACCTCAGCATTACATTATTTAGAGATTACACATTTTTACACATTTGTGTATTCTCTTTCATAACTCTTAGAGTCTGCTTTCCCACTATTCCTCAGCTCTGTCTGTCTTGTTAGTTTTGCTGAATAACAGAGGATTGGCATGTGCTTGTCCAATAGTTTAGTAATATATAATTTGTACAGAAATAATCATTAGATAATGATATAGAATATAAGTCCCTGGATAGGTGCATACTAATCCTCCTTGTTACAAAGAAGATTCATCAGCCACCAAATAAAACAACTATGCATATTTTCATCAAAACAAATAATATTAAACAAATGTTGTGACATACTTATGTAGCCCATGTAAAACAATTTTCACAGAATTGGTATGACTGTAAGACAACTCATCTATAGTAAACACCTTTGTAATGGACCTGAGATTATTCTTAATGTGAGTCATCCATGCAGTTTAGTTCAGTACTTTGTAGTGTGTCACATTTATGTTATCTGGTGCCAATTGCATGACACAATTTGTAGCTAACAGTTCTGCTATGACATGTCTTGGTCAGACTCATTTCTAAGCAAGATAGGAACCTTTTAGGATGATTGGTGTGGAACATCTATTGTCATCAGGAGTGGAATGTGTCTGGTTAGTCTCATCAGTCTTGGGTATTTAAGCCCAGTGTTTTGTCTTCCTGTTTGTCGGTTATTTTGCTCAGTCATGTTTAGATTGTTTTCACCAATACCTAATTATTCGTCACCCCTTGTTTTGCTGCTTGCCTAAGTCGTGTGTTACTTTGCCTGTGTGTTATTTCTATGTTGTTTACACTGCAATGATGATACCAGTCTGGATACTTGTATTTTTTTCTCAACAAGACATGTACAGTTCCAAATTCTTACCAGCATTTATAATTACATTTGTTACTGTTCTTTCTGATATTTGATTAATAATCAATATTTATTATTTATTTTGGATTCAATTTTGTCCACATTGTTTCCTTATTGATCTGGTTCGGTTTCATTTTATAGGTCCAGTTCATACTACAAAGCCTTTTAAACGAACAGTCCAGACTGAACCTGGGAAGAATATCTCTCGTTACTGCACATTTAAAGAAAACACTGATTTTGGTTCAAGCTCAGATGGTAACAGGAGCTTCAGCAAATAGGAAAAGTGTATAAAGATAAAACAGACCTACTTTCATTTCCATTCAACAACTCCAGATTCATAATGAAGTGTAAAGATGACAGAATCTCTCTGACTGTTCTAAATGCTACTGAAGAAGATGAAACATTGTACTTCTGTGGAGTGACAGATGGAACAAAGGTTAACTTCACCTCTGCTATGTCCACTCTGACAGATAATTAAACTACTACTTTCAAACTTCGTTACATTTAAACTGGAGTATAACTGAAGCACAAAACACATATAATCTTAATGTCAAAGCCACAGTTATTTTCTCAATTAGGGAATTAAAAATAAACAAATAAAATTATTTTTTAGTTTGTATAGTTTTTATATAGTAGACTTCAAAGTGTTGTAAGAAACACATTTTACAAAAGTACCTGCTAATTCTTTAGTAGTACACTTGGGTATTTTTATAAAACATGTGTTTTTTGCATGTGAGGAAAACCAAGATGACTTATGACCTGAGACTGTGTTTTATTGATGAGTGCATACAGAGTTAATCCCAATAAATCCTGACAGTGCAGGAACAGGATGTGATCCATCAAACACATCTTATTCAGGCAAGTATCTTTGTCTCTTTGCTTTAAATAAAATGATTATCACAGAAGCCTCCCCTTTAATATTATAGCTACACGCATTTTAAAGAGTTGCCTTTTCCAGAACAAAAAAAAAACAAAACAAAACAAAAAAACCTAGTTTAACCATATAAATGACAGTAAAATAAACTAAGAGCTTGGAATATTTGTTTTATATTTATCAGGATATCAAGGATTATACACATCAGTGCATCAACATTCAGAATTAGAAACAGATTCCCAAGCAACACTGGACTCAAGCTTTATTTTGCCTAGTACCACACACAGAGACACACACACAAACACACACACACACACACACACACACACACACACACACACACACACACACACACACACATACATATATGTATGTATATGTGATATATGTTGTTTTGAGGATCAAAACATTTACAGTACAAGGATGAACTTTTTTATGTGCAAACTTTCTGATGTGTAGGCAGAGTAAAGTAAAGCTTTGTTCATTTTCACTTTAATTTGTATATTAAATTATTTTATAAAGATTGTTCTACAGAAAAGCATGTGGGTCCTGTAGTGATCTGTCTTGGAGCAGTGCTGGGAGTGTGTGTGGCTGTTATCATTGCTCAAGCTATAATCATATGTAAGATGAAAAACTCTGAGCATGGCAATGGTAAGTGTTCATAAAGGGCAGGGGGCACTTATTCTAATTCATGACTTTATACAATTTTTTTTTATATTTAGGATATATTGAAAATATTGATCTGCAATAAACTTGGCATACAAGTAATATTCCCTGATCCAATTAAAATCAATGCTGTATTTTCCCCAACCATAGTGAGACCTCAAAAAGGAAGTGTGATGTAGAAAACCACCAATCAGGTAGAACTTGTGCAGTTGCACTTTCATGCCATCATTAGGAAAACTTCTTTCTCCAGATTTACGGTCTTCATCTTGGATGTGTGATGCATCAGCTGACATTAAAACTCATACTTAAATATAGAAATATTTATGATGTTTAGCATCATAGCTATGACAGCACCCCTACCTTCTTAAAATATGCTTTGTTACAGACATAGCCAGTGATGTAAAGAGCAGAGGATGAACTGCTGTAATGTTTGTCTAATCATAGTCTAATCAACAATGATAAGCTCTGTGACTCTTAAAAAGCTATTTACTGCCTTTTATATATTTTAATCTATGACATATTTTACTCAAAATGTTTCTGGCCCTACTTAGCTCAGCTAGTCTGAAGTCCGCCTCACCATTACATTGAGCTTGCCCAGGAACTTCTGCAATATCCGGAAGGTGAATGGAGCTCCCCGATCTGAAACATTTTCTTCTGTCAGCCTGAACTGTCAAAAGGTGTGGTGGAAGAGCTGCTTACCTGTTTTGAGTGCAGTGGGAAGTGCCAGGAGTGGAAAGAACTGGACCGTCTTTGACAAGGGATTGATGGTAACAAGGACCACCATATTGCCCTCAGAGACCAGGAGATCTGTGACAAAACCAACTACCAGGTGAGACCACATGTGATGTGGTGTGAGAAGGGGTTGCAGTTTACCGAGGTGTTTTGCTGCACTGTACATTCAGCACAAAATGTCCCTGTGTATTGCTGGACACTAGTATAGTGCTGTCAGATGTTTGTGTACCTTGGAAGTTCTAAGCCAAGGGAGCTGTGTACCCAGGTGATGAATGCTCTGCAATTTCACAGACAGATGTAGAGCTGGTGCAGAGGGCAGAAAAGCTGATGGTTAGCTGCAGAGATTTTACAGTTTAGGTGCCAGCTGACAGCCCCAGTGAAACAGAAAGGAGGAAGGACTGACTCTTGGTTGGTAGGACATGCTTAGGCACTGGACTGCCAGGAGAGTTTGTCCACCTTCACATCCTTCAATCCCAGTCTGTAGGTCACCTGAAACACAAACCGGGAAGAGAAACTGGACCATCGAGCCTGCCGGAAGTTCAGCGTCTTGGTGGTTTGGAGGTCCTCCAGGTTTTTGTGGTCCCTGATCACTGTGAAGGGGTGCCATGCTCCTTCTAGCCAGTGTGACTTCATCCAGGAGCTGAAGGATTTTTTTCCAGGCAGGAGATCTGCTTTTTGGGTACTGATATGTTTACAGAGGTCTTAAATCATGCAGACTTGGTCAGAGACTGGTTGCAGAGGGTTACTGGAGAAGTACAAATGGTATTTCCAAAAATCCACAACAGACTGTTAACATATTACAATCAATGAGAGTTAAATTAAATAGACAAGAACATGTCTTACTAATGGAGAAACTTGCTTTGTTTTATGGAATTACTAGAGAATGAGTATAGTGCTCAAACAATATAATCTATCTATCTATCTATCTATCTATCTATCTATCTATCTATCTATCTATCTATGCACTAGCGATATGATCGAGAGTGATTCACTAAATACTAATGAGGGAGGGATTCCAACAAAGCTATACTAGCACTCTGCAGCCAGTTCATTAAGTTAAATTAAGTTTCCTTTGAAGTGTGCCAGGCTAGAGCAGCAGTCCCAACAGTATCCTGTATGTTACTTTGTGCTAATATTGTGGGGTAAGCGTTTAGCTACTCAGACAAGGGCTCAGACATAACTAGAATTGCATGGATTTCTTTTCAAAGAACTGCTTGTTTGAACAGATACATGAGGATTGTGTTCCTTCTTAAAGCACAGGTTAATATTTTTTCCCAAATCTGGGGTTATGATTGGGGTCTCTGTTTTTGCAGATAGGGGAACCTCTGTCATCATAGAACTATTTATCCATTCCATGGATACATATGGTCTATAGTCTAGCCAGTTCTGAAAACGATCATTGTTCATATATAGAAAAGTTACCTGGTCTCAGAAGGGATTGTCAATTAGATATAACAGAAAATAATGCATTGTGAAGAAATTGTTTTGAGAATTTATAGAAGAGATAAATTATTTTTAATGGCATCAGGGCTACATAAAATTGCTACTTGATCTCAGCGTGGCATTTTGCTCCATATATTACCACATATGAGTTCACAGAATAAAAAATCTTGTTGGGATTATCGTAGTAGCACAGTCCTGGTTCAGGTCCTATTCGAATGAAAAGAGAATTCCCCACTAATACAAAGGTAAAATTTCGTATACTACAAGGCTCTGTTCTTAGACCACTGCTCTTTGTATTTTATATGCTACCAGTCGGCATGGCCATTCACATATAAGGAATTGCCTTTCATTGCTATGCTGATTATACTCAGTTGCACATTTCAGTTGCTAAAAAACTGGCTCTTACTTAGCTCAGACAAAACAATAGTACTCCTACTCAGTCCAAAGGCTACCACAAAATAGCTTAACATGTTTATTACTGATGACCTTTCACTCAATCTTACAGCTGTAGTGTAGCTGTAATCACTTCAAAGCTATACTGTAGCAGTAAAAACCTCGTGGTAATCTTTTGCTCTGATCCTTCTTTTCGAGTTCATGTAGATGTCACTGCAACTGCCTAATTTGAAATTTTGCAAAACTGAGAAATATAATTTTGATAAATGAAAACCTAGACTTGAGCTACTTCAAATTGTTACCGTCTGGATAACTGTTTATATGTTAATATTGTTATTAACATAGAAAGCTCAAAGTGATCTTACCCCTAAGAACCTAAGTGACCTCTGGGTTCAATATGACCACCACAAATGCTATGCAGGCAATGTAGCAGTACCTAGAGTTATGAAAACTACTGCATGGAGCAGAGACTTTTCCTACCAAGCCCCGCAGCTTCGGATTAACCTCCGGTTACATGTGCAAGACTCAGACATACTCTCAATCTTCAAATGCAGGCTAAAAACCTACCTGTTTAGTCAGGCCTTTGGTTAGATAAATACATTCCTAGTGCATTTGTAATAGGTCTATGCACACTTAGCAATTATTTACCAGTCTATTTTGTCACCATGCCAAAGGCTGTTAGATTAGATGCTGGTGGAAGTCTGAGCATGTCTGATCGCTTCATCCCTCCAGATGATTGCAACCTAGGCACCTTGTTGTTGGTGCCAAGACATATCCTAGCTGGAAATGTGATATCTATATGTATTACATGGGCACTAGCACACCGACTATGTATAATTAATATATTAAGCCTATCTGCTGAGTTGTATGTCTGCCCCTGCCGCCTGATTGGACACCGCACCTCACACCATTCATTGCATCTCGTGCTTGGTCTGAGAGGACGCAGAGCCGAACCAGATGGAGATGGTGGATGTGATGATGTACTCCATTATGGCAGTATAAAGCTAGTGCTTGAAGCAGTCCAAATTTCTTGTGTTGACACAGGAAATACAAGCGCTGGTGGTCCTTCTTCATTAGTGCAGTGCTGTGTCTGTCACATCTGAGATCTTGCTGAATGGTGGCACCCAGGAATTTGTAGGACTCTACTCTGCTGACTGTGGAACCATGTATATCCAATGGAGGTAGTGGGGTGGGTTTCTTCCTGAAGTTTGTCATCTCCACAGTTTTTTTTGTGTGTTGAGCTCCAGATTGTTGGCTCCACACCATGACACCAGACATGTTATTTCCTCCCGATACACATACTCATCGTTGTTGAGGTGAGACTGATCAGAGTAGTGTCATCTGCAATCAGAAAAAGTTTAAGATTGTCAGTCAGCTGCTTTCCTGGTCTTCTGTTTCCTGAGAACACAGCTGACCTGCTGTTCAGTGATGGTGATGGGAAGTGGGGCAGCGGGGCTGTAGGTGTTGTGGTGTAGTGATGTGGTGGAGGTGAGGTGGGGGGGCGCTGTAGGTGTTGTGCTGTAGTGATCTGGTGGAGGTGAGGTGGGGGGTGCTGTAGGTGTTGTGGTGTAGTGATCTGGTGGAGGTGAGGTGGGGGGGCACTGTAGATGTTGTGGGGTAGTGATTTGGTGGAGGTGAGGTGGGGGGTGCTGTAGGTGTTGTGCTGTAGTGATCTGGTGGAGGTGAGGTGGGGGGGCGCTGTAGGTGTTGTGGGGTAGTGATTTGGTGGAGGTGAGGTGGGGGGTGCTGTAGGTGTTGTGCTGTAGTGATCTGGTGGAGGTGAGGTGGGGGGGCGCTGTAGGTGTTGTGCTGTAGTGATCTGGTGGAGGTGAGGTGGGGGGTGCTGTAGGTGTTGTGGTGTAGTGATCTGGTGGAGGTGAGGTGGGGGGGCGCTGTAGGTGTTGTGGGGTAGTGATTTGGTGGAGGTGAGGTGGGGGGTGCTGTAGGTGTTGTGCTGTAGTGATCTGGTGGAGGTGAGGTGGGGGGGCGCTGTAGGTGTTGTGGGGTAGTGATTTGGTGGAGGTGAGGTGGGGGGTGCTGTAGGTGTTGTGGTGTAGTGATTTGGTGGAGGTGAGGTGGGGGGCGCTGTAGGTGTTGTGCTGTAGTGATCTGGTGGAGGTGAGGTGTGAAGACACTGCAAATAATACATAGCAGGAGAGAGGAGATGTCCTTTGTAATTCAAATCTTGATTAAAAGTTATTGAGCTGGTTTGGGAGCAGGGGCTCTGCTGCTGAAGCTGATGCTTTAGGTGTGTATTTAGTATTTGTATGAAGTCCTTTCTAGATGGAGGAACTGTCATTTGAGAACTTGCTGCTCCAGTTTTTTTATTCGTGTTTGGCAGTTTTTATGGCTTTGTTTATTGCATACTTTGGCCTTTTGTATGCATCAATGTCATCACTCCTATAAGCCTCTTCCTTAGCTGTGTGCAAATTCCTGAGCTTGTTGGAGAACCAGGGTTTCATATTATTATGCATGTAGATGGTCTTTGATCGGATGCAAGTCTCCTCACAGAAGTCTATGTAAGAGGTGACTGCATCTGCATAGTTGTCCAGGTTGTTATTTGCAGATTTGAAGATGTGCCAGTTGGTTGAGTTCAGAGATTTCCTCAAATCCTTTATGGCATTAGGAGACCACACTCCCACTGATTTCACCTCAGGCTTTGTGGTTTTAAGCTTTTGCCTGTATGAGGAGATGAGAGAATGCTGAGAGTTCCCAAATGGGACACAGGAAGTAGCCTGGTATGTGTCATCTATGGTGCTGTGGCAGTGATCAAGTGTTGTGTCTTCCGAGCTGGGGCATCTGATCAGTTGTTTATATTTTGGTAGTTTAAGAAGAGCATCCCTGAATGTACAGTACATCGAACCTTGAAGCAGATGGGCTACAGCAGCAGAAGACCACACCGAGCGTGTTACGAACACCAGGAACCACGTTCAGCCCTGCACTGCTATGCCTACCTCTCCTCGTCCCTGCCTCTGATCTGGTTCACCAGAATACTAGTACACACCTGATAATCATTCTACTCATTACTGCCCCCCTACTTAAGCTCCCCTCCCTCCCTCCCTCCCTCCCATTCACTTCGCGAAGTATTGCCTACCCTATGTTGCACACCGAGCATTCCAGATACGTGTTTTTCTTCGAGGTTTTCGTCTCCTGCCTGTGTTGCAGACCTTGTTTCCTGCCTGACCCCTGGACACCTCCCGGACTCTGCCCCGTGTTATCAACTTCGGATAAAGCTGACTGCCTGATCTCTCTAATCTGTTCAGTAGCATAAACCTCTTGGATTTACACACCTTGTGTGTATAATCATAACAAGGTGCCACACCTGTCAGGTGCATTGTCATGACTCAATGCACTTGGTAAATGCCCATAAGATTTTTCAAATATTTGAATACAAACCCGGTTAGAGACATATTACACAGATTAAATCTTTAGAATTTTGAAGTTAATTGGAGTTTATCAGTTTCCCTGATTCAGGGCCCGAATGGCCTGTGGGAAGAAGCTCCTCTTCAGCCTCTCTGTCTTGGTCTTCAGGGAGCAAAAGCGCCTCCCTGACCTCAACAGAGAGAAGAGTCTATTGTTGGGATGGGTGGGGTCCTTCACAATCCTCCTGGCCTTGGTCTGGCACCACTTGTAGTAGATGGTCAGCAGGTCAGGAAGTTCCG
Organism: Electrophorus electricus; assembly: GCF_041902795.1. Lineage (NCBI taxonomy): Eukaryota > Metazoa > Chordata > Actinopteri > Gymnotiformes > Gymnotidae > Electrophorus > Electrophorus electricus. The sequence goes on from NC_137512.1 coordinate 3,904,025, forward strand.
TGTGAGTGATGCGCTCTGCTGAAGGTGCTACCCTTTGGAGTGCTTGTCTGTCCTGCTTGGTACTATTCCCAAACCAGACTGTGATGTTCCCCGTGAGGATGCTCTCGATAGTGCAGGTGTAGAAGTTCCGCAGTACCTTGGAGGGCAGTCTGAAGTCTCTTAGGCGTCTGAGGTGGTAAAGACGCTGACGAGCCTTCTTTGCCAGGGAGCTGGTATGGCGGGACCAGGACAGGTCCTGCGAGATGTGAACACCAAGGTACCTGAAACTATCTACTCTCTCCACCGTGGTTCCACTGATCCTCACAGGTCGGTAGTGCCGCTCCTGCTTCTTGCTGCAATCAACGATCAGCTCCTTTGTCTTACTGACGTTTAGGAGGAGATTATTTTCCTGGCACCAGTTTTCCAGGTGTTTAATCTCCTCCAGGTAGGCCCTCTCGTCGTTGTCCGAGATCAGACCCATGACAACGGTGTCGTCAGCAAACTTGACAATGATGGTGGAGCTTGAAGTGGCAGTGCAGTCCTAGGTGTACAGTGAGTAGAGCAGGGGGCTTAGGACAACCCTGAGGAGCTCCAGTGCTGAGGGTGAGGGTGGATGAGGCGCAGTTGCCCACCCGTACTGATTGTGGTCTGTCTGTTAGGAGGTTGGAGATCCAGTCGCACAGGGATGTATGCAGTCCTAGATCCCCCAACTTAGTAGTGAGTAGGGAGGGGATGATAGTGTTAAATGCTGAACTGTAGTCGACAAATAGCATTTTAACATAATTTCCCCTCCCTTCGTCCAGGTGGACTGGATCTGTACATTCTGTAGATTGTGTACCTATATACACAACCACATACATTGTACATTGTGTATATAATCATAATATACATATATTGTACATACATTGTTAATATATTTTGTACACACATAGAATATATATTTATCTTTGCATGTATATATTTCACATATAGAGAATATCTATATTTCTCTACGCACCCCTGTTTTCTTTTCCTCAGTTTGGACAGAGCACTCTCCACCATTTCACTGCGAGTTATACTGTGTATGACTATGTATGTGACGAATAAACCAAACTTGAGATCATCACAAGCACACGTGACCGCCTATATGCATATTTCAAATGTTGCATATATTTTCCGTGCAATCAACTAATATTTTTAGGGCGGTGCAAATTTGACAAAAAAAAAAAAAAAAAAAAGACATTTTTTAGTTGTACGATTTGTGATATACATGTAACAAAATAGTGCCCCCTGCTGTTTAAAACATCTCCAAATAACTGTTACCGTATAGCCTACCCGGAAGTACAGGCGCTTTCGACAAGTTGCATGTAACAACAACGTAACGATACCCTTTACCTCAGTAAATAACGCAAATAGGTTGTCGTAGATTCTTGTGGCGATCATTCCACGTCGATCATGGCGCTCTATCAGATAGTTGCAGAATGGACGACCTATCTAACTTTTTACCTGCTTTGCGCAGTTTTTATTGCTTTTGTTGGATACTGTCTTTATGTGTGGCATATTCATCAGAAATATGATCATATACCTGGACCGCCAAGGGACAAGTAAGAATCCCTATTCTCTTGTTACTTATAGTCAGAGGTGGGTAATAACATTTGCTCCGTTACATTTACTTGAGTACCCTTTTGAACAAATTGTGCTTTTAAAAGTTGTTTTAAAAGAGGGTGCTTTATACTCTTACTCGAGAACATTTGCGAAGTCAAAAGTGTACTTTTCCTCCAACGTTCCTTCCGTTACATTTTAGAATTATTTTTACATTTTGGGTTGTGAAATCCCTAAAGATGATCACTGAATGCCATCGCTTTACTTCAATAAGTTACACAACTGGACAGTATACCGACCTAATGAACAGGCACATTTCCAGCGTGGGACTCATACGTGGGTGTGAAATCGGTGCTCTCTCCTAATGTGCATTATTAATATGAAAGTAAAGTCTGGTCCGATATCAATAATATTCAGATATTTAAAATGGCTAGATAGCTACGTAGCTATAAACTACAACCATCAGAAAAAGCACTTGTGAACTCATGGCGTGCAGGAATGCACGCACCATTTTGAGGCATATATTCCAGATTACAAAGGTTTCAAGGCTATAAAAATGAAGGTTTGTTGTTGGTTTTATATATGTATACTTCTTTCGACCACATGCAGGCGCAGCTGTTAGCTAGATAACGTAAGATATCTAACTAGCCAGGCGGTCTGACTGTTCGGTCGCCTAAGTGCAATGTAAATATAACGATAAGTAACAATTCTAGTAAGTGACCTTGTGCAAGAGCTCGGAATATTGCCAGAAATGGAATCCAAACCTACATGTATGGAATTTAGCAGACGTGATCAACCAAATTGCTTTTAGCTGTGTACTTAGAACAAATCGTTTAGAACCGATTACACTCTCATATCACTATGTATAGCAGGGTTAGAAAATCGGTAGCAAGGAAAGTGAAGCTCCTCTGGGTTGGCAGACTATTGCTGCACACAGGGTAGGTAGGTAGGTAGGTTAAGAAATAAATAAATCTCTATCTAGCTCTCTCTTTATCTCTATCTATCTATCTATCTATCTATCTATCTATCTATCTATCTATCTATCTATCTATCTATCTATCTATCTATCTATCTATCTATCTATCTATCTATCTATCTATCTATCTATCTATCTATCTATCTATCTATCTATCTATCTATCTATCCACTTGAGTAGACCTTTTATCAGCTACTTTCTTACTTCTATTTAAGCAATACAGTACTTATACTTGAGTACAGTTTTGGCTACCCTACCCACCTCTGCTTGTAGTTCATGATGGAATCTAATAATATCTGTTCCTATAATTAGTTCATATTCTTTGTCCATTTGTCAGGATCAGTTAAAGTTGTTGTCACCCTTCCAAAAAAAGCCAAGGTTAACAGGCTATTAAAATGCATCTTTTGACAGTTTTCTCCTTGGCCATATACCAACATTCCGGAGAGAAATGAACTCTGATCGTGTTATACATGACAGATTCCTCGAATGGTAAAGTCTGTATTCAACTTCATAATAATCATAAACGCACACACACACACACATACACACACACACACACACACACACACACACACGCACGCACACTGTGCTTATTTGGTTGAAAATTGAGCTTCTGTGTTTGTGTGAGTGTGTGTGCAGCAATGCTACCTCTTGCTATGAATTAATTTCTGTAAAGTCACCTTGTAATTTGTGCTTATTTTTCATATTTTACAGGACTGAAAAATATGGTCTAGTATATAGAATTAACACTTTTCATACTGTGTCATTAGTGGTTAGCTGCCCTGAGGCTACAAAGGTGTATATTTTACAGCACATCATCACCTTGATTTACAAAAAAATATGGTGTAAACCAAACCGGTGACATTCTCTGTTTTGTTCCTGTAGGAGATTTTAATGTCCCCCAAGTATTCCAAAGATCCTCTTGCCTACAAACGCATATTCCACTTGTTTGGATTAAGGTAGGATGCTTCATATAATATTGATTGGCTCACATATGTATTTATTCTATCTAGATGTTCTATCTATTGTTTTTCATTTATGATGGACAGTAATTATCTGAGATGGGTTTATATGTGGTGAATAACTGGTGGGTGCATGTGTGGTGAATAACAGGTGTATGTATCAGCTCTGGGGCATGCTAGAGGAAGATAAGTCATGTTTCCTGGCCTCTTTGCAGGTTCTTAGGAAATGGACTGGTTACCGCAGTGGACCACGACACCTGGTACAAGCAGCGCAGAATAATGGATCCTGCCTTCAGCAGTTCGTGCGTTCTGTTCTTTCACTCATTTGTTTGGGAACATCTGAGTGCAGAATGCAGCAGTCCCGGGCTCATTTTCTAACTCTTCACAGTTACCTCCGAGGGCTAATGGACACCTTCAACGAGAGGGCTGAGTGTCTGATGCAGCATCTGGAGGTAATAGCGGAAGAGCGCACAATTGCCAACATGCATCGGATGGTCAACTGTGTCACGCTGGATGTTATTTGCAAGGTTTTTAATTTATTTGCTCTCTACCAACTCCTAATAATGACAGTTATTTAATAATTGTCGAAACAGAGATAAAAAAGGTTTTATTGTATTTTCTTTTCATTGTGTCTTTTCATTTTTTCTCTCTCTTTAATCCACAGGTGGCCTTCGGGGTTGATTTAGACTTACTGAAACATCCCGACTCCCCGTTCCCGAATGCTATAGACCTTTGTTTGCAGGGCATGATCCAAGATATCAGAGATCCTTTCTTCAGAGTGAGAACAATCTCTTTATTTTTCCAACCTTTTCACAAGAGTTTGTCATTCAGATATGTATTAAGATAATGAAGAGTAGTAATTATGATATTTGCCTGCAGCATTCCCCCTGGAACAGGAAGAAAGTGCGAGAGATACAAGAAGCTGTCAAACTCCTGCGGACAACAGGAGCCAAATGGATAAACCAGAGGAGAAAAGCTGTAGAAAATGCCGAGGATGTCCCAAAAGACATTCTAACCAAGATCCTTAAAACAGCTGGTAAACAGGCCCCAATGAATGAAGACTTTCACGTTGTTGTTTTTTTATGAAGCAATACAGCCAATAATGAATTACATTGAAACTTGGATTCATTGAAGACCGTGATGGCCATTACCATACAGCGCTGTTGTAACTTCTCTCCCTGCAGAGGAGCTTAAGGCTGATGGTGAGGAAAACCATGAAGTGATGCTTGACAATTTTGTGACTTTCTTTATTGCAGGCAAGTTGTTTTCTGTTTCTGTTTCTTTGTTTATGTCCAGTCATGTTACATAGAAATACATCAGTACATCAACAGTGGAGTCTGTAGTTTGTCAAAGAAAGCCTTGCTGGCGTTTTCAGAAGCCTGATGGTGTAGTCTTAATATACCACTTCTTACAGACTTTAGTTTAACTGTTCCACTGTTCCTATTCATTGTTTATTGTTGCTGTATTGTTTATTGTATGTGGTAATCTGATATTTATTGTATTATGCTTACTGTAATGTGTCTAATACACTAGGTAACTAGGTATAGTACTGCCACTGCTTGCTACTTGACATATAGTATGTTATTGTCTGGTTATGCTAATTAAACCATTTGGGATCATGAAAAAAATCCATTTATTCTACTGCAAATGTCACTGGAGAAAAAGGTAATAAATGTTTTATTTTTAGGTCAAGAAACAACAGCCAGTCAGCTATCCTTTGCCATTATGGAGCTAGGCAGGCACCCAGAGATACTGAAAAGGTAAAATAAGAATTTTTATTAAGTGAATAAATAATGTTACCATTCCTAAATGTTTCCAAAACATTTATGAAATTATTTGATGGTATTCCACTTTCACATGATAGACTTTTTCATCGTGTTTTAGTGAGGTTCATTACGTATGTAGCTCTTAGAAGGCAAGCTATAGATCAGTCTTGGTTTTAATCCTTAGGACTAAGGAGGAGGTGGATGAGGTGCTGGGTACAAGACGTGATGTACTGTATGAGGATCTTGGTAAACTAGCCTACTTGACTCAGGTGAGTTGGGAGGTTTTTTAATCTGCATGCAAGAAACCATATTCTAGGTACACATTTCTCTGTGGGATTGTAACAGGACCCCTGCCCGTTCCACAGTGATAAACAGTAGAGCCAGAGTGATAATGCAGACAATGCATATGAATGGAAAAACTTTTAATCCAACTCAAGTACACCGCTATCTGTGAGTCGTGCCCAGAATTGAGGGAATTTGTAGTCTTTGGTTTACGTTATCGGAACAGGTCATTTTCCAAGTAGAACAGGGGAGGACAAAATCTTGATTAATGGCTCTAGGTGTTTGGATATTTGAATATTTATTTTAATAAGGATATTTTGGGATGATGAGAAAATGTTTTAAATGATATCCCTTATTGTGAACCATAGAGGAGACATGAATTTTATGATTTAAGTGCCGGGAATAGTCTGGTCCAAGAGGCAAAGAGTATATATAAAGAGCAGCACTGGAGAGGTACAAGAGTTGATAGATTGCTATAATTGGAATGCATGTTAAGTTACCTTTATTTGGGTGTAATTTTTTGTTGTGGTTGTTGTTTTTTCCTTTGGTAGTTTTCCTTGGAATTTAATTTATTTGTATCTGATTATGACATCACGCCCCTGTCACTGGACTTTTTGGGAAAATAAATCCCCATCATTTGCATAACTGCTACCTGAATCACATTCTCGTTTGAGCTCCCTGTTACAGAGATCAATAAGAACTTTGCATTTATTTGATGTCTAGTTATTCTTTGTGTTTGTGGCTTAGGTTTTGAAGGAAACCCTACGCCTCTACCCTCCTGCAGTTGGAACATCTCGCTGGATCCATGAGGATACTGTCATCAGTGGATTTAAAATCCCAGCAGGATGTTCCATTCTTGTGAGTGTGAATTTGGTGACAGATATTGGTATTAGTAATAGTATATGCTTGTATTTTTTGTTTGGTTCTTTTTATATTTCTTTATATTTTTTGTATTTTTATATATTAATATCATTTATCAGTAAATTATCTGAAACATTCACTATGGTGCAAAACAGAGTGACATTATAGCAAGTCCTGATGTTGCCATGTTCACATAACTTGCCATGCTCTACCCTATTCATCAATGATCAGTTTCTGACTTCAGCACATTAGTTACTGACACAATTGTGACGTGCTTGTGAAAGTTAATAAAAAGTTGATACACAGCAGTTGTTTCAGTCTCAGCCACAGCAGTGTTGCAGGAGTTCCTACATGTGCCACATAAAGCCAATACTGGTCTTCTTGACGACTTGGGAAGAGTCAGAGAATGTCTAAAGAAAACTGTGCATGGCAACAGATGAGCTATAGCCTCCCACTGTACATCTCCAAGGTGTTTCTAATAAATGTTTCTTCTAAAGTTGTTGATGAGTGTATATGTAAGGGCTCATATTTACTGCTATATCTCCCTCTGTAGTTCAGTTCGTACATCACATCAAGGATGGAGAAATTCTTTAAAGATCCTTTAAAGTTTGATCCAGAAAGATTTCATCCAGATGCCAGCAAGTATGATTTCTTCTTCTTCTTCTTCTTCTTCTTCTTCTTCTTCTTCTTCTTCTTCTTATTATTATTATTATTATTATTATTATTATTATTGTTGTTGTTCATATAATAATTTACCTTATGCCTATTGGATATAATAATATATTCTTTTTGCAAAGGCCATATTTCAGCTACTACCCATTTTCTCTTGGTCCACGCTCCTGTCTTGGGCAGACTTTCTCACAAGTGAGATCTCACATTCATATTCTTTTCATGTTATGTAATAAAAACAATCTCTCTCTGATGTGCTTTGGCACCATCAACACACAAATCTGTTTCTGCTTAGATGGAGGCTAAAGTCGTGCTCACCAAGTTTCTTCAGAGATTTGACTTCAGTCTTGTGCCTGGGCAGTCCTTTGATATAAAAGACACAGGAAGCCTTCGGCCTCGAAGTGGAGTGTTATGCACTATCAAACACTGTGCTAAGAGCACATTTTAAATGTTATGCTTTCAGAAATTAACCACTACAGCATATTTGATCTTCTTAATTTTAGCATTATATTTTTCTGTGTATGCCTTTTTGGAGCAATATCAAATTAAACAAAGTATAACATTATGGCAGTACTGCAATGTATATATTTTGATCTGCTTTATTCTATTGATCAGTTGACTTCACACAATCACTTAGTTTTGGAAAAAAGTTGTTTAAATTGTGCCTTTGAATATTCCTTGAATAATGAAATAAAACATGCAAAAAAGCACTGACAATATTTTCCTTCATTCTGGTTTAATGCTGCTTTCACAACAAGGATTTTATGCATTAAAATATATATTTTAAAAGTTTCATGCAGATATAAATGAAAAGCATTAAGACCTCAGCAAGGATCAAACTCATGACCCCTGGACCAGTGCATTAACCACTGAGCTATGTAACCTATTTTCAACAATAAAAACCAAGCTTTATAAATAATACCTGTAATCAAGTACGTTTAAGCTCATGCAGACTAGTTATAGGTATCTAGGTCAATATGCAGTCGCAGTTGTGTGCGAAATCCGCAGATGTACTCCTTGATCAAACTAAGCGTAAATATGGATGAAGCTTTAAGTCACAGCAAGCCAGGGAACCTGCTCAAGCGACATTCCCACTGCTGCTCACACACACCACACCTGCCACGCTCCCAATCACAATTATTGATTATGTTGACTTGTACCTTGTTTGCTTTTCTCCCCTATTTAAAGACCACAGGTGCACTCTTCTAGTGCTGCGCATTGATCAAGTGTAATTGAACAACTACTACAATGCTCTGCTGTTTTATCTCTGGCACTCGAGTCCTACTGCCAGCCACTGCCTCGTTACTTCTTTATTAACCAGCTAGCCGCTGCACTTTTCCTCCTTGTTTTGCTGTTTACTATGATGGAGAACAGACTCCTTATTTGCACAGAAAGGGACACAAATTCAGAGACTGAGACTGACCACAGTGACTGGGAGGCCAATCAGGCAGCCAGGCCAGGAAAAGGGGCATGGGTCCAGCAGCAAACTGGGAGGCGGAACTAGTCAGGGATCACCCTCCAAATTCACACCTGGAAGGGGAGAGAGAGAGCCAGATAAACAACCTCCTGGGCATCCCCCTGGGCCAACCAGATCACCCAGGTTGTGGTCCAGAGGGGAGCGCTCAGCCCTGTGAAGTCCAGATTCAGGAGCCCCTAGCCACCAAGAAATTCAAGGGGATGCTCCCTCTTCTGGGCATAAGGAGATCTGGGCGATCAGGACAGGGGTGGCAGGAGGCTCTTGCCAGAAGCAGGCTTGGTCTTCTTGGTTCTTCTTCCCTTGGCGTTTATGACATCTCTGGCTAGGCATACATGAGTCATCCCCCTTGGGTGCCATAGTAGTAGTGGTTACGTGGCAGGTGTACTGGGCAGCCTTCCCTTTGACTCTGTCGTTTAGGACTCATTGCATCCTTGCTGGGTCAATTATTCTGTGACTTTATTCTGTTATTCAGGTATGAATCCAAAAACAAAGGAAGTAATGAAACCAGAAGTGAAAATGCATTGAATCCACACAGTCATCTACAACGACATTCACATTGTCAACAGTATCTGACATGGAAGACGGGAATCAGGAGAAATATATTCCATCCAGGATTAGAGGAGGAAGGAGCAGGTGATACTGGTAACACTCTATAGAATAACAATGGGAGTGTGTGAGAGTCTGTTACAGAGTATATCATGATGGTACGTGAAAGCTCTTATTCTTTTTGTATTTTATGAGCAGATTCATGCATCAGCAAGTGGCAGTTCATTCGACCATCTTGGAGCTGGGACAGAAAAAGACCAAGGATATGAAATGGCTAGCAAACCTAAACAAACGTGCAAATGAGGAAAATATAAAGTAAGAGCTCGAGGGATGCCAAGGAGGGCAGAGGAAATGAATATGAGGATGAAAATGAGCTACAAGAAGGAAGAGCTGTAAATAAAAAGGAAGGATGCCACCAGAGATGCTAACAGATTTTGGCAAAGTAGCTACTGACTTTGACACTGTAACATGCTTTTGTTTTTCTATTGTTCATATTGTTAACTAGTGAACTTTATGCAGCAAGTTGGGAATGAAAATAAAATGCCCTATAGTTGGAATTTTGTTTCCATTTTAATTTCTACTTTAAATAAAACTGCAATGACTTTGTTTGGACTATAGATGGTCAAATTTAGTCAATTTTGAAATTACTATTCTAGACAAAGTTAAAAGATGCTTGCATTTCCTGTTTAATTGCCATTACATCTCCTAAGCATAAAAAAAACATAAGGAGTCTAATAACAATATATGAAACATTAAAATAAACAGAACAGAAAAAAATCTGAATTGTATGAATTTTACTACAGCATTTTGGATACTACAGCATTTTATCTGAACTAAGGATTTAACACATGCAAAATGTGATTGAAAAGGTGATTGTATTTTTATTATTTACGATGGCTCATCTCCTGATGTTTATAGTATCAAAAAGCTTGTACCTCAGCATTACATTATTTAGAGATTACACATTTTTACACATTTGTGTATTCTCTTTCATAACTCTTAGAGTCTGCTTTCCCACTATTCCTCAGCTCTGTCTGTCTTGTTAGTTTTGCTGAATAACAGAGGATTGGCATGTGCTTGTCCAATAGTTTAGTAATATATAATTTGTACAGAAATAATCATTAGATAATGATATAGAATATAAGTCCCTGGATAGGTGCATACTAATCCTCCTTGTTACAAAGAAGATTCATCAGCCACCAAATAAAACAACTATGCATATTTTCATCAAAACAAATAATATTAAACAAATGTTGTGACATACTTATGTAGCCCATGTAAAACAATTTTCACAGAATTGGTATGACTGTAAGACAACTCATCTATAGTAAACACCTTTGTAATGGACCTGAGATTATTCTTAATGTGAGTCATCCATGCAGTTTAGTTCAGTACTTTGTAGTGTGTCACATTTATGTTATCTTGTGCCAATTGCGTGACACAATTTGTAGCTAACAGTTCTGCTATGACATGTCTTGGTCAGACTCATTTCTAAGCAAGATAGGAACCTTTTAGGATGATTGGTGTGGAACATCTATTGTCATCAGGAGTGGAATGTGTCTGGTTAGTCTCATCAGTCTTGGGTATTTAAGCCCAGTGTTTTGTCTTCCTGTTTGTCGGTTATTTTGCTCAGTCATGTTTAGATTGTTTTCACCAATACCTAATTATTCGTCACCCCTTGCTTTGCTGCTTGCCTAGATCGTGTGTTACTTTGCCTCAGTGTTATTTCTATGTTTACACTGCAATGATGATACCAGTCTGGATACTTGTATTTTTTTCTCTACAAGATATGTACAGTTCCAAATTCTTACCAGCATTTATAATTACATTTGTTACTGTTCTTTCTGATATTTGATTAATAATCAATATTTATTATTTATTTTGGATTCAATTTTGTCCACATTGTTTCCTTATTGATCTGGTTCGGTTTCATTTTATAGGTCCAGTTCATACTACAAAGCCTTTTAAACGAACAGTCCAGACTGAACCTGGGAAGAATATCTCTCGTTACTGCACATTTAAAGAAAACACTGATTTTGGTTCAAGCTCAGATGGTAACAGGAGCTTCAGCAAATAGGAAAAGTGTATAAAGATAAAACAGACCTACTTTCATTTCCATTCAACAACTCCAGATTCATAATGAAGTGTAAAGATGACAGAATCTCTCTGACTGTTCTAAATGCTACTGAAGAAGATGAAACATTGTACTTCTGTGGAGTGACAGATGGAACAAAGGTTAACTTCACCTCTGCTATGTCCACTCTGACAGATAAGTAAACTACTACTTTCAAACTTCTTTACATTTAAACTGGAGTATAACTGAAGCATAAAACACATATAATCTTAATGTCAAAGCCACAGTTATTTTCTCAATTAGGGAATTAAAAATAAACAAATAAAATTATTTTTTATAGTTTGTATAGTTTTTATATAGTAGACTTCAAAGTGTTGTAAGAAACACATTTTACAAAAGTACCTGCTAATTCTTTAGTAGTACACTTGGGTATTTTTATAAAACATGTGTTTTTTGCATGTGAGGAAAACCAAGATGACTTATGACCTGAGACTGTGTTTTATTGATGAGTGCATACAGAGTTAATCCCAATAAATCCTGACAGTGCAGGAACAGGATGTGATCCATCAAACACATCTTATTCAGGCAAGTATCTTTGTCTCTTTGCTTTAAATAAAATGATTATCACAGAAGCCTCCCCTTTAATATTATAGCTACACGCATTTTAAAGAGTTGCCTTTTCCAGAACAAAAAAAAAACAAAACAAAACAAAAAAACCTAGTTTAACCATATAAATGACAGTAAAATAAACTAAGAGCTTGGAATATTTGTTTTATATTTATCAGGATATCAAGGATTATACACATCAGTGCATCAACATTCAGAATTAGAAACAGATTCCCAAGCAACACTGGACTCAAGCTTTATTTTGCCTAGTACCACACACAGAGACACACACACACACACACACAAACACACACACACACATACACACACACACACACACACACACACACACACACATACATATATGTATGTATATGTGATATATGTTGTTTTGAGGATCAAAACATTTACAGTACAAGGATGAACTTTTTTATGTGCAAACTTTCTGATGTGTAGGCAGAGTAAAGTAAAGCTTTGTTCATTTTCACTTTAATTTGTATATTAAATTATTTTATAAAGATCGTTCTACAGAAAAGCATGTGGGTCCTGTAGTGATCTGTCTTGGAGCAGTGCTGGGAGTGTGTGTGGCTGTTATCATTGCTCAAGCTATAATCATATGTAAGATGAAAAACTCTGAGCATGGCAATGGTAAGTGTTCATAAAGGGCAGGGGGCACTTATTCTAATTCATGACTTTATACAATTTTTTTTTATATTTAGGATATATTGAAAATATTGATCTGCAATAAACTTGGCATACAGGTAATATTCCCTGATCCAATTAAAATCAATGCTGTATTTTCCCCAACCATAGTGAGACCTCAAAAAGGAAGTGTGATGTAGAAAACCACCAATCAGGTAGAACTTGTGCAGTTGCACTTTCATGCCATCATTAGGAAAACTTCTTTCTCCAGATTTACGGTCTTCATCTTGGATGTGTGACGCATCAGCTGACATTAAAACTCATACTTAAATATAGAAATATTTATGATGTTTAGCATCATAGCTATGACAGCACCCCTACCTTCTTAAAATATGCTTTGTTACAGACATAGCCAGTGATGTAAAGAGCAGAGGATGAACTGCTGTAATGTTTGTCTAATCATAGTCTAATCAACAATGATAAGCTCTGTGACTCTTAAAAAGCTATTTACTGCCTTTTATATATTTTAATCTATGACATATTTTACTCAAAATGTTTCTGGCCCTACTTAGCTCAGCTAGTCTGAAGTCCGCCTCACCATTACATTGAGCTTGCCCAGGAACTTCTGCAATATCCGGAAGGTGAATGGATCTCCCCGATCTGAAACATTTTCTTCTGTCAGCCTGAACTGTCAAAAGATGTGGTGCAAGAGCTGCTTACCTGTTTTGAGTGCAGTGGGAAGTGCCAGGAGTGGAATGAACTGGACCGTCTGTGACAAGGGATTGATGGTAACAAGGGCCACCATATTGCCCTCAGAGACCAGGAGATCTGTGACAAAACCAACTACCAGGTGAGACCATGTGTGATGTGGTGTGAGAAGGGGTTGCAGTTTACCGAGGTGTTTTGCTGCACTGTACATTCAGCACAAAATGTCCCTGTGTATTGCTGGACACTAGTATAGTGCTGTCAGATGTTTGTGTACCTTGGAAGTTCTAAGCCAAGGGAGCTGTGTGCCCAGGTGATGAGTGCTCTGCAATTTCACAGACAGGTGTAGAGCTGGTGCAGAGGGCAGAGAAGCTGATGGTTAGCTGCAGAGATTTTACAGTTTAGGTGCCAGCTGACAGCCCCAGTGAAACAGAAAGGAGGAAGGACTGACTCTTGGTTGGTAGGACATGCTTAGGCACTGGACTGCCAGGAGAGTTTGTCCACCTTCACATCCTTCAATCCCAGTCTGTAGGTCACCTGAAACACAAACCGGGAAGAGAAACTGGACCATCGAGCCTGCCGGAAGTTCAGCGTCTTGGTGGTTTGGAGGTCCTCCAGGTTTTTGTGGTCCCTGATCACTGTGAAGGGGTGCCATGCTCCTTCTAGCCAGTGTGACTTCATCCAGGAGCTGAAGGATTTTTTTCCAGGCAGGAGATCTGCTTTTTGGGTACTGATATGTTTACAGAGGTCTTAAATCATGCAGACTTGGTCAGAGACTGGTTGCAGAGGGTTACTGGAGAAGTACAAATGGTATTTCCAAAAATCCACAACAGACTGTTAACATATTACAATCAATGAGAGTTAAATTAAATAGACAAGAACATGTCTTACTAATGGAGAAACTTGCTTTGTTTTATGGAATTACTAGAGAATGAGTATAGTGCTCAAACAATATAATCTATCTATCTATCTATCTATCTATCTATCTATCTATCTATCTATCTATCTATGCACTAGCGATATGATCGAGAGTGATTCACTAAATACTAATGAGGGAGGGATTCCAACAAAGCTATACTAGCACTCTGCAGCCAGTTCATTAAGTTAAATTAAGTTTCCTTTGAAGTGTGCCAGGCTAGAGCAGCAGTCCCAACAGTATCCTGTATGTTACTTTGTGCTAATATTGTGGGGTAAGCGTTTAGCTACTCAGACAAGGGCTCAGACATAACTAGAATTGCATGGATTTCTTTTCAAAGAACTGCTTGTTTGAACAGATACATGAGGATTGTGTTCCTTCTTAAAGCACAGGTTAATCTTTTTTCCCAAATCTGGGGTTATGATTGGGGTCTCTGTTTTTGCAGATAGGGGAACCTCTGTCATCATAGAACTATTTATCCATTCCATGGATACATATGGTCTATAGTCTAGCCAGTTCTGAAAACGATCATTGTTCATATATAGAAAAGTTACCTGGTCTCAGAAGGGATTGTCAATTAGATATAACAGAAAATAATGCATTGTGAAGAAATTGTTTTGAGAATTTATAGAAGAGATAAATTATTTTTAATGGCATCAGGGCTACATAAAATTGCTACTTGATCTCAGCGTGGCATTTTGCTCCATATATTACCACATATGAGTTCACAGAATAAAAAATCTTGTTGGGATTATCGTAGTAGCACAGTCCTGGTTCAGGTCCTATTCGAATGAAAAGAGAATTCCCCACTAATACAAAGGTAAAATTTCGTATACTACAAGGCTCTGTTCTTAGACCACTGCTCTTTGTATTTTATATGCTACCAGTCGGCATGGCCATTCACATATAAGGAATTGCCTTTCATTGCTATGCTGATTATACTCAGTTGCACATTTCAGTTGCTAAAAAACTGGCTCTTACTTAGCTCAGACAAAACAATAGTACTCCTACTCAGTCCAAAGGCTACCACAAAATAGCTTAACATGTTTATTACTGATGACCTTTCACTCAATCTTACAGCTGTAGTGTAGCTGTAATCACTTCAAAGCTATACTGTAGCAGTAAAAACCTCGTGGTAATCTTTTGCTCTGATCCTTCTTTTCGAGTTCATGTAGATGTCACTGCAACTGCCTAATTTGAAATTTTGCAAAACTGAGAAATATAATTTTGATAAATGAAAACCTAGACTTGAGCTACTTCAAATTGTTACGGTCTGGATCACTGTTTATATGTTAATATTGTTATTAACATAGAAAGCTCAAAGTGATCTTACCCCTAAGAACCTAAGTGACCTCTGGGTTCAATATGACCACCACAAATGCTATGCAGGCAATGTAGCAGTACCTAGAGTTATGAAAACTACTGCATGGAGCAGAGACTTTTCCTACCAAGCCCCGCAGCTTCGGATTAACCTCCGGTTACATGTGCAAGACTCAGACATACTCTCAATCTTCAAATGCAGGCTAAAAACCTACCTGTTTAGTCAGGCCTTTGGTTAGATAAATACATACCTAGTGCATTTGTAATAGGTCTATGCACACTTAGCAATTATTTACCAGTCTATTTTGTCACCATGCCAAAGGCTATTAGATTAGATGCTGGTGGAAGTCTGAGCATGTCTGATCGCTTCATCCCTCCAGATGATTGCAACCTAGGCACCTTCTTGTTGGTGCCAAGACATATCCTAGCTGGAAATGTGATATCTATATGTATTACATGGGCACTAGCACACCGACTATGTATAATTAATATATTAAGCCTATCTGCTGAGTTGTATGTCTGCCCCTGCCGCCTGATTGGACACCGCACCTCACACCATTCATTGCATCTCGTGCTTGGTCTGAGAGGACGCAGAGCCGAACCAGATGGAGATGGTGGATGTGATGATGTACTCCATTATGGCAGTATAAAGCTAGTGCTTGAAGCAGTCCAAATTTCTTGTGTTGACACAGGAAATACAAGCGCTGGTGGTCCTTCTTCATTAGTGCAGTGCTGTGTCTGTCACATCTGAGATCTTGCTGAATGGTGGCGCCCAGGAATTTGTAGGACTCTACTCTGCTGACTGTGGAACCATGTATATCCAATGGAGGTAGTGGGGTGGGTTTCTTCCTGAAGTTTGTCATCTCCACAGTTTTTTTTTGTGTGTTGAGCTCCAGATTGTTGGCTCCACACCATGACACCAGACATGTTATTTCCTCCCGATACACATACTCATCGTTGTTGAGGTGAGACTGATCAGAGTAGTGTCATCTGCAATCAGAAAAAGTTTAAGATTGTCAGTCAGCTGCTTTCCTGGTCTTCTGTTTCCTGAGAACACAGCTGACCTGCTGTTCAGTGATGGTGATGGGAAGTGGGGCAGCGGGGCTGTAGGTGTTGTGGTGTAGTGATGTGGTGGAGGTGAGGTGGGGGGGCGCTGTAGGTGTTGTGCTGTAGTGATCTGGTGGAGGTGAGGTGGGGGGTGCTGTAGGTGTTGTGGTGTAGTGATCTGGTGGAGGTGAGGTGGGGGGGCACTGTAGATGTTGTGGGGTAGTGATTTGGTGGAGGTGAGGTGGGGGGTGCTGTAGGTGTTGTGCTGTAGTGATCTGGTGGAGGTGAGGTGGGGGGGCGCTGTAGGTGTTGTGGGGTAGTGATTTGGTGGAGGTGAGGTGGGGGGTGCTGTAGGTGTTGTGCTGTAGTGATCTGGTGGAGGTGAGGTGGGGGGGCGCTGTAGGTGTTGTGCTGTAGTGATCTGGTGGAGGTGAGGTGGGGGGTGCTGTAGGTGTTGTGGTGTAGTGATCTGGTGGAGGTGAGGTGGGGGGGCGCTGTAGGTGTTGTGGGGTAGTGATTTGGTGGAGGTGAGGTGGGGGGTGCTGTAGGTGTTGTGCTGTAGTGATCTGGTGGAGGTGAGGTGGGGGGGCGCTGTAGGTGTTGTGGGGTAGTGATTTGGTGGAGGTGAGGTGGGGGTGCTGTAGGTGTTGTGGTGTAGTGATTTGGTGGAGGTGAGGTGGGGGGCGCTGTAGGTGTTGTGCTGTAGTGATCTGGTGGAGGTGAGGTGGAGGGCGCTGTAGGTGTTGTGCTGTAGTGATTTGGTGGAGGTGAGGTGGGGGGTGCTGTAGGTGTTGTGCTGTAGTGATCTGGTGGAGGTGAGGTGTGAAGACACTGCAAATAATACATAGCAGGAGAGAGGAGATGTCCTTTGTAATTCAAATCTTGATTAAAAGTTATTGAGCTGGTTTGGGAGCAGGGGCTCTGCTGCTGAAGCTGATGCTTTAGGTGTGTATTTAGTATTTGTATGAAGTCCTTTCTAGATGGAGGAACTGTCATTTGAGAACTGCTGCTCCAGTTTTTTTATTCGTGTTTGGCAGTTTTTATGGCTTTGTTTATTGCATACTTTGGCCTTTTGTATGCATCAATGTCATCACTCCTATAAGCCTCTTCCTTAGCTGTGTGCAAATTCCTGAGCTTGTTGGAGAACCAGGGTTTCATATTATTATGCATGTAGATGGTCTTTGATCGGATGCAAGTCTCCTCACAGAAGTCTATGTAAGAGGTGACTGCATCTGCATAGTTGTCCAGGTTGTTATTTGCAGATTTGAAGATGTGCCAGTTGGTTGAGTTCAGAGATTTCCTCAAATCCTTTATGGCATTAGGAGACCACACTCCCACTGATTTCACCTCAGGCTTTGTGGTTTTAAGCTTTTGCCTGTATGAGGAGATGAGAGAATGCTGAGAGTTCCCAAATGGGACACAGGAAGTAGCCTGGTATGTGTCATCTATGGTGCTGTGGCAGTGATCAAGTGTTGTGTCTTCCAAGCTGGGGCATCTGATCCGTTGTTTATATTTTGGTAGTTTAAGAAGAGCATCCCTGAATGTACAGTACATCGAACCTTGAAGCAGATGGGCTACAGCAGCAGAAGACCACACCGAGCGTGTTACGAACACCAGGAACCACGTTCAGCCCTGCACTGCTATGCCTACCTCTCCTCGTCCCTGCCTCTGATCTGGTTCACCAGAATACTAGTACACACCTGATAATCATTCTCCTCATTACTGCCCCCCTACTTAAGCTCCCCTCCCTCCCTCCCTCCCATTCACTTCGCGAAGTATTGCCTACCCTATGTTGCACACCGAGCATTCCAGATACGTGTTTTTCTTCCAGGTTTTCGTCTCCTGCCTGTGTTGCAGACCTTGTTTCCTGCCTGACCCCTGGACACCTCCCGGACTCTGCCCCGTGTTATCAACTTCGGATAAAGCTGACTGCCTGATCTCTCTAATCTGTTCAGTAGCATAAACCTCTTGGATTTACACACCTTGTGTGTATAATCATAACAAGGTGCCACACCTGTCAGGTGCATTGTCATGACTCAATGCACTTGGTAAATGCCCATAAGATTTTTCAAATATTTGAATACAAACCCGGTTAGAGACATATTACACAGATTAAATCTTTAGAATTTTGAAGTTAATTGGAGTTTATCAGTTTCCCTGATTCAGGGCCCGAATGGCCTGTGGGAAGAAGCTCCTCTTCAGCCTCTCTGTCTTGGTCTTCAGGGAGCAAAAGCGCCTCCCTGACCTCAACAGAGAGAAGAGTCTATTGTTGGGATGGGTGGGGTCCTTCACAATCCTCCTGGCCTTGGTCTGGCACCACTTGTAGTAGATGGTCAGCAGGTCAGGAAGTTCCGTGTGAGTGATGCGCCCTGCTGAAGGCGCTACCCTTTGGAGTGCTTGTCTGTCCTGCTTGGTACTATTCCCAAACCAGACTGTGATGTTCCCCGTGAGGATGCTCTCGATAGTGCAGGTGTAGAAGTTCCGCAGTACCTTGGAGGGCAGTCTGAAGTCTCTTAGGCGTCTGAGGTGGTAAAGACGCTGACGAGCCTTCTTTGCCAGGGAGCTGGTATGGCGGGACCAGGACAGGTCCTGCGAGATGTGAACACCAAGGTACCTGAAACTATCTACTCTCTCCACCGTGGTTCCACTGATCCTCACAGGTTGGTAGTGCCGCTCCTGCTTCTTGCTGCAATCAACGATCAGCTCCTTTGTCTTACGGACGTTTAGGAGGAGATTATTTTCCTGGCACCAGTTTTCCAGGTGTTTAATCTCCTCCAGGTAGGCCCTCTCGTCGTTGTCCGAGATCAGACCCATGACAACGGTGTCGTCAGCAAACTTGACAATGATGGTGGAGCTTGAAGTGGCAGTGCAGTCCTAGGTGTACAGTGAGTAGAGCAGGGGGCTTAGGACAACCCTGAGGAGCTCCAGTGCTGAGGGTGAGGGTGGATGAGGCGCAGTTGCCCACCCGTACTGATTGTGGTCTGTCTGTTAGGAGGTTGGAGATCCAGTCGCACAGGGATGTATGCAGTCCTAGATCCCCCAACTTAGTAGTGAGTAGGGAGGGGATGATAGTGTTAAATGCTGAACTGTAGTCGACAAATAGCATTTTAACATAATTTCCCCTCCCTTCGTCCAGGTGGACTGGATCTGTACATTCTGTAGATTGTGTACCTATATACACAACCACATACATTGTACATTGTGTATATAATCATAATATACATATATTGTACATACATTGTTAATATATTTTGTACACACATAGAATATATATTTATCTTTGCATGTATATATTTCACATATAGAGAATATCTATATTTCTCTACGCACCCCTGTTTTCTTTTCCTCAGTTTGGACAGAGCACTCTCCACCATTTCACTGCGAGTTATACTGTGTATGACTATGTATGTGACGAATAAACCAAACTTGAGATCATCACAAGCACACGTGACCGCCTATATGCATATTTCAAATGTTGCATATATTTTCCGTGCAATCAACTAATATTTTTAGGGCGGTGCAAATTTGACAAAAAAAAAAAAAAAAAAAAGACATTTTTTAGTTGTACGATTTGTGATATACATGTAACAAAATAGTGCCCCCTGCTGTTTAAAACATCTCCAAATAACTGTTACCGTATAGCCTACCCGGAAGTACAGGCGCTTTCGACAAGTTGCATGTAACAACAACGTAACGATACCCTTTACCTCAGTAAATAACGCAAATAGGTTGTCGTAGATTCTTGTGGCGATCATTCCACGTCGATCATGGCGCTCTATCAGATAGTTGCAGAATGGACGACCTATCTAACTTTTTACCTGCTTTGCGCAGTTTTTATTGCTTTTGTTGGATACTGTCTTTATGTGTGGCATATTCATCAGAAATATGATCATATACCTGGACCGCCAAGGGACAAGTAAGAATCCCTATTCTCTTGTTACTTATAGTCAGAGGTGGGTAATAACATTTGCTCCGTTACATTTACTTGAGTACCCTTTTGAACAAATTGTGCTTTTAAAAGTTGTTTTAAAAGAGGGTGCTTTATACTCTTACTCGAGAACATTTGCGAAGTCAAAAGTGTACTTTTCCTCCAACGTTCCTTCCGTTACATTTTAGAATTATTTTTACATTTTGGGTTGTGAAATCCCTAAAGATGATCACTGAATGCCATCGCTTTACTTCAATAAGTTACACAACTGGACAGTATACCGACCTAATGAACAGGCACATTTCCAGCGTGGGACTCATACGTGGGTGTGAAATCGGTGCTCTCTCCTAATGTGCATTATTAATATGAAAGTAAAGTCTGGTCCGATATCAATAATATTCAGATATTTAAAATGGCTAGATAGCTACGTAGCTATAAACTACAACCATCAGAAAAAGCACTTGTGAACTCATGGCGTGCAGGAATGCACGCACCATTTTGAGGCATATATTCCAGATTACAAAGGTTTCAAGGCTATAAAAATGAAGGTTTGTTGTTGGTTTTATATATGTATACTTCTTTCGACCACATGCAGGCGCAGCTGTTAGCTAGATAACGTAAGATATCTAACTAGCCAGGCGGTCTGACTGTTCGGTCGCCTAAGTGCAATGTAAATATAACGATAAGTAACAATTCTAGTAAGTGACCTTGTGCAAGAGCTCGGAATATTGCCAGAAATGGAATCCAAACCTACATGTATGGAATTTAGCAGACGTGATCAACCAAATTGCTTTTAGCTGTGTACTTAGAACAAATCGTTTAGAACCGATTACACTCTCATATCACTATGTATAGCAGGGTTAGAAAATCGGTAGCAAGGAAAGTGAAGCTCCTCTGGGTTGGCAGACTATTGCTGCACACAGGGTAGGTAGGTAGGTAGGTTAAGAAATAAATAAATCTCTATCTAGCTCTCTCTTTATCTCTATCTATCTATCTATCTATCTATCTATCTATCTATCTATCTATCTATCTATCTATCTATCTATCTATCTATCTATCTATCTATCTATCTATCTATCTATCTATCTATCTATCTATCCACTTGAGTAGACCTTTTATCAGCTACTTTCTTACTTCTATTTAAGCAATACAGTACTTATACTTGAGTACAGTTTTGGCTACCCTACCCACCTCTGCTTGTAGTTCATGATGGAATCTAATAATATCTGTTCCTATAATTAGTTCATATTCTTTGTCCATTTGTCAGGATCAGTTAAAGTTGTTGTCACCCTTCCAAAAAAAGCCAAGGTTAACAGGCTATTAAAATGCATCTTTTGACAGTTTTCTCCTTGGCCATATACCAACATTCCGGAGAGAAATGAACTCTGATCGTGTTATACATGACAGATTCCTCGAATGGTAAAGTCTGTATTCAACTTCATAATAATCATAAACACACACACACACACACACACACACACACACACACACACACACACACGCACGCACACTGTGCTTATTTGATTGAAAATTGAGCTTCTGTGTTTGTGTGAGTGTGTGTGCAGCAATGCTACCTCTTGCTATGAATTAATTTCTGTAAAGTCACCTTGTAATTTGTGCTTATTTTTCATATTTTACAGGACTGAAAAATATGGTCCAGTATATAGAATTAACACTTTTCATACTGTGTCATTAGTGGTTAGCTGCCCTGAGGCTACAAAGGTGTATATTTTACAGCACATCATCACCTTGATTTACAAAAAAATATGGTGTAAACCAAACCGGTGACATTCTCTGTTTTGTTCCTGTAGGAGATTTTAATGTCCCCCAAGTATTCCAAAGATCCTCTTGCCTACAAACGCATATTCCACTTGTTTGGATTAAGGTAGGATGCTTCATATAATATTGATTGGCTCACATATGTATTTATTCTATCTAGATGTTCTATCTATTGTTTTTCATGTATGATGGACAGTAATTATCTGAGATGGGTTTATATGTGGTGAATAACTGGTGGGTGCATGTGTGGTGAATAACAGGTGTATGTATCAGCTCTGGGGCATGCTAGAGGAAGATAAGTCATGTTTCCTGACCTCTTTGCAGGTTCTTAGGAAATGGACTGATTACCGCAGTGGACCACGACACCTGGTACAAGCAGCGCAGAATAATGGATCCTGCCTTCAGCAGTTCGTGCGTTCTGTTCTTTCACTCATTTGTTTGGGAACATCTGAGTGCAGAATGCAGCAGTCCCGGGCTCATTTTCTAACTCTTCACAGTTACCTCCGAGGACTAATGGACACCTTCAACGAGAGGGCTGAGTGTCTGATGCAACATCTGGAGGTAATAGCGGAAGAGCGCACAATTGCCAACATGCATCGGATGGTCAACTGTGTCACGCTGGATGTTATTTGCAAGGTTTTTAATTTATTTGCTCTCTACCAACTCCTAATAATGACAGTTATTTAATAATTGTCGAAACAGAGATAAAAAAGGTTTTATAGTATTTTCTTTTCATTGTGTCTTTTCATTTTTTCTCTCTCTTTAATCCACAGGTGGCCTTCGGGGTTGATTTAGACTTACTGAAACATCCCGACTCCCCGTTCCCGAATGCTATAGACCTTTGTTTGCAGGGCATGATCCAAGATATCAGAGATCCTTTCTTCAGAGTGAGAACAATCTCTTTATTTTTCCAACCTTTTCACAAGAGTCTGTCATTCAGATATGTATTAAGATAATGAAGAGTAGTAATTATGATATTTGCCTGCAGCATTCCCCCTGGAACAGGAAGAAAGTGCGAGAGATACAAGAAGCTGTCAAACTCCTGCGGACAACAGGAGCCAAATGGATAAACCAGAGGAGAAAAGCTGTAGAAAATGCTGAGGATGTCCCAAAAGACATTCTAACCAAGATCCTTAAAACAGCTGGTAAACAGGCCACAGTGAATGAAGACTTTCACGTTGTTGTTTTTTATGAAGCAATACAGCCAATAATGAATTACATTGAAACTTGGATTCATTGAAGACCGTGATGGCCATTACCATACAGCGCTGTTGTAACTTCTCTCCCTGCAGAGGAGCTTAAGGCTGATGGTGAGGAAAACCATGAAGTGATGCTTGACAATTTTGTGACTTTCTTTATTGCAGGCAAGTTGTTTTCTGTTTCTGTTTCTTTGTTTATGTCGAGTCATGTTACGTAGAAATACATCAGTACATCAACAGTGGAGTCTGTAGTTTGTCAAAGAAAGCCTTGCTGGCGTTTTCAGAAGCCTGATGGTGTAGTCTTAATATACCACTTCTTACAGACTTTAGTTTAACTGTTCCACTGTTCCTATTCATTGTTTATTGTTGCTGTATTGTTTATTGTATGTGGTAATCTGATATTTATTGTATTATGCTTACTGTAATGTGTCTAATACACTAGGTAACTAGGTATAGTACTGCCACTGCTTGCTACTTGACATATAGTATGTTATTGTCTGGTTATGCTAATTAAACCATTTGGGATCATGAAAAAAATCCATTTATTCTACTGCAAATGTCACTGGAGAAAAAGGTAATAAATGTTTTATTTTTAGGTCAAGAAACAACAGCCAGTCAGCTATCCTTTGCCATTATGGAGCTAGGCAGGCACCCAGAGATACTGAAAAGGTAAAATAAGAATTGTTATTAAGTGAATAAATAATGTTACCATTCCTAAATGTTTCCAAAACATTTATGAAATTATTTGATGGTATTCCACTTTCACATGATAGACTTTTTCATCGTGTTTTAGTGAGGTTCATTACGTATGTAGCTCTTAGAAGGCAAGCTATAGATCAGTCTTGGTTTTAATCCTTAGGACTAAGGAGGAGGTGGATGAGGTGCTGGGTACAAGACGTGATCTACTGTATGAGGATCTTGGTAAACTAACCTACTTGACTCAGGTGAGTTGGGAGGTTTTTTAATCTGCATGCAAGAAACCATATTCTAGGTACACATTTCTCTGTGGGATTGTAACAGGACCCCTGCCCGTTCCACAGTGATAAACAGTAGAGCCAGAGTGATAATGCAGACAATGCATATGAATGGAAAAACTTTTAATCCAACTCAAGTACACCGCTATCTGTGAGTCGTGCCCAGAATTGAGGGAATTTGTAGTCTTTGGTTTACGTTATCGGAACAGGTCATTTTCCAAGTAGAACAGGGGAGGACAAAATCTTGATTAATGGCTCTAGGTGTTTGGATATTTGAATATTTATTTTAATAAGGATATTTTGGGATGATGAGAAAATGTTTTAAATGATATCCCTTATTGTGAACCATAGAGGAGACATAAATTTTATGATTTAAGTGCCGGGAATAGTCTGGTCCAAGAGGCAAAGAGTATATATAAAGAGCAGCACTGGAGAGGTACAAGAGTTGATAGATTGCTATAATTGGAATGCATGTTAAGTTACCTTTATTTGGGTGTAATTTTTTGTTGTGGTTGTTGTTTTTTCCTTTGGTAGTTTTCCTTGGAATTTAATTTATTTGTATCTGATTATGACATCACGCCCCTGTCACTGGACTTTTTGGGAAAATAAATCCCCATCATTTGCATAACTGCTACCTGAATCACATTCTCGTTTGAGCTCCCTGTTACAGAGATCAATAAGAACTTTGCATTTATTTGATGTCTAGTTATTCTTTGTGTTTGTGGCTTAGGTTTTGAAGGAAACCCTACGCCTCTACCCTCCTGCAGTTGGAACATCTCGCTGGATCCATGAGGATACTATCATCAGTGGATTTAAAATCCCAGCAGGATGTTCCATTCTTGTGAGTGTGAATTTGGTGACAGATATTGGTATTAGTAATAGTATATGCTTGTATTTTTTGTTTGGTTCTTTTTATATTTCTTTATATTTTTTGTATTTTTATATATTAATATCATTTATCAGTAAATTATCTGAAACATTCACTATGGTGCAAAACAGAGTGACATTATAGCAAGTCCTGATGTTGCCATGTTCACATAACTTGCCATGCTCTACCCTATTCATCAATGATCAGTTTCTGACTTCAGCACATTAGTTACTGACACAATTGTGACGTGCTTGTGAAAGTTAATAAAAAGTTGATACACAGCAGTTGTTTCAGTCTCAGCCACAGCAGTGTTGCAGGAGTTCCTACATGTGCCACATAAAGCCAATACTGGTCTTCTTGACGACTTGGGAAGAGTCAGAGAATGTCTAAAGAAAACTGTGCATGGCAACAGATGAGCTATAGCCTCCCACTGTACATCTCCAAGGTGTTTCTAATAAATGTTTCTTCTAAAGTTGTTGATGAGTGTATATGTAAGGGCTCATATTTACTGCTATATCTCCCTCTGTAGTTCAGTTCGTACATCACATCAAGGATGGAGAAATTCTTTAAAGATCCTTTAAAGTTTGATCCAGAAAGATTTCATCCAGATGCCAGCAAGTATGATTTCTTCTTCTTCTTCTTCTTCTTCTTCTTCTTCTTCTTCTTCTTCTTCTTCTTCTTCTTCTTCTTCTTATTATTATTATTATTATTATTGTTATTATTATTGTTATTGTTGTTGTTGTTCATATAATAATTTACCTTATGCCTATTGGATATAATAATATATTCTTTTTGCAAAGGCCATATTTCAGCTACTACCCATTTTCTCTTGGTCCACGCTCCTGTCTTGGGCAGACTTTCTCACAAGTGAGATCTCACATTCATATTCTTTTCATGTTATGTAATAAAAACAATCTCTCTCTGATGTGCTTTGGCACCATCAACACACAAATCTATTTCTGCTTAGATGGAGGCTAAAGTCGTGCTCACCAAGTTTCTTCAGAGATTTGACTTCAGTCTTGTGCCTGGGCAGTCCTTTGATATAAAAGACACAGGAACCCTTCGTCCTCGAAGTGGAGTGTTATGCACTATCAAACACTGTGCTAAGAGCACATTTTAAATGTTATGCTTTCAGAAATTAACCACTACAGCATATTTGATCTTCTTAATTTTAGCATGATATTTTTCTGTGTATGCCTTTTTGGAGCAATATCAAATTAAACAAAGTATAACATTATGGCAGTACTGCAATGTATATATTTTGATCTGCTTTATTCTATTGATCAGTTGACTTCACACAATCACTTAGTTTGGGAAAAAAGTTGTTTAAATTGTGCCTTTGAATATTCCTTGAATAATGAAATAAAACATGCAAAAAAGCACTGACAATATTTTCCTTCATTCTGGTTTAATGCTGCTTTCACAACAAGGATTTTATGCATTAAAATATATATTTTAAAAGTTTCATGCAGATATAAATGAAAAGCATTAAGACCTCAGCAAGGATCAAACTCATGACCCCTGGACCAGTGCATTAACCACTGAGCTATGTAACCTATTTTCAACAATAAAAACCAAGCTTTATAAATAATACCTGTAATCAAGTACGTTTAAGCTCATGCAGACTAGTTATAGGTATCTAGGTCAATATGCAGTCGCAGTTGTGTGCGAAATCCGCAGATGTACTCCTTGATCAAACTAAGCGTAAATATGGATGAAGCTTTAAGTCACAGCAAGCCAGGGAACCTGCTCAAGCGACATTCCCACTGCTGCTCACACACACCACACCTGCCACGCTCCCAATCACAATTATTGATTATGTTGACTTGTACCTTGTTTGCTTTTCTCCCCTATTTAAAGCCCACAGGTGCACTCTTCTAGTGCTGCGCATTGATCAAGTGTAATTGAACAACTACTACAATGCTCTGCTGTTTTATCTCTGGCACTCGAGTCCTACTGCCAGCCACTGCCTCGTTACTTCTTTATTAACCAGCTAGCCGCTGCACTTTTCCTCCTTGTTTTGCTGTTTACTATGATGGAGAACAGACTCCTTATTTGCACAGAAAGGGACACAAATTCAGAGACTGAGACTGACCACAGTGACTGGGAGGCCAATCAGGCAGCCAGGCCAGGAAAAGGGGCATGGGTCCAGCAGCAAACTGGGAGGCGGAACTAGTCAGGGATCACCCTCCAAATTCACACCTGGAAGGGGAGAGAGAGAGCCAGATAAACAACCTCCTGGGCATCCCCCTGGGCCAACCAGATCACCCAGGTTGTGGTCCAGAGGGGAGTGCTCAGCCCTGTGAAGTCCAGATTCAGGAGCCCCTAGCCACCAAGAAATTCAAGGGGATGCTCCCTCTTCTGGGCATAAGGAGATCTGGGCGATCAGGACAGGGGTGGCAGGAGGCTCTTGCCAGAAGCAGGCTTGGTCTTCTTGGTTCTTCTTCCCTTGGCGTTTATGACATCTCTGGCTGGGCATACATGAGTCATCCCCCTTGGGTGCCATAGTAGTAGTGGTTACGTGGCAGGTGTACTGGGCAGCCTTCCCTTTGACTCTGTCGTTTAGGACTCATTGCATCCTTGCTGGGTCAATTATTCTGTGACTTTATTCTGTTATTCAGGTATGAATCCAAAAACAAAGGAAGTAATGAAACCAGAAGTGAAAATGCATTGAATCCACACAGTCATCTACAACGACATTCACATTGTCAACAGTATCTGACATGGAAGACGGGAATCAGGAGAAATATATTCCATCCAGGATTAGAGGAGGAAGGAGCAGGTGATACTGGTAACACTCTATAGAATAACAATGGGAGTGTGTGAGAGTCTGTTACAGAGTATATCATGATGGTACGTGAAAGCTCTTATTCTTTTTGTATTTTATGAGCAGATTCATGCATCAGCAAGTGGCAGTTCATTCGACCATCTTGGAGCTGGGACAGAAAAAGACCAAGGATATGAAATGGCTAGCAAACCTAAACAAACATGCAAATGAGGAAAATATAAAGTAAGAGCTCGAGGGATGCCAAGGAGGGCAGAGGAAATGAATATGAGGATGAAAATGAGCTACAAGAAGGAAGAGCTGTAAATAAAAAGGAAGGATGCCACCAGAGATGCTAACAGATTTTGGCAAAGTAGCTACTGACTTTGACACTGTAACATGCTTTTGTTTTTCTATTGTTCATATTGTTAACTAGTGAACTTTATACAGCAAGTTGGGAATGAAAATAAAATGCCCTATAGTTGGAATTTTGTTTCCATTTAATTTCTACTTTAAATAAAACTGCAATGACTTTGTTTGGACTATAGATGGTCAAATTTAGTCAATTTTGAAATTACTATTCTAGACAAAGTTAAAAGATGCTTGCATTTCCTGTTTAATTGCCATTACATCTCCTAAGCATAAAAAACCGTAAGGAGTCTAATAACAATATATGAAACATTAAAATAAACAGAACAGAAAAAAAATCTGAATTGTAAGAATTTTACTACAGCATTTTGGATACTACAGCATTTTATCTGAACTAAGGATTTAACACATGCAAAATGTGATTGAAAAGGTGATTGTATTTTTATTATTTACGATGGCTCATCTCCTGATATTTACAGTATCAAAAAGCTTGTACCTCAGCATTACATTCTTGAGAGATTACCGTATTTTTACACATTTGTGTATTCTCTTTCATAACTTACAGTCTGCTTTCCCACTATTCCTCAGCTCTGTCTGTCCTGTTAGTTTTGCTGAATAACAGAGGATTAGCATGTGCTCGTCCAATAGTTTAGTAATATATAATTTGTACAGAAATAATCATAAGATAATGATACAGTGCATACAGAGTTAATCCCAATAAATCCTGACAGTGCAGGAACAGGATGTGATCCATCAAACCCATCTTATTCAGGCAAGTATCTTTGTGTCTCTTTGCTTTAAATAAAATGATTTTCACAGAAGCTTCCCCTTTAATATTATAGCTACATGCATTTTAAAGAGTTGCCTTTTCCAGAAAACAAGCAAAAAAAAAAAAACTAGTTTAACTATATAAATGACAGTAAGATAAACTTAGAGCTTGGAATATTTATTTTATATTTATCAGGATATCAAGGATTATACACATCAGTGCATCAACATTGAGAATTAGAAACAGATTCCCAAGCAACACTGGACTCAAGTTTTATTTTGCCTAGTACCACACATACACACACACATACACACATACATATATGTATATATGTGCTGTTTTGAGTATCAAAACATTTACAGTACAAGGATGAACTTTTGCACAAAATTTCAGATGTGTAAAGTAAAGCTTTGTTCATTTAAACTTTTACTTTTGGCAGGAGTAGAGTATCAGTGCCCTAATAATATAATATCTATATTACACAGTCAAAATGGTTTATAGGAATGAATATAGGATGTATTTTAAAATTGCACTTTTGCATTTTTTTCTTTTAGATCTTGGATGTTTCTGTTTCATTCTGTTTCATTCAGCTTTCCCCTGTATGATATATGTCAGTAATACTATAATGAAACTTGTTATGTGTGATACATGGAGCAGTTTTCAAATATGACAGACTAAATAAGCCAGTGCCAAAAACACATATTGGTAAATAAAAGTGATTTGTTATTATACTGATAATATGTTTAGCAGGTTAATTTAATTTTCAGGCAGCACTATGTGAGGCTGAATAAGGTGATAGAATTATTTAATTTTCCATAAAGTACCAAAAATAACCAACAGGAAATTGTATTTGTATTAGTGCTTTTCTGAAAGAGTGCAAACCTTTAACTGAATTGTGACTAAATCAGATACAAGTCTCAGGTCATGTAAGGTCATGTGTCACAGGGCCTCCCCACCTGCAGTCTCCATCTCTTTTGTTTATGTTGTACATTTCTGTTGCTTCTGTTGCATGTGTTATATGTTTAGGTTGTGTGCCACACCTCACACAGGTGGCAAGTGTTGAGTTTTATTCACCTGTTATGTTGTTACGTTGTCCCTTTATAAGGCCTTCCTGTTAGTATGACAGACTGTCAGTCATTGATGTTGCTTTGGCTTTCATTAGCTCATGTTTGTGCATGCTGATGTTCCTTTTCATTTTCAATAAATCCTTCATTTGGAGACTCATTATGATTGCTTCCTACCTTGTTGCACGTTCTTTGCACATGACAGCAAGAAAAAAGTTCAGTTCAGAGAGCCAGAGAGTGTAGGAGAAGATGCACTGCCACCTGCAGAGGGCCACTGCAGCTTTCAACAGGAAGGCTGATCAGTGTGAGACCACCATCTGTCAGCTGGGGGTGTGTGGGTGGTGGTAGTGTGGGTAGCCAGCAAAGATGAAAAGACCGGCTTAAACCCCTGTTGGTGTGTGCATCATTGTTGGTTTATGTTGAGGTTTGTGTTCATGGTTATGGTTTATTTTATATGTGAGTGCTGTTGACTTTTTTGTGAGACAATAAATGTCTGTCTCTGTACATCCTGCTCCTTGCCCTTTATAGCACTTGGGCTGCTGCAGAATGACAGACTACCACAGGATGCCTACTCTCTCTACGGAAAATGGACTTCCTATGGGAACGTGCTTAGGTACATCCCAAGTTGCTGCCTGGATTTGTGGATGGGGGCGAGAGTACCCTGACCAGTGTCTGTGGTCCCACTGGAGGAGGAGGGGAATGCCTCCTGGAATTTCTTGGGGGGCCTGTGGCTACTGAGCCAGGACCACTGAGAGTGGCTGAGAGCGGGACAGTGGCTAGGTCCCTGGCTAGTGTGGATATGGCCTGTTTTCTCCCTCTCCCTCAGACAGGCCAGGAGGGGAGGGATCAGCCCAAAGCACTAGAGGAGGACTGCCTCAGGGGATCTCCTTGTGTGGCTGGCAAAAAGATGACCATTGTCTGGAGGAGCACGTTTAGAGCTGGGAATGACGTGCCCCTCACTGTGTCTAGTGGGGCCAGAGACATGCCTCTGGTGCAGCCACTTCTAGCAGGTGCTGTGTTTAAGCCTTATATGCAGGTCTACAGGCACATTTGTTTGTGTGTACTTGCACCTCTTGTGTGTCAGCAGGTGTGTTTTTGTTGTGTGCACTCATGGTGCGAGTGGGTGCTATGTAACATATGTCCAGGCTGAGTCCTTCTGAGGAGATCATCGCCGCTGAACGTCGCAACCACTCCCTCAGTGCTAGAGGATGTGCCAAGGAGCGTTACCGGACAGACCTGGGAGAGACATGGACCCTCTTTTCTCCTCTTATGTTGAGCAACTGCCCTTGTTGGTGGCTCCTAGCCCGACCAGTGTTGGGTGGGCACCAGGTTTTGCCATACATGTCGTGTGTTTTTGTCTGTGTACACGGCGGCATAAGGTTTGCTGTTCCAGGTTTGCTGTTCGAAGGATGCGTCGGGAGCTGCACCCCTTGGGAGGGGGTTCTGTCAGGAACAATCCCCTCTCACTGGTCATGTGGTATGGCCCAGTGCATGTAGTGGGAGTTTCTTGTTTATTGTAATTACGCCTGCATGTCCACACACCTGCACCTAGATAGTGTTCTGTGTATTTAATGTATTTAAACTGCTGTCGGTGTGCATCACTGTCTGTTCATGTTGCCTTTGTGTCCTTGTTCGTTGGTTGAGTGCCACTGTTGTATGCATCGACCAATAAGCGTCTGTCTCCGTCAAGGGACATGTGTCTGTAGTGGCAATCAACATCTGGAGGAGGTTTGGTGGTGTTCTCAATCAGTTCATCTACATCTCACCTACAGGATTTCACAAACTCAGCTAAGTATATCTTCTCATATCTCAAATCTTTCTCATACATCCACAAATCAAGCATCTGAAATGTGCTTCACAATTCCTGTCCACATATCCCACAGATCTCCTCGACTCATGGACGTCACAATCTCAGCAACCTCACTGACTCACAACACTTCACACCATCACATATCGTGGTGGCAGGAGGGCTCTGGAACTGCCAATCTGCTGTGCAGAAGGATGACTTCATCTCAGCATTAGCATCCCTACACTTCCTGGCTCTGACAAACATGGATCACCCCTGAGAACTCAGCGACTCTGGCTGCCCTGTCCTCTGCCTTTTCGTTTGCGCATTCTCCGAGGCGTCTTGGCAGGGGTGGTGGCACAGGTTTACTAATGTCCCGAGAGTGGCGTTTCACTCCACTTTCCTTCTCTACACTTCCCATCTCCTCTTTTGAATTTCATGCCATTACAGTGTCTTTCCCCACCAAACTTCTTATTGTCATCTCCCCCTCCCTCCAGGTTCCCTAGATCACTTCATTGATGAGCTCAACATCCTTCTGAGTCACTTCCCCATTGAAGGAAATCCACTCATTCTTCTTGGTGACTTCAACCTTCAGACAAGCTGCATTCCTCCTGCATCCTTCCGCTGTTGACAGCATTTGACCTCACCCTCAACCACTTTCCTCCGACTCACAAAGCAGGCAATGTCCCGGACCTTATCTTCACCGGTACCACCAACATCGGACATTGCAGTCACCCTCCTCCACCTCTTGGACTTTCTCTCTTTCTCCTCTTTCCATCCAGTCCTCTCCAACATGTTCCTCCTTCCTCTGTCACAATCAATGTGCATTCCCCAACATCCAACTCTGACTTCTTTTTTGTTTTTTTCTCCACAGATGAAATTATTCAACTCCTGACTTCTAGCAATCTGACTACATGTCTGCTGGATCCGATTCCTTCTGCTCTGTTCCAGACAATTGCAAGAGACCTGCTTCCTTTCATCTGTTGTCATCAACTCCTTATCTTCTGGATATGTGCCTACTGCGTTCAAAACTGCCAGGGTGGTACCAATCCTCAAGAAGGCCACACTTGACAGCTCCAGCGTTACCAACTACAGACCAGTATCACTTCTCTCTTTCCTCTCAAAAGCCCTTGAAGCAGTTTATAATCAATTGTCTCTTTTCCTCACCCAGAACCAGCTGCATGATCCCAATCAGTCTGGCTACAAACCAGCACATTCTACAGAAACAGCCCTCATAGCGGTGACTGAGAAACTTCATGCCGCTAAAGCTGCCAAACCGTCATCTGTTTTGATTCTTCTAGACCTTTCAGTGACAGTGAACCACAACATTCTTCTCTGTTCTCTCCAGGCTTGGTGTGACTGGCTCTGCTTGGAGATGGTTTCAGTCCTATCTGGATGGATGGTCATGCCCTCTGACATGCAGGTCTCCAGATGTATCTCGGCATGCTTGACTGACACTGTCATGGATGACAGCCCACCACTTGAAGCTCAACCTCAGTAAAACTGAGCTTCTGTTCATCCCAGGTACTCCCAACCCTTACCATGACCTCACTGTTTCCTTTGAGAACTCCCTGGTATCACTATCTGAAGCTGCCCATAGTCTGCATATAACTTTGGACAACCAGTTCTCAATGGTTTAATCTAACCCAGTCTTGCACATTCCTCCTTTGTAACATACGAAGGATTCAACCCTTTCTTATGCAGGAAGCTACCAGGTGCTTGTGCAGCCTCTTGTGATCTCAAAGCTAGACTACTGCTACTTGCTGGTCTTCCTCCAAGAGCCATCAAACCTCTACAACTTGTCCAGAATGCAGTAGCACAACTGGTCTTAAATCTTCCGAAGTTCACAAGTTACTCCACTGCTGCGCTCCCTTCATTGGCTCCCTGTAGCTGCATGCATCAGATTTAAAACCTTGATGCTTGTGTACAAATCCAAAAATGGACCAGCCCCTTCATACATGAGGTCAATGGTCAAAGCCCAATTTGTACTTCGAACCTCAAGTACGGCTTGGCTTGAAATACCTTGCTTGAGGTCTCATGGACAACAAACATCGAAACTATTTTCTGTCCTGGCTCCAAGATGGTGGAATGAACTCCAGTTTGCATTTGAAGAATGCAAGGGACTCTGCTGTCCAGAGAGCAAGTGGAAGACCCATCTATTTGCAGAATATTAAGGACAACTGACACTGCTCCCTTAATGACTAATTTAGTACTTATTGTAGGGCACTAGTTATGCTTTTTAACAAACTCTAGCACTTAAACAATGATAAGTTGGGCCTTATGTATTTTGTACTTCTAGGTATCAGCATTCATCCCTGTATTCTAGTTCATTGGTATGTTTGATTCTAACCTACTATAATGTACTTTGGATATATTCTATGAGAATGATAAAGCACTTTTGTAAGTTGCTCTGGATAAGAGTGTCTGTTAAATGCTGTAAAGATGAGTGATTCATCTAAAACATTGAAGTTAATATATTTTTACAGTCTGTAGACAGACAAAATGTATTCATGATAATATTACATAAAAATACATATTTTTAGATATTGCTTTAAGTAGAAATATTAGCAAATGTCAGTATGGCCCACTCCTCCCAGATATCTGCATGGTCACGCCCTCCCTGTGTATCACACCCATTTCGTGTCATTAAGGTTTACATATATAAAGTCTTGTGTAGTCGATGTTTGTTGCCAGTGTATAACCTTAGGTCAGCCTGTGAGCTATGTTATTGTCGTTGTTTATATGTGAATAAATGTATCACTGTGTTCAACATGGTTTGTTCCTGCATCCTGCTTAGCCCCTGCGTTACATCAATACATTAGTCCAATAGTAAATTAAGACTTTCATACTTTATGACCTTAAATTCTTTGTCTTTTAATTTACATGATTTTTTACACATTTGCAGGAGCTCTGTCCCCTTGAAAAGAAATCAGAATACGTCTTGTATTTGCATGTATAGTGTAACAGTGAGCGGTAAGGAGCCAGACGCATGTGCAGAGAAGACAGAGATTTATTAGGAGCAAATCCAAATTAGGAGTTTTTGTAGCAGTCCAGGGTCAAAGAGCACAGAGACTATGGGGATACTTGATTACAAGATAAGGACTAGGATAAATGAAGGCAAATGGGGGAAGCAGGTTCTAACAGACTAGGAATACTCGTAGCTAAGACACTTGAAGGCTAGAATAAACACACAGGCACAGAGTACAAAGAAACACAATTATACAAAATAAGCATGCAATGAATAGTCAAAACACAGGCATCAAGACAGGCTTTAAACGCATGAACTAAAGGAGGGACAGGTGTTAATCAAACAAGGGGCAGAGAAAACGAAACTATGGAATGGAACTAAAAAACACAAGACGGAAGCTGGGAGGGACTGATTGTGACATATAGTGTAGTCAGTGTGTTTTTACAAAGCAATATGAATTATGGTGATGAAAAGTAGACTGTAAATTTCATTATATTTCACTCTTGGCTAAATAATAAACCCAACCAACTAGACTGAAATTACACAGACATGGTGAGCAGTTGTTTCTGTAGTCAGAATAAATCAATTCTAAAGGACTTCCTTCTAAAAGAGAAGCTGCTTACCTGCTCCTTGCACTCTTCCACATTCTTAGAAGTGTCCCGGCCTTTGCATGTGTTGAACTTGGACATCTAGTAAATAAATGTTTAGCAATTTTATAAAGAACTGTGGAGAAAACTGTGGTGTCCAGATGTAATTCTGTAAAAAAACAAACAAACAAAAAAAAAAAAAACACAGGCTTGATAGGAGTTAATAGTTCTGAAAGCAATTCATTTGTGTTTAATAATTGTTAATAGTTATTGCAGTAATAACTAAATCACTGTAGAGATGTTTCACTTTGACATTAAACTGTAGTTATTAATTACTTAGTAATTATTGCTCAATTATTGATCAATGTCAAAACCCTAATTAAAGTCACAGTGAATACTTTTAATGGAACCATTAGATATTTAAGTTTACATTTTTATGCTGATACATATATAACTCAGTGTGCCATCAAAGGAATTAGATTTAAAAATGTAATATCCACAGGAAGCAATGAAAATTAAATTCAGGCTGGGTTATCTATGTTAACTAGGTTAGCAGGGTTATTTGGGTTAGCTAGATGGTTAACTAGCCAACTAGCTAGATGATTTAGCCCACTAGCATCGCTGTACCGCTAACACAGCCTACATACAGCTCGTTCAAGCCTTTGAAAAACCTCCCTAAAAATCCAAATGTTCCAGTTACAACTACTTTCCAAATGACAATTTCAAATAGCTAATCAGCTAACAGCTAGAATTCTGCAGATTGCCACTTTGTGTACTTCCTTCGTGCCGCTGTTTGGCGTGTGTCCTGTCAATCATAGCAAATGCCATTTCTGCTTGGATAAAGGATCCTTTCGCTCACAGCTGCAGTATGTCATACCAGTCCCCGCACAAAATCTCCTCTCTCCTCTCCGTAATTCCAGTTATGTATGTGACATATACCGCCTGTGATGGGAACAGCTATAATGGAGTTTATCAAATAAACTGATTCGGAAGGTTTATGTTAAGTTGACAAAGAAAAAGACGCTAAACCATATAAAATGAGTGCTAACAGAACGACTTTTGAAAAGAAAAATGTAAGTAAATGCATCGAATGAAGATGGTCCCACATCATTGCAAAGATGTTCACATGATGGTAAGTTAACTTAAATATATTTTGGAATGCACATTTAGTGTATAAGTGTATATTGTACGTATTGCAG
This sequence comes from Electrophorus electricus, assembly GCF_041902795.1. Taxonomy (NCBI): domain Eukaryota; kingdom Metazoa; phylum Chordata; class Actinopteri; order Gymnotiformes; family Gymnotidae; genus Electrophorus; species Electrophorus electricus. Next base: position 3,940,688 of record NC_137512.1, read on the forward strand.
TTCATACCAATATTATTTACAGTATTGAACATTTATTGGTGTTTGAGAAAGCAATGTGGAACAGATAGGCTTTTTAAATTATTTTTATTGAAATAATAAGATAAGATAAGATATTAGGAAATTGAGCTAATGGATATGTTCAGTCAAAGTTATCTTCAGACCAAGGATGTGAGGGATGTCTTCAGAACATGAATGTGACTTGTTCTGTCTGGCCTGCAGGACAGGAGACTGCACTTCCACAGTAGCTGCACAGCTCTTCCAGTTCTTCTGGCTCTGGTGTTTCCATAATCAGTTCTACAATGTCAAGTGAGAGCACTTTACTTTCAGCTTCTTCCAGGATGATCCAAGATTGGGCTGCCTCAGAAAGAGGAACAGCTGTGCACCTTGATTTTCCGCTGTTGTCCCAGATGATCAAGGTGTGGTTCAGCTCACAAATGACCACACCAGGTAGGTACCAGTCAAAGTATGTGGGTGAAGAAGCTGTATTTCAGTCCCTCATTCCTTCCCTACTCCTGTGCCTATCAGTAACCTAGTCCCTGGTCTTGTTCTGCTCCCAGACCCATCCTGACTTCTTCACTCGCTCTTGTTGCCCCGGTTTCTGTGTCTGCTTTTGAGTCTCCAGTTTCTTTGTCTGTTCCCTTGTCTATTCTGGGTATTCTGGGAGGGGGGTACTGTCATGTCCGCAGACCAGGGCGTTCCCCGTTTCTCTGACAACATAGTCACTTCTGGGTTTTTCAGTTTTCGTCTCTCCATAGTTCCCTGTCTCCTCTCCTTTGTCGCCAGCTGTTCCAAGTGTGTCTCTAATTGTAGTCCTATGTAAACCCCGTTCCTGGGTTTCTGGTTTGTCGGTCATTACGTTTGTGTTTCTGGTAATATCCCGTTCGTCCTAGCTCTTCGCCTGCATGTATTTTTGTTAAAGATCACATTTGTCCTCACTCCTTGGTGTTTAGTTAGATCTCGTTTTCCCTCACTCATATGTGTTTAGTATCTCCCCGTTTGTTCCCGCTCCTTGTTTCTATGTACTGTCTCCCCACGCTCCCTGTTTAGTTCTCTGCTGTTCCCTAATCTATCATACTCTCTTCGCTCCATTTAGGTTTCCTTTCCCCGTTCATGTGCACAATTATTGTCTGGCTTTTCTTTTTAGTTCTGTTACTTGTGTGTTCATCTTGGAGGTTTTATTTATCTTGCGTAACCCGGTTCTGGGTTTTCCCCACCTGTCCAAGTTCAAATGTTCATAGTTGTATTTATCATTGTTGTTCTTTGTTAGTCTTTCTTTAGTATTTAGTTCCTTTATTACCCAAGTCTCGCTCTCACCCTATTGGCCTGTTAACCTGTTAGTCTTATGATGGTCTGTTTATCCTGTTATCCTTTTCCATCCATCCCTTCTATCATGGCTTCCCTGAGTAATTCAGTTTCGTGTCATGTCCAGTGCGTAGGCCCTTCGCTAATGTGCTCGCTCACCACCCCACACGCGTAATTCACACCTTTTTCGTTTTTTTCTCTTTCTTTCGCTGACAGAGCAGGCCATTTCTGGTTATGTTTGTTTCAGTGTTCCCTCTGTCTCACTCTCCCTCTCTCTCAAAACCCGCCACATGAAACAAGTAATGTGCTGTGAACTAGCAGTCAGGCATGGTGAGTGGACCATGAGCTGTAATCTATTTTGAATAGTGTAACAAAACATTTTCATATCAGCCCTTTCTTTGAGTGGTGCTCTGTTACTTAACCTACATGGATGTTGGGCTCAACATGTTTAAAGAGATCAGACACTGCAGGTGGCCAAACAAGGTTGTGAGACAACAGGATGGAACAAGACCATCTGACATTTTCCAGCCAATGAGATTTTGAGTTATGAGACATGAAAGTTCATAGTTTGGTTAGTCAGTTGCTTCTTTTCACACTGTCGAATTACACTGCAATGATTCCAGTCTGGATGCTTATATTTTTTCTCTACAAGACAGGTACGGTTTATAAGTGTTTATAATTACATCTGTTACTGTACTTTATGATGTTGGATTAATAATCAATATACATTATTTGCTTTGGATAAACTTGTTGTCCACATTTTCTTTCATTATTAATCTGACTCAGTTTCATTTTATAGGTTCTGTTCAAACTACAAAAGCTGCTAAACAAGCAGTCATGAATGTACCTGGAAAAAATATCAGTCTTACCTGCACATTGAAAGCGACATCCAGTAACAACTATTGGTGCATTTGGTACAAGCAAAGACTGAACCAGGAGCCTCAGCAAGTAGGAAGAGCGCAAAAAAATAAACAGGCCATATTTTCATCTCCATTCAACAACTCCAGATTTACAATGACATGGATAAATAGCGCAAACGTTTTGACTGTTCAAAATGCTACAACTCATGATGAAGGAACTTATTTCTGTGGAATATCAGAAGCAACAATGGTTCACTTTTCCTCTGCTACCTTCATCAATGTGACAGGTAATTAAATGTTTTATTTTAAACTTCTTAACAATGGACTATAAGTAAAGCTCCAAACACTTGTTTTAGTGTCAATCCTACAGATGTTTTATGAAGAGAATTAAAATCCTGAATAAATGGAAAGAGTTTTCAGTCTATAAACTGCAAAGTGATATAAGATACATATTTTAAAATGTACCTGCTAATTCTTTAGTAGAGAACTTGTTCAGGCATGTGAGGGAACCCAAGATGAACTAAGAGCTAACACTGTTTGTGTTTTATTGACCAGGACAAAAACCCAACCTAACAGAGCCTGACAGTGCAGGACAGTGCAGGTTGGATTCCTCTAAAACAGACCAGTTAAGCAAGTAGATTTTATTGTCTCTTTGCTTTAAAAAGCGATCACAAACGCCTACACTTCAAGAGTTTTATCAGTCAATTGCTTTTTAGTACAGATGCATATATATATATATATATATATATATATATATATATATATATATATATATATATATATATATTTGTATCTGTTTGTGCTGTTTGCTCTGTTGTTTTGTTTTCTCTAAAATCTCAATCACACTTGCATCCTGCTCTGTATCTTGCCCTGCCCAGTCATGTGAAAATCACAGCTAAGACTGATTATTTTGTCTGTAGTTTTTCCATGAAAGCTTCATCTACTTTTGTACAACACTGTCTTCATTATGCATGTCTGTTGCATGCTGTAGATATTCCCTACCACCATGGTGTGCTGGTCATTAGCATGGGTCTGGCACTGGCTGTGTCTGTAGTCTGGAATCTCACTGTTTGCTCCAGCAGCTGGACAAGGGAGAGCTGCAAATGTGAGTTAATTCAGGTCAACACAACTGTCAGTGATTTATTATCACTTGGTTGAATATCTGACATGTGTTTCCTTTTTCATGAATTTCAAGGCAAAACATCTCAGTCAGACGACATCAAAGAGGGAGAGAGACCACAAGGTCAGGTATGTTACTATATGCTTGTTTCACTGTACCTGGATCAGTTCTAATTTAACCAAATTCACCCAGGTGAGTTGCATTTTTTTTATTTGTTACCTACGGGGCTGCAACACAACTTCCCTTGTTTGTGTGAAAAGGATCCCAGTAATAAAGAGTTCTGTTATTCTGCATTACAGGTCTCTGAGGACAAGATGCAGAAAACAGGGCATCAAGAAAATGAATACACCCATGTGAGATTCTGGCCTGTATGAGTACAGGCCAGTTTAGTGTTCAGTTCTGTACATAAAATAAAATATACTATACTGTGCAGAAGTATAATCCAGTGTGTGTATAATATTACTACTTTCTCATACTCTTTTACTTATCTTGTCAATATGGAGTGTTACTTCTGAGTTCCTTTTCCCCCTGTGCTGTAGGACTGTAGCACCAGTTTACTGTACACCCCACATGCTGACATGGTTATACATGTAAACATTGTATAACGTTTTATACCTTGAAAGAACAAAGCTCTACACTTGCACTACACCCACACATATCAAGTCCACTAACCTTTTGGTGGCAAGAACAGGAAGTCCTGAGTAGCTCTTATCCTGTTTGTATGTGGCCTGAGCTAAAAATAACACCAACAATTAGAAAGCAAAAACTAGTGTAATGTGTAATTAACCTTATGTGTGCATGTCACTGAACGCTCGCCTCCCGTGAGTCACGTGGTTCGGCCCACCACGTGCAGTGGGAGGACTTTCGTTTGTAACCACACCTGCACACACCTGCACACATCTGCACATCATTTCGTACCTGTCGAGGAAGTCTGTGTGTCCTGCTCCATGCCCTTGGGCAATCGGGCCATGACATGCATTACAGAATGACCAACCACCACAGGACGCCTACTCCCTCGGCGAAGAACAGACTTCCTAGCAGGAGGTGCATGGACACCCCCTGTAGTGCCGACTAGATCCCAGGATATTGGGGAGAGGACCGTGATCACTGTCCGTGTCTTCTCCGGAGGTGGAATGGAACACCCCCAGGAGTTTCTTGGGGGGGGGGGCCTGAGGCTGTTGAGCCTGGGCCAAGGAGGACTGAGGGGCACCACGACGACCAGAAAGAGGGCGGTCGGGTGGAGCCAGCAGGATCTCCTGAGTCCCTTCCCCTCAGCGGACTCGCCAGCAAGACTGGAAGGGTCTGCCCAAAGCCTTGGAGGCAAACTGCCTCTGGGACACTCCTAGAGAAGCGGAGGAGAGTAGGACCGTTAGGGTCGGTAGCACGTCTGGAACCGGGGCGGACGTGCACCCCCGTTGAGGCCATGGACACGTCAACGCGCCTGCGGGGACGGCAGGCGTCACGTCACGGCACCTTATGTTTGTGTGTTGGCGCTATCGTGTGTTTGTGTTTGCGCCTTTGTGTTTACAGATGCAACGTTTTGTGGAGCATACCGGACTGCCCCGAGAGAGGCAGGGAAGCTTTTCTTCCTCTCACCGTGAGGTCTCTCTTGCTGACGGCACCTAGCCCACCTGGTACTGGGTGGGCACCGGGCACTGCCGTGCTGTGTGTTTTGTGTTTACGTGTACATGGTGCCCGGAAGCTCGCGGTCATTGGTCGGACGTGTCGGGAGCCGTGCCCCTTGAGAGGGGGTTCTGTCATGGAACACTCGCCTCCCGCGGGTCACGTGATTCCGCCCGCCACGTGCAGTGGGAGGACTTTCGTTTGTAACCACACCCGCACACACCGGCACCTCATTTTGTCTGTGTGTATTTAAACTCACGTCAGGGTGTGCAGTGTTGTTGGTCATTGTCGATGTAATGCCTTAATGTAGTGTATTAATGTTAAATGGTAGTGTCGTTATTACATGTGTTCCCGGTTATCGTGTCTGTGTATTGTTAACTGTTTCATGTTCCGAGTCTATAATAGGTGAGTGCCATTGTGTCATTTTTTTTCCATTTAAATGTGCGTCCTGGTCCACGCCCTTGGGCACTCGGGCCACATGTGTTACAGTGCACAAAACCACAAAGTCCTGAGATAGAGACACCTGTCATTCATTCTACAAAATCAGGCCCTGGCCAAACACACCACACTCTCCTGTCTGCTCTGTGAAAGAGAAACACTGTCTGTCTGTACATGGCTCAGTTCACCAACAAACAGACTAATGTACACACAACAGCTTGTGTTTATACTTGCATTTATATGTGGATAATCCCCATCTCTATTGTCATGCATGCCCAAGTGCACTTTGGTGGTGCAAGTGCTTTGCTAGTCTGGTTGGCTGCTAGCCGACACATAGGTTGTGCACGATTCACAACTTCTATTTCAATTTAAGTGGAGATTCTATGGGAATTCTATCAACATTGCCATTTTTAGATTATACAATATTAAACTCTTAGACACTGACAGCTGAGCAAATTGGTAATTTAACTACACGAGCCAGAGAGACAAAACATTTCTCAGTGAATATGAGGGTGAGATAGAACATGATTCTCTGAAAAATGGTAGTGCCCAGCTTTGGGGAAGTTCTCTTTTCATCCTAATGTAGGTTTCAGTGTAGGGTTTCCAATATCATACACAATCTGAGCTCTCTTGTTTGTCTTATATGCAAGAAAGAGCAGATCATAAGTTCTAAAACTTCTAATACATTTTTAATGCACTCACACAAACTCTTTCATGCACTCAATTTAACTCTTTAAATGTGACTGTGGCCTGATTTTCTGTTGGTTAATTTTGCTACTCTAAAGAAATACAGATAATGAGCTCTCACAGGAAACTGGGGTGGTGTTGTTGATGCATGCTGCTTTATATTTGACCAGGGGCTTTTATTAGTACTCAGATGAAATGGGAGAGCACTATACTATCATTAAGCACATGTTCCAATGTATGCAGTAATGTCCTGTAGTAAAGTTCCTAACAACTATACTATCATTCAGTGCACATTCCAACGTATGTGGAGGGTAATGTCACAGTTCCTAACAACTGATTTTGGCCTCTTGATTCTGTGTGAGCCTTTGTGGAACCTCGCTGTAAACCAGCCAATTGGAGAGGATCTCGTTAATTATTCATGATTCTACCCCAAAAAAGCAATGTAAAAAAAAAAGGAAAACGGCTCATTTAATTCTTGGGCCATATCATTGTAAGTGGATGTGTATAACCACAGAATTAGGCAAAGTATGTAATTTATTATTATTTATTTACTTAATTAATTAATTAATGTATTATTTTTATTTTCCATGAGGGAGCTTGAGCATTTTGGAGGTGTCAGGGGCTTAATTCAGTGAAACACTGATGAAGAGAGATATCCTGCCTGATGAGTCCTGTGAAGAGTAATTCCTTCTTTACACTTTGCTTGTACTAATGCAGGGGCCATGGTAGCTCAGTGGTTAAAGTACTCAGCTAGTAAACAGAATGACCTTGTGATATTTCTCT
>NC_137512.1:3952500-3972500 GCF_041902795.1 Electrophorus electricus
TATATATATATATATATATATATATGTGTGTGTGTGTGTGTGTGTGTATGTGTGTGTGTGTGTGTGTGTATTATTGTTTCTGGACAGTTATGGGACCTTCTGTTTGAGAAAGATGCTATATAGTTCAAGTATATATTTATTGCTATTAGTAGTTTTACTGAAATCTCATTTTCCACAGGAATGTTCATTATTAAAGCAGAATGTATTACCAATCCACATGTGATAATGAAGCATACTGTTTATTAATAATAATGAAATACTTTATAAATTGTTTTAAAGCTTTTTTTTAATAAAACAAAAGTGCACATAATGAAATAATGAAATAACTTGATATTTCAGGTGATAAATAATTTACTTAACTAGTAAATTGAAATCCAGCTGAATTTTCTAACAAATGCACAATTCCTAGCAAATATATGACAGGTTAAAAAACCACAAATGTTTGTTATTAAGTAAATTTTATGTTTCTGAAATTGATTTTAAAACCGATTGCTGGGTACATGGCAAATTACAGGTCCCCTGAGATAAAATTCAGCTACATTTTATGTTTTGATTTTGCTTAATATTCAACGATCATTAAACATTAAAATGCCTTTAGAATGCAATCAGGGATGCGATTCACTCCCATCCAAAACTTGCCACATCGGAGTACTGAGGCTCCTCTTTCTTGCCCTCTCTCCTTTTTTCCTCCTCGGTCTCTCCTTTCTCTTCTTTCACTTTTCTTAATTCTCTCAGAGAAGAAAACGTAAGTGAAGAGTACTGCACCGCCTCATCAACGTCCTCCTCAACGTCCTCCTCAACCTGCAAACAAACAAACTGATTTCTTCTTTGTTTATTTGATGAGCAAGTTGAGCTTATTTGGGTGGTTTGTACCGTATGTAACTTATCTACTACTGCAGACCTTCGCAGACAGATCAGAAGGTTGCAGAACAATTTGTATCTAGTCATAGAAATATTGCATGTTTTTAAGCATTTAGTTCATAGCAAGCAAAATATTTTGCAACATATGTTCAGTGCTGTTTCAGTAGATTAAATTAATCTTTATCATTTTAAGTTTTAGAAAGGGAACTAAAATCAAACATAAAATGCATGGATTGTAGCTGAGATATATGCGTGAGGTCCTGCCTCTCGACATTCGCTTATTTGCTTCCCTTACAAAGCCCACCTGCCTTCATGACACACACGACATGTGTTTTCAGCCAGGCAGAGTGTGGCAGTTTGGGGTTGGATTTTGTGAGAGACAAACGCTGTGATAACAGAGCTCAGATCTCAGTTTGGAATGTGGTCTTCACCTGCTCAGCCATCTGCTGCTTGTGTCGCTTGCAACAACAGTGCACAACAGAATCTAAACAAACACAAACAAACAAACAAAAATAAACAATGAAGTAAAGTAGAAACAAAAACACTAATATATATTCAAAACTGTAGTGAAGTACACAGAGTTTCCAGAGAAACAAGAAGTAATGAAGTACACAAAGCCTTATATATATATATATATATATATATATATATATATATATATATATATATTTTTTTTATTTTTTTTTTATGTAGGGTTAAATGATCAAACCAATTTTGGTAGTTAATTCAAATTTTTGTCCCTAATGTAAAAAAAAAAACAGAAGCATTTAAGAATTTAAGTCAATATAGCAGCAAATAGTTTATGAGAAAATTTCAGATATTGATGTACTTGAGGACTTAAGTGCACAATAATACTAAATTCGAACGGATTTAGAACAAAGCTGATTTCCACCCTGACTAACCAATATGAATGACTCTATATGTTCGGTGGACACAACTCACTGTAAAAACGCTGGCCGAGGTCTCTTCGATGTATGGTGCAAATAAGATAGATGTTTACACTTATAGACATTATCAAGGCTTGACAGACACAAACCAGGATGGGGATAAGAATATCCATGTTGGTTTCTGATGTCACCTTGTAAGAACGGAATCAAAAGGAAATATATAAATAATAAATATAGAAATTATTTAATGAGAAGAGTAACTAACACTAACATTCTAATTAATATTCATTAATTCATTTACTTATTTATTTCCTTGCCTGTCAGTGAAAAGCTCTTGTAGTAAATTGTAAATTGTAAACTGGAATTGTACATTGTATACATACACATATATTCATATATACATTGTACATTGTGTATATATACATATTATAGATATATTGTACATACATTGTTATATATTTTTGTGTATATATATATATATATATTTATTTATTTTATTTTATTTTTTTTCTTTACACACCCCTGTATCCTTCCTCAGTTTGGACAGAGTAGTCACAAAAACCATTTCACTGTGAGTTATACCATGTATTATGACTATGTACGTGACAAATAAACCAAACTTGAATTTGAACTTGAAGTAGTACAGATAAAAAGGACAATTAAACTGGTTTACATAGAGTTGAATTTGAGTAGTTGCACATAATCTCAGACTCTAAAAAGAAAAGGAAGAGTTTTTCCAATTAATGATATTTATATTTGTCTCCACATAATATCCAGGACCTTACACCAACTTATCAAGTATGTTCTAAAATGCATTATTTCTCACACAACTACAGATCCATGCTCTTCTTTCATTTTCATGCTTTTCCTGTCATATCACATTTTGTAATAAGTAAATAAAAATAAAATATAAATCCTTCAGATCCAGAAAGCAGGTTTGGTTGAGGACAAAGTTATGTAAATACATGGAACTTGATATAAAATGTGTTAAACATAAATAAATGGTAAGTTGTTAAATAATATTTAAAGTCAGGACGTATTTGCGTACTCACAAGTGGTTGAAAAGCGTAGAAGTCTGTCTTTGTTCACATGCGGTCGTGTCTCTGTATGCCACAAAGTAGTTCACCCCTCCCATTCACATTAATAGACTCTGTGAACATGCTACTGGCAAGGAGTCAGTCTACAACATGTTGCATATATATATATATATATATATATATATATATATATATATATATATATATATATATATATATATATATATAATTCATTTTCAAACAGCATACACCCTAACCCAAGTTTCTTTCTCTCTCTCTTTATAGATAGATAGATAGATAGATAGATAGATAGATAGATAGATAGAAAGATAGATAGATAGATAGATAGATAGATAGATAGATAGATAGATAGATAGATAGATAGATAGAAAGATAGATAGATAGATAGATAGATAGATAGATAGATAGATAGATAGATAGATAGATAGATAGAAAGATAGATAGATAGATAGATAGATAGATAGATAGATAGATAGATAGATAGATAGATAGATAGAAAGATAGATAGATAGATAGATAGATAGATAGATAGATAGATAGATAGATAGATAGATAGATAGATAGATAGAAAGATAGATAGATAGATAGATAGATAGATAGATAGATAGATAGATAGATAGATAGATAGATAGATAGAAAGAACTGTAGCCTGCAATCACTCTATATGTGCTACATGTAAACACTGCCACTAAAATAACTGGCACAAGAGGATCAACTAACAAGAGGTCATCCCCTATTCCTCCTCATCACTGTGGGAGTTGTCTACTGTGTTACTTGTAAGAGATGTAATCAGCTTTACATTAGAGAAACCAAGAGAAGTCTAGCCGATCCTTTAGTTCAACACCTCCGGACCATCAGAATGAATTATTTGTCATTTCCAGGGGCAAGACATTTTAATACTAATGAACACTGCATTAATGACACATCTGTTTTGGCAGTTCTGATGTAGTGATGCTGCCACCTTGTGGCTAAATGTGAACTTTCGCCCCACAACATGAGAATTAGAGAATGAAAGAAATTATTTACCCCTCAAATGCTCACATAGTAAATAAATAAATACATAAACAAACAAACACATTTATATATAAATAAAGGAGCCAGCATTTCACAAATAAGATCATTCTATACTCCATAGAGTATAGGGAGGGTCTAAATAGAAAATAATTATTCAGAAGGTTTCTAAATAGAGAAACCAAAAGGAACCTCCCTAAAGTAGAATCCTCTCTCCTATCTCCTCCTCTAAGAAGTCTCTTTTTACTCACTGTCATTATTTATTGCTGGGTTCCTGAAATGAGAAACATGGCTTTTAATATGGTGCATTGTGTTAGAAATGTCGATCAAAACCCAGCCCATAAGGCATGAACCACAGTCCAGAAGGCCTGAATCACAGCTGATAAGGCCTGAACCACAGCCCAGAAGGCATGAACCTGGCCTGCAGCATCGTACAGCTAATCTCCACCGGGCTCTAATGCATGCCAGGAAAGGATCCATGCCATCACTCTGACACCACCAGCCTAGACTGTTGACACCATGCAGAACAGTCCCATGTCTATGCTGCTTGCATCAAATTGTGATGTGAAAGAACCTGGATTTGTCTGTCCATGCAACCTTGTTCCTGTTGTCGACGGTCTGATTTTGATGCTTCTGGGTACGTGCATTCTTTTCCTGCACTTTCCTAACTTAGCCCTCGATATGGTCCTTGGCTGTTGCAGCCCATTCGAGACAGATAAGACATGCCACAACCGTCATGTCTGGCTTCAACCGCCCTGGAACATTCCAACACTCAGTATAAACACAAAACGATGCCAGATACACTGCCTGCTTGATTCCGGTCCCACACCAAGCACACGCCGCTCGTCCTTCACACACCCTGGTGTCAGGTATGTGAAGAATTTATTTTTGATCATACTATGGTAATGTGAATAGCTGTTACACAGGGAAAATTACCAGTGGATGCATGAGTTAATAATAACACGCTCTATGTTTCGGAATGATTTTGTTAATCCTCTAAGGGAAATTGGATATGGGGTGATAAGAGAAGACAAACTTCAGAAACCTGGTTAGAGGGACATCTTTGTTTAGGATTTAACAAATCCAGTCTAAGAATTTCATTTACCTTGCAGAATGGGTTCCCAAAAAATGTCTCTTCTGTGTCTGAAACTGTTTCCAAAGAGTTTCTTGGACCATCTACTCTCTTTTAATAATTTCTTTTATTAACTTAAACATATTTATTTAAATAAAATATTTATTATTTTTCCAAGTTCATGCTGTTTTATATTTTTTAATAACAGGATGAGATGAATACTGTAGCCAGCACTGAAGTTATGCATACTAGAGCAGCATCTGTGAATATAGCAATTAGAAAAAAACTGGCATGGGATGCATAGAATGACCTCTGACCTTTTGTTCTGCGTCCTGCACATAGTGTCCTTGATATTGCTCTGGCAGTATTTTGTCCTTCTGCATCTTCTGCTTAACAACCTGATATTATTTTTTTATTACTTATATTCACAGATGTACTCAATCTTTGTACACAAACCTGCAGTATAATCAAAACAATGACCCAAGGAAAGAGTTTGAAGCTTTTTCATGTGAAGTTGTTGTCAGTACTATGGCAGAACAACCGAACTTAAATAAGAAACTCCTCTCAGGAGCTAAATTCCATCTTTCTAGGTTTGTTTACAGCTTGAAAAGTCTGATTGGATGATTGCACACAATTGCACATAGTCATCCTGGGAAATAAAAGCAAATTCCCCAATCTCATTTGAGGACAGTTTAAAACCACACCACACGTCTCCAGTAATCATTCATGCCATTAGTGGACCTGTCACTGAAAACCATGTTAATGTACCTTCACTCAGCACACCCAAACAAGGCTCGTCTTTCTGTTTCATGAGATATCCCAAATGCCATCTGAAATGAAACCCTGCTTCTGACTCTACCGGCTGCTTAAAAGCAATTCAGAATGAAAGCCAGTGGTGTGCAGGAGCCATCGCTGTGGTGACTTCCATTTGATGGGAATGGGAGGCAGGCGATGAGGACTGGCACCGTTGAGATTCTGGCCTCGATGACACAGCAAAGCAGAGGGATTGAGACACATTATGCACAATCCTCAGAGACACACAGAAATGAAACACAAGATGAGATTCAATCTCCCTTCTATCTGCTCGGTACCGGGGGCCTGTCCTTCATTTTGAATGATATCATCCTCTCAGGGACAAGAACCTGTGTGTTATCATGCAAAATCTACACTGCAAATTGACTTTTAGACTTCTTTTCATGTGTGATTATATAATTTATAAGGCAAATCTACAGCGTTTGTAATGCAAAGTTACCTGCATTCAATGTTACCTCCATGCTAACAAGTATCTATCTATCTATCTATCTATCTATCTATCTATCTATCTATCTATCTATCTATCTATCTATCTATCTATCTATCTATCTATCTATCTATCTATCTATCTATCTATAAAATTGTAGTAAAGTATATATAGTTTCCAGAGAAACAGTTTCAGACAGAGGTCTGATCTGATTGATTCTTTATGAATGATAACTTGCTATGCCATTAGGCCCAGGAACAATTTCTGGGAATTGTCTCGGACATATTAATGACCTTTGGGATTAAGCATAATAAATCTATGGAATACCAACTTTCATACAACATTCTGATGTGGTTTCCTTAGCTACAAACTAAATATATTAGGTTACAGCCTAAACAATTGTTATGCTTTGCGGCACATGCAGTCTAATTCAGTAACCCAGAATATATTGGTATATTCATTTGCGATCTCTTCTAGCTACATTGTAGAGAGAAAAATAGCATAATCACAGTGGACTGCATGTATGTGCTGTCTTATTATCAATGAGCCTTCATATTCCTACATTTATGAACATCTTCACAGACACACTGCCGGCCCCTGTGGGCTCACTAACTTGTTTGCACAATATGTAAAATTCATAGTCATGACTAACATAAGAAAATCTGATTACCATTTTCCTGTGTTTCCCAGCTAAACGTCTTTGTTAGTTATTCCAGACAGGAATAGTTCTTACTGTGACAGAACATACCTCACAACTTTGTAGCTGTTTGTTTGCGATGTCAACTCTAATACAGCTGCAGCTGTCTTTGTTGCTGGTATTGCCCCACCAACAAAAGGAACATAAGCTCTCTTCCCACACACACACACACACATGCACACACACACACACACACACACACACACACAATAGAGAAGAAATAGGTAGCTTGTGTACTGTTGTTTGTTCTCTATGGTGCACTTACCCCAAGAGACTAAAGCTCCTGTAGTGTATTGTGTAAAATGCACATCAGTAAATAATGTGTATGCAGAAGTTGTGTGTCATTTCACAGTATGGTCATATGCTATAATCCAAAACACCTGGGCATTTTGAGATAGTTGTTTCATAGAAAGCCATTCCATCACTTTAATTCTACAACTTGTTGTTATTTAAAATATTGTTCTCTGGAAAGAGCATGAACATGTAAATGCAAATATTTCTTGTCTTTCTTTTTCTTCTTGTTTATTTAGGGTGCACATTTTATAATGGAGATTGTATTAATAGTTTAAATATTGAATGTGTTATGGCAGGATTAAAAAGGAAATGTGTTACCAGTTTATGTGTACTTGTGTGTTTTTGTACTTTTAAATATTTATTCTTGCTTCTCAGCACAAATATACATAAACAAATTTTAATGACATTGACAAATAAATTATTTGCAAACTGCTGACTTGTTTTTTGTCATTGTTACCAACAGGCTACTTATATACTATGGATTAAAAAAAAAAAAATCCTGTAAAGAGCTGTCAGATGTTCAAAACTGTGAAGGAACCAGATGGTGGTAATAAAGTGAAATCTAATCATTTGTTAGCTTGCCTAACTACTTGTGTTGAATATGCTAAGACTGCAACTTGAATACATTTTTTTTTTTTACAATACTTTCTCACAATTGCCTTTGACAGACTTGTGACTGTAAAAAAAACCAAACAAACAAACAAAAAAATTGTGTCTCATCGATGTTTCCCGGTGGCAGCCTCTCCAGAAGGTAACTATTAAGAGCAGAGAAGAGCTTAGAGTTTAGTCAGAGGAGGAGAGTCATGGCTCTACAACAACTGGAGCTGCAAGCAAATGCTAAGAGTGATGAGAGAGACAGAGGGGATTGGGAGCCAAGTAGAATAACTGGCAACCGGAGGAGTTGAGAGGCTCACAGCCTGAAGGGGCATCTTCTGCCTAATCACATGTTACTTGTCGCTTGGCGTACCCCTGGCCCAGATTCAGTAAGCGCTGCATCTGTTTACAAGCACACTGAGTGCCCATCCATTCCGCATTCATGCACAATCTTTTAAGGGTTCCCAGCTGGAAAACCAGGAGGACAAATGTAAAAAGCCTCAAAACCATCTTTGCATACACATATTATTCGCACAATGTTTTTCGAAGTGAATTGAGAGTCGGGAAAGAAAACTGAACGTCAAGCGCAGCCTTCAGAGCAGACAGAAATAGAGCTCTATTTTAGACGGGACGTCTGATTCTGGGTTTGGCATCGCTTTAGTGGTTTGGATGCTTAGTGTCATGCGAGTGCCTGGTTCCGTTTTCTCGGCTTCGTGTTTCTTACAGAGTGTTGAAGGACCTGCTAACTTTATTTGTTCAAGCACATAATGATAAAGCCAGTTAGTGCTGTCAGGAAGACGCGTCAGACATCAGCAGTGAAACTCTTGTAATGATACGTGTGTGAACACCGCAGTGGGAGCCTCTCCCACACGCTGCACGTGTACAAATCACGCATAGAAATTTTGCAATTACATTTATTCACTACCAGTACAATTACTATTTAGTTCCATTCATTTTTTATTCCTATTAGCCTGCGACGTAACTCTTAAAGTTAAATAGGAAATCAAAGTCCATAAAACAGAAATGACAGAAGGCACATAAGTGCTGATGCATGTGCCAATAATACTGGTAGCGAGTCCCAAAGGGAAGGTCTGATTGCATGCCATCATTCTCTAAAGCTCTGCATTTGCCCCTAAAGTTAGTAAACACACTGACAAAAGACACGGTGCGAAGGCTTGAGTCGCGAGAACGTTACGGAGGCTGGGGGAACGGACAGCCTAGAGGAAGAACCGGAGACGTTTCAGCTAGAAGGTGCGTCGCGATGATCTGTGCGGCACTGTCGAAACCGGCCACTTGATGGCAGTCAAGCACAACGTTTGAAAATGAAACGTTGCCAGCACAAGATGGCCCTTGCTACATCCGTAATTCACACCGAGAGGCACAGGGGGAGAAGAGCCATCCGTGGCATGCGTAATGTACGTGACTGTTCATGCCATTACAATACGCCCCTGCGAGACTACACTGGCAATGTAAGAATGACCACGAGCTACGGCATTAGTCGAATCCATCACACCGAATGGCAGGAAACAATCGTCTCCCAACCCAGAAAATCAAAATGCATTCGATGGTTTATCAAATGGAAAAGTGATGAAGAGGTTATGCACAGTAATTCGATTCTCCTCTGGTGGTCATGTCTCTACCCTGTACTTCCCCTCTGTTGTTGATTTCTAATCTACAGCCTAACACCCTTCCCAAAACAAACATTAAGAACATTACACTTCACATAATGTTGTTGAATATTATTCTTGTATATTAAATGGATAAATGTGTCTTTCTCATGAAGCCCCAATGATGTCAGAAAGACAGTAGCGTTGCGCACACTGCGGGGAAAAGACCAGGTTATCTGCTGTGCGGTTCAGGAGCATTACAGCTGCAAAGAGTTTTGCATATTTTCCCGAGCATCCGCCGGAGCTGGCGCCTGTGTCTTTAGCTGCTTATTAGCACAGACGTCTGTCTTGTGCTCGCTTGCTGCCTGGAATCTTCACGAGGAGGGTGAGAAGAGGGATTGCATCTGCACACCTTCATCACACGTCTCATTCTTTATGTCAGTCCTTTAATCCCCACTCGGATGAATGGAAAAGCTTATCTCCCTGATGCTCAAGGAACATTACAGTGATAATGACGAACTAATGTCTAAAGAATGCTTCGTATCTTGATTTAAGAGAATGATACCCTGCAAGCCGTGCATATGGTACAAGTGAGCTGTACATCTGTGATAATGGATTGGGTATCATTCCAAATTTCAGAAACCACTGGGAATTTCAGAAACATTCCATGAAAAGTCAATCCAAAAAATTCCCTCCATGGAGCACTTTATGAATTCTCTCACCAAAACGGGACAATCACAGTTCTCAGCACCAAATGTGACTCTGTGATCTCGCTCGCTCTCACTCTCTCTTTGCCTAAAGTACAGGACCCACTTCATGTTGAAAGCCCCCTCGAGGCAGACCCCCTCACCTCCTCATTAGCTTGTGCAGGCAGAAAAGTTGATTGAGGCTGAGGAGAACGCCCATCCTCCCCTGCCCTGAGCCTGACACTGGGACCTTTGATCGCCCCGGAGGCTGCCGTAATTTGCTGTGGCCGTGAATGGCATGGCCTGCACAGACTGGGTTGAAAGACAGAACATGAAGGGAGAGGTGGATGTCTGTGCTTGGAGTCTCATAAGATTACACTGCACCTCCTGCCATCTGTCTTTAAAACCTTTCAAAGACCCTACATAAATAACATCAGCAACCTGCATAAGTCAACGCCAAAATGGAAAACTGCACAAAACAGACAATAACCTCATCTAGGGTGAAATACAGTAAGTATTTTTGTATGAGGACATTTCACATACTGAATACATAAGACACCTTTCCACCAATATCCACACTGAGTACACAGCTTTATGGAAATGATTGGTTTGACTCAAGTAACTAAAATGCTTAATTTACTTAAGTGATTTGAACTAAACCCAGTTGTAATTTTGTTACACAAATGCATATTCACTGTTCCCCTTGGCTTTAAAAATCTTTCATAAATGCAAAAATCTGGCTTGCAGTGGCAGTAGTTAATCTGACATTTCTGAATAAACTCATTCTGCCTTTATTATATAGTGATGATTTAGCGATGATGATTAGATGATTAGTTATGCCTAGCAAAGCCCTACCAGCCACGTGCGCAGAACTTGTGTCTACATTATTAGAAACAGCAAGTTATTAGAATGCTTATTAGTTATTTATTAGAAAAACCTTGTATATAAAGACTAATGCCATGTGTGTATTTATGCCTAACCCTCTTCAACTCTTCCTCTATGAGCTTTGCTCAATTTTGGACCACAAGCAGACAGTGTAAAGAAACTCTCCAGCAACACTATGCCTCATGCACTCATACCAGCACAACACGCTACCATGCTGCTACCGTAGTCTCTCTGTGGTGTGAGAATCATCCATGTCCAAACAAAATCTAGCCAGCAGTGGTCCTGTGGTCAGAGATCGACCTGTGATATATGTAGCCGAGGCCGGTGGGCACGTTATGCATGGCAACAGCTTGGCTACATTCTGTAAGTACACCTCTATAAACTGTGCCTCTATAAAAAATGCATTTGTAAGGTGTGCCAAAAGAAAGTGACCAGTGACTGTGGAAGGTAGGTGTTTCCACAAAGGTTGGTTTCCATAGTGATGGTGGGCTACTCAGCTCTGAGGTTAAATCTCTGACCGAGAGACCCCAGCCTCTGTTCACTGGTGCTGAAACCTCTCAACCCCGATTGCCCGCTGCTGTTACAGACAGCCAGTGAGGGCACGGCTGGTGGGCCTGGTGCCACACCTGCCAGTGCTCACCAGTTGCTCACAGCGACAATGAGTTTGCGGCGAGCAGACACAATGAGACTCGCTCTGATTCGCTTCCCTGCTCAGCCATCATGCCACTCCACATTCAAAAAGCTGAAACCAAGCAAGGGGCTGCCGCCCTCAGACGTTTCGCTTCTGTAAGCTCACTCGTCCCTTGCCCCCCCCCAACACACACACACCTACCCTCTATCACCACAGACGTTGGCGGTACCCAGGAGATCAACTCGCATAACCAGATACTCCCAGGATGACCCCAACTATCCCCTGGCTCTCCCTATCACTCAAACCCCTAAATAACTCAGTCTCTGGAGCTTCACACACCTTCCTCTGTGGTGTGTGTGTTCGGTCTACACTAGTGCGGCTCTTCACAATATCTTACAATATATAGAGAGGGTCACATCGATGTATATGTGTGTATATATTTCACATGGATATGTGAAAAGGCAAGAGTGTGATGCTCAATGTTTCTAACGAGAGTCAATCTTTCTATCAATCTTTCTGTCGAGAGTATATAACAAAGATTTGGACATGATTAGGATTTGTTGAAATCTCATGTTACATTTCACTCTGTACAATTCTTCCCTTTTCAGAATTCATTTAAGAGGCTGATAGTAAACACCTCTGTTGATAGTAAACACCTGTATCAGAGGCTATTTAGTGAAATTTGTTCAATGTAAACACTTGTATCAGAGGTTCTTTAGCTAAATGTTTTGGTTCAACTGACTTTCCACTTGCTGCTCAAGGACTCCATGAGGTTCTTGTTACTGATTTTACCCTCAGTGTTACCACAGTGTCTGACTGGTGCCACTGTGTTTCTTTGCTAAATTGAAATGCTGGATCTGCTGACAAACAATGCCAAAAACATGTCAGGTTTTGCAGTTAGATTTCTGGGAGGCCATTTTTTGTTTGTAAGGGTAGTGGGTTCATCCCTGCCCATACAGTCTCTACTGAGACAAAAGCATTGACCTTGGAAACGAAGATAGTTATTGTCAAAGACATAACTAAGTGCTATGATCCAAGATGCTTCACCTAGGCAAGCCATGGGTCAAGCAATATGTTGCTAGCAGTTTAAGGTTTGAAGTGTGCTACTTTACCATTCCCTGTGCATAAACACAGGGAAATTTAAATATATTTGTTTGTATGTCTGTATTGCTTGTAAGTCTGGTAGCATTGTTTGAAAAGGAGGTATTTAAGTCAGAATTTTTTTTTTTTTAATGTTGAAATACACAGTGCTTGGAAGGAGCTGAAAACATATTCACCTATCAGTATAATTATTTAGTTTCAAAGGGACCTACAGCACAGAGGAAAATGGTCTTCCTAACTGCCAGACTGTCCAAGGCCCCCAGCAAATGCCGAGCTGATACTGCACTACTGTGGATCTCCATTTAATGGTTGTTCAGCTTATGTCATTATACTAGAATTACACATAGACACTTAAGCTTAAACTTAACCTCGGGATGCCTGGCAAACCCTTTTCTGACATTAAAACAAGTATGTGAGGTCTGCACTGTTTGTGAGGCAGGTCTGTACTGCATGTGAGGCAGGTCTGTACTGTATGCGAGGCAGGTCTGCATTGTGTGTGAGGCAGGTCCTTTTCCTTCAGTTGCAGTGTAAAATCTTGTCATTTTAGGCAACACTCTCATCTATACTTGTTTACTTTGGCATTTTGGCACTGTTAGACTTCTGATATTTGTTCTGTTGCACTTCTCATTCATGAATTCTGTCAATGTAAACAGAACACTTTAAAAGGTTTGATTTGTTCCTGATCCTATCATGGTAATGCACACACTGATTTAATTATTGTTTTTTTTTGTTTGTTTTTTTATATCTGGCGACTTTCGAAATGTAAGGATTTTACATTGGCATTGTTCTTACCATGAAATGGATGTATTAAGTCATCCTAATCTCGTTAACACTCCCAGCAAAGCTCCGGAAGCATCTCCTGCAGAAGCTCTATTTACTGTATTAATGTAGCTTCTCTCTCTTTCCCCATTTATCTATCTATATTTATGTGTGTGTGTGTTGTGTGTGTGTGTGTGTGTGTGTGTAGATAGATAGATAGATAGATAGATAGATAGATAGATAGATAGATAGATAGATAGATAGATAGATAGATAGATAGATAGATAGATAGATAGATAGATAGATAGATAGATAGATAGATAGACAGACAGGTACATAGACAGATGGGTCTCATCTAACAAGATTCAACTGAATAACTTGTATTGTAACAAAAGGTTTCTTGTAGATGTTCTTTTTAACCACAGGTGCTCTATCCAAAAGCCTGAAAGAAGAGACTTGGACCTTTTATAAAGTGTTCTGCTGTAATCACTATTCCTTGTGTTTTCCCGTACACAGCTTTGTCCTACACATCAAGCACATACTTTTGCTACTTACCAGTTGTTTTTCCAGCTGTGTTAACAGCTCACTGGATTCTGCATTAAAAACAAGAATGCTTTCAACCCAAATGCCATGGATTTTTTTTGTCTCATATCCATACTTACCCCAAACCCTTTCACTGTCCTACATACAATCTCTGGTTGGCAGATATACAGATATACTCAGTGTACTAAAAAAAGTCACCTTGTAATCAATTAGTGTTCCTAACTATGTACATATGTCACTTGTGGCTGGTTCTAAACAGTGAGTGATATAAAGGATTTCTCACTGGGGAGTGTAACTTCCTTGCTTTTATCATTAATCATGGCCCCATTAGACCTGCATCACTGCTCAATGAAGGAGAGTTGGTCAACATCATTGCTTGTATCTTTGTGCTTGTGAAACAAGCCAGCCAGTGCCACCTCATCTGCATATTTAATAAACATGACATGTTTGACCTCCATTTTCAGTTCATTCATGTAAATAATAATAACACACGCCTCTGGGGCAACCCTAAATAAAGGTTTAAACAGTTCCATAAACGCATCATGCAAAGTTGCTTACTGAATGAATGTTTAGCCAAAAGATTAAACTGTCAAATCTTAATTTTACATGCTGGTATTCTGTCACAAATCCTGATTCAGATTCAGCAAACCTTATTGGTGTTGAAGCTGCCAGCATCTATGTTGCGACTGAATCCCCCCCAGTGGATGTAGAAGGACCTAAGTGAAGACAGCCACCGCCACTGAACCCCACACGGACATGAGAAAAGAAGCATGAATTGGTACTCGTGTGAGGTCCTTCTGCCAGCGGAGCGTAGTGCATGAGTGGCAGGGCCCGGCGTGTGGACGCACGTGCCTGCACGCAGACGTGCTGCCCACACAGTGATAAGACCCAGTAACCTGCTCCTTTGTTATCGTCCCTTTAACTCCACACGTGCTGCAGGAAATGTTTTCGCGCCAATCCTTGAGTCCTGCCTCTCTCTCCTCTGACAACTCTGTGTCTGATTCTATTAGCTGCTGTTGCCAGCTCTCAATCAGAAGGTCAACCATCTTCCAAACCAGCTGTATCGACGCTGTCTGTAGTGGATCTCGGTCTCCTAAGCCTTGCTAGGATTGCCTGAGAACTCAGATTCTCTACTACAGCCTGTTGCAATTCCTCACATCAGAGAGTATCAGAAAGTGAAATCTCTCACGCTCTTGCTCTCTCTCGCTCTCACTTTATCTCTCTATCTCTCTATCCAGCTCCATTTCTGCGCTTATTTGCTTTTTCAAATAGTGATGTTTTGAATGATTACATTTTAATACTTATAGGAATGTGGCAAATTTGAACATGTTCAAATAATAAATTAAACACATCAATTAAGCATTTTTTTTCAATGCATTGTACAAATACAATAGTTTTATTTCCTTTAACCTAACCTCATAAAGACACAAATAAACTGGACAAAACGTGTTTGACTCTGGCCCCTCTGCCCCGAGCACAATGTATTTATCCACATAAACCCCTGCCTTATATGTATAACTTAAAGGCAAGTGATAAGGTGAGCTGTGCTCTGTGTCTCAGTAGCCATGGGCTAGACCCGTGTACCAGCTTCTGACTGACCCCAGCCTGCACCTGCTCCCAGCTCCGTGCTCAGTCCTCTGTTGATCCTTCTCCGGGTCACGCCATGTTGTCCTGCTGGAGGATGCGGCGCTCCCCCCTGAACTTGGCTCCTGTTTGCCGCGTGCTTCCTTTCCCACTGCTACAGCTCATTGGCTAGCATCCCCGTGAGCTTCTCAGCCTCGCTTCCTGCCTCGCTCTGGCCCTGATGGCTGTTACAGACGAAATGGATGCAGCTACACCAGAATCTCATGCTGCTAACACTGGGTGATCTTTGCTTTACCGGTCCCGCTGATATCAGTCCGTGCTCCATCCTCTGTTCCTTATAGCCTGGTGGTCTTTCCGGATTCAACTCCGCACTCACGGCCCTTCCCGAATGCTGTTCCAGCTCCCAGTGCCCCTGGCTTCGTGGGTCTTGACTTGCTCATGGCCTCCCATAGGCCACGGCTCCTCCGGAATAAAGGGCGCCGCAGGGCGTCTGTGTTCTGCCCCCACTACACATGTCTCAGCCACCTTACGCTTAGAGCTCTGCTCCCCTCTCCAGTGTGTTCACCTTGATTTCGACCCAGTTTCTGACCCTGCTCCGCCGGCAGGTCCGTGCTGGGATGTTGTTTCTCAGACTTGCCCTGGAACACACACACACACACACACGGCGCTGCACGTTAAGCTGTGGGCCTGATCTGACACAGCCAATGCAGCTCATCGAGGACTCTGCTAATAAGCTGATAAGTTGAATCAGGTGTGTTAGATAAGCAAGACTACACCTCCCATTCACATTCGTAATCGCATTGCTTAATACCATACAGCACCATACGGAAAACATTCCCTGAAGCAGCCTGTAATCTCCTAATAGGACCAAAACAAATGAGATTACTTTCTCTTTATAAGCAAATTCGCTAATTCTCATGAACATCTCCCTTGCTACAAACTTTATTTATTTCTCATCTTTGAATTGCATGACACTTTAATTTAAGCATGAAAACGTCACTAAAGTGAATTGGAATTGCCCTAAAGCCTGCATTTTATTTCACCCACACTTGGGAAGTATCGTGACATAAAATGTTTAGAACCAATCGAAAGCAGGGAGAAAGCTGAGCACAGGGGGGTGTTGTAAGGAGGCTGTCTGGAAGGACGTGCTGCTTCCTCCTTCTCCCCTCGCCTGTTTTCTCCACGGATCCTCCCTCAGGATTGCAGGCAAACCCAGAGGGGGGACACACGCGTCCGTCTCTCCTGTCTCTGCTCTGCACTCTTTCAGCAGCTCACAGACGTTCCCTCACTCACATGTCGACATGCCGTGTCCCTCCCATCTTTCTCTTCAGTACTTTGGCCATATTTATGACTTCACAGGTCCGATGAACAGGGGAGTTTTTTTCAGCATAGCGATTTCTCTAGACATCTTTCCTTCTAACCCCCAGAAACCACAAGGCGCTGCTAAAATACACAAGCATTAATACGAATGACTAAAGTTACTTAGGATGAAGTTTCTTCTCAAAGATTCTTAATTTGCATGCAATCTACATACACTTGATTTATAATAGATAAAGCAACATTTGTTCTCACTTCTGGTATAATCTGCATGGAATAATAACCCGATAACAGGGAATTTCACTCTGAGAACGTTAAATGGATTTCAACAAATTATGGGATAAAGACTTTGTTCCATTCATTCTTAAGCTTAGAGTTTTAGGAATAAAGGATATGTGAATCAAAGATAAGTAAATATAAATATAAAGTAAATATAATTTAAGTACATCAGGGTTCTTTGACAAATATCACATGCCAGTATGTCTTTGCAGGGGGAACATTTTAGTAATTAAATAATGCTAACATTTGATGAAGTAGTATTTTGAGTTCAGAAACAGATTCAAACTATCGATAACTTTACCATAATGATAGGAATTAACTCTAACCCTAATTCTAATCTTAACTGTAACCCTAATCCTAAATGCTATCTATCTTGTTTAGTCATATCCTCATGTTTATAAACTTTGTTGGAATTCTTTTTTTTTTCTTTTTATCAAATTGTGTTTGCACTGGTGCAGGTCTCTTCACTGTCGCAGAAAAGCTATAAGAGCCTGGAGCAGTAAAGACCAACGTCTACCTTTGGAAGATGAACACTTTCAAGATGCTGACCACACAACATTACTCAGCATAATCCAGAACATTTTACTGCTCACATCATTACTCAGCATAATCCAGAACATTCTACTGCCCACCCATCATTACTCAGTCAGTCCAGAACATGATACAGGAGCCACAGAGTCCTACAGGTAACCCATCACATGAACACCTCATACATCTAGTATCTTACAACTGATCTGAAGTTAACAAAAGAAAGAATCAACAAACAAACAATGTTTGGGATCTGACTGAATTTGTATATAAGTATTTATATACAAGTATTTATATGTAAGTATTCATACTTAAATATTGTGCATTGTTTGTTGAATTTTGGTCACTCCAAAGAAGGCTGGAAAAAAGGCAAAGGCATAATTTAAGTAAACAAATAAATGAATATAAATACATAATTTAGGCAGACATATTATATATTGATATAAATACATAATTTAGGCAGACATATTATATATTAATATAAATACACAATTTGGCTAGAAGTATTTTCCCAGTTGCTGTGCGATGTCCATAATGTGAAGCTATGCTAACCATTATACCTGCATGACACTGATTGGAATAATGAATCTTTCTTGAAATTTGTTACATGATTTTCTCTGTTAGTTATCACCCAACTGTTAAATACCATAAATAACTTGCCCTTTAAAATGCTAGCCTGTTTATTCTGTGCAAATTGTCTAAAAAGTATCTAACTCTTAACCTGATTAGTGTGTGTGTGTGTGTGTGTGTGTGTGTGTGGATGGGGGGTTTGTGCGGGGGGTGTGTGCGTGTGTGTGTGTGTGCATATGTGTGTGTGTGTGTGTGTGCATATGTGTGTGTGTGTGTGTGTTTGTCAGAGCATGCATGTGAAGGCACATTTTGACTCTCACAAAGCTAGATAAATTACATTTTCGGTTAACCCAGTATATGAATGGTAAATCAAAATCTTACTGATTCTTAGAATAATTCTTCCTGACATGTTGGTTTAGAAAGCTGTGTGGAGATGTGTGTGTGTGAGTGTGTGTGTGTGTGTGTGTGTGTGTGTGTGTGTGTGTGTGTGTGTGTGTGTGTGTGTGTGTGTGTGTGTGTGTGAGTGTGTATGAGTGTGTGTGTGTGTGTGTGTGTGTGTGTATGAGTGTGTGTGTGTGTGTGTGTGTGTGTGTGTGTGTGTGTGTGTGTGTGTGTGTGTGTGTGTGTGTGAAGCTGAGTAAAGGCATGAACAAGGACAGGAAAAGTGGCTTCTCTGTTCCCTCGAGCAAAGGTCACAGAGTGGAATTAGTCCACTGTTCTGTGATGAAGTTACGAGCCTCTCCCTCACGCATGCACTGATAAAAGCTTTGATAAAAGACTGCACATGGATATCCACATCTGTTGGATAGCAGGACTGAGAATAAGAGGCAAGTCAGATCAAGAGAGAAGTCGGTAGATTGAGGCAAAGACAGAAGATGAACGTTGTACCCTCCTGAATTAATGACTTTCTCTGTCTGTATCTCACAGGGACACTTCAAAAGAAAGGTATTATGACCTTTGACCTTTTTAAAATATACTCCTCTGTGGCAGTATATCTATCTTAGCCAGAAATTTGCCATTTCTTTTTCTTTTTTTTCAGATTTCAGTGGTAAGAGAAAGCAGCATTTGCCTAAAGATACGATCACCAAGACAAACCTGCCCGATCTTCTGTCCACGCTACTCTGACTGACCTGCCCTGACTGTCATAGTTCTTCCACTGCTGCTGGCTAGATGCTGCAGCCCTGCTGTTCCTGGGGCTTCGCAGGCGAGCCCGCACTGTGCAGCCATGGGCTGGCTGTCACCCTCCCTGCAGGGTCCTGCATGCAGCCGGCCTTGTAGCTTTACAAAATAATAGGGGAATGAGGGGTTAAACCAAAACATGTGCAACTGTCCGCATGTGCACAGTTTGGAGTTGCGGCTGCATTCGTCAGGGTCAGCGTGCCTATAACCATTACCTTTAATTTCTCTTAGCGTTCCTTAGAGAGAGAAACAGAGAGGGATAGAGACAGAGAGAGAGAGAGAGAGAGAGAGAGAGAGAGAGAGAGAAGGACAGAGGGATAAAGAGAGAGCGAGAGAGAGATTGAGAGGGAGATGAGAGGGAGAGAGATAAAGGGTAGAGAGAGCTTCTTTATGTTAATTAAAATGGCACTCTTAACCTCACCTACTGCACCTTCCTGCTAATCCTGTGAGGTGACCCGCTTTCACCTTCCATTACACACTTTCATTTGAATTTAACAGGCAGAGGGCCGAAAGCAGGGCTGTAATTGGCTGGTGCGTTTTGCTCCGCCTTGGCCTGAATGTGTGCCTTTTGGCTTTGGGATGATGAGAAGAGAAAAGGTTCCTGTCCAGATGTCATA
>NC_137512.1:3977500-3985000 GCF_041902795.1 Electrophorus electricus
ACAGACAGTTCAAAATGAAGGAGAGATATTTACAGTCCTATACTGACTGTGCCAATAGGGAAGATCAGAAAAGAATTTTTGTTCCCAGTTTGTCTGGTGGGAGCAGCTTGAGAGCCTGCAGGAAAAGCCATTCCGTAGTCTGGCAGTCCTGGACCGGATGGTCCAGAATCGCTTCCTGGATGGTTGTGGATGGAACAGGCTGTGGACTGAGACAATGCTGATTGGAAACCTTTGTGCGTAATTTTTAGCATGCACCACAGCCACACTCTATTGTCATTACACCTGGTTATGTACTGAAATGTGGAGTACTTTAATGAATGAAAGGTTACATGAAACATAGTGACACTAGTGAGACATACACTTATGTCCAGGACATACATTCATACATATACCTTATGTTCAGGACATGCACTCATACATATACTTTATGTCCAGGACACACACATTTAAATTACATACACTCATTTAAATTACATTTAAATTATCTAAACACACAACCCCCCCCCCCCAACACACACACACACACACACACACACACACACACACACACACACACACACACACACACACACTCACACACACACACACAGACAAAATAAATAAAACAACATTTGGAAGCCATTTTAGTTAATATGGAACACAGAGTATGTACTCAAGGATTCTTAGTTGTTCATACTTAAATTCTATTTAAAAAATAATAATTCTCCTCCTTTAGAATTCATAGCTCTGTTGTTTGACATGCTTGAGATCTCCTTTCATTACATTTCAGCAGATTTGTTGCTGAAATCGCATTGCAAGCCTTTGTAAGTTCCCATGGGAGCTCAGTTCATGAGTGATCCAGTGAATGTGAAGGCTAGGATGTTTTCTGTCATGCACCTTGCACATAAAGTATGGACTGGTTATTATCTGGGCTTTAGTGGAGGACGGGTTCCCTCCTGAGTCTTGGTCCTTCCAAGGGTTCCTCCTTAATTCTGCCACTATCACCTCTGGCTTGTTCATATATATATATATATATATATATATATATATATATATATATATATATATATATATATATATATATATATATATATTTATTTTTTTTATTTTTTTTTTGACCAAACAGTGCTGACATTTTCAGACATATTATGGATGGTTAATTTGTTAAAGTTCAGTCCAGAGAATCTGCTCGCTTCCAGGAACTGTAGTTGAAGTCTCTGGTATGAAGGTTTCCCAAGTAACTCCTAAGTTTTTTGCTGCTGTTATTGTTGTTGTTGTTGTTGTTGTTGTTGTTGTTTGTCTACATAGAATTCTACTTTATATTGATTACCATACTGTAACGTGGAGGCTTTATGGAGGATGCGGGGACGAGTAGTGTGACAGACCAACACACGTTTATTTGACATTTAAACACTCACACTAACAGAGACAAAAACCGGCAACATAAACATGTAAATGACAGACCTTTATACATGCGATAACAACACAAGAAGGCGCAGGTGTGAGACACAAGGAGGGTGTGGCCACATTGACGAACAGACACACACACACACACACACACACACACACACACACACACACACACACACACACACACACACGCATGGAGACGTTAGGGGGGAGGGGGAGGGGTGTACCGTGACACATAGACCTCAACCAGCAATGAATGCAGCACTATGGTAGCACTGGTATATGCTCATAAGCTTGAGACAAATACACACAGAACATGGAAAAAAAACAACAACATGAAAAACATGAAAGCCAGAGTGTGGGCAGGAAGCAGCTATTTCCGAGGCCACACACCACTCCACTGATCAGGGCATATGGACCTCTTCCAAACGACTCCTTGGGTAATAGGTGCCGGGCAGCTTCCCGGATGGGTTAATGACTGCGGGTCACTGTCCAGGAGTGGACAGTGAGCAGAATTATCCACTGTAAGAGCAAGGAACAGGCATGCTGCAGAGAGCTCAACATTGGCCTTTTGAAGTCTGATTTTGCCACACCATTTCTAAAATTGACAGAAACTTTGATGCTGTTGAAAGGAATATTTTAAGCAGACGCAAACTTCTTGTCATACTTGAATGTGTGTTCAACTCAAAGTGAATTTCCTTGGTATGAGTTAAACTTAAAAAAAAAAAAAAGAAAAAAAAAAAGAAAACCCATGGTGAAATAACCACACCAGAATGTATATTTGACAACTTATTAGTGTGCTCTGTATGTATAGTCTTAAAGGGCCCATACGCTCAGGAAAACATAGTGGCTTTAAATAAACATACATGGACACGAGACATTTTATTAGCAAAGTCTTTAGGTGCCGTGTGCCAGTTGAGGCCGTATGCACTGATAACACAAAGCACGCTCCCGCTATCACAGCATAAAATAGCTCTTCTTTGTTTCACTGAGCAGAAGATGAAACAAGATCCACTGTGCAGACCATGCAGTCTGGTGCACTCACTATAGCCAGTCCATCATCAGGAGGATATCTGAAAATAAAGGAACTGCTAGCCAGTAACTGTCCTTGTTGCAACTCAGACAGTCGTATCCCATGGAGGACGCTCAAGTATGGCTTTGATGTTAACTGCTGTGAGCTCCTGCACTGCTGCTTGTCACGGAAGTTTAGAGTAGCTAGTATTCACCCAGCGATGGGCTTTGATATCGAAACAGCCACTGTGAATCGAACTGGGTAACAATGAGGCGTACACGCCGCTGGCCCATGAAAACATGACGATTGTGCTTTTAAGCTTTCATATTCCTTCTGTACAGAGAGAAGGGAATATGTTTGGCCTCCATCACTAACCACTTTGACATTTTCATTTAATTGGTTGAATGTGCACAGAGAGGCTTTTACTCTGAACAAAGTCTCCATTAAGCTCTGAAGCCTGTGAATCAGCCAAGGTCTTAGCCCACGGCACCAAGAGTTAGTTGTAGTCATACAGAAACTAATACACCAAGGGCAGAACAGTAGTCTTTCTATATTGGCTTATTTTATGATGGTGCTCAGTTTTGTACTTTTCCAGGGCTGTTTTTTTTATACCTGTATTTCATGGCATCCCTTTTAATCTAAGCATATCTTGCCTGTGAAACAAATTAACAGCTCAAACATTTTTTTTTTTCAATTTACGGATAATAATAAGTTGCACAACTGAGTTTGCATTTCAAATCAAGTGCACCATGTGTAATAATAATTCAAACAATCTCATGTAAGTACCTTATTCTCCAATACTATGATTTAAGAGGCAGTGCTGTCTGAGAATGTGTTGCATATATTTATCATGCATGAATGTCCCTGCTGTGAGAACATCTGAACGATTCAACTGAACTGTTTTACAGTGAGCATTGTAGTAGATGTTTCAAAATGAGGTTTCAAAAGTACATCCCACCCATCTCAGTGCTGATGGTGGCAGACATTGCACTGGTGTCTGCAATGTTTAAAACTATAGCTTGTGTGCTAACATTAGTCAACTCATGCCTTCATAAAAGCAGCTGAACAAAACTACCACAGTTCATATTCTGCCAGTAGTGAAACATTTCAATGCAATACAGATGAACAGCTAAGAGCTTACATAATCAATATATGTGAAAATACAAAAGCTAATGGTTCAGGATGCAGTGCTCAATTGTGCTCAACTGTGATCAAATGTGCTCAATTGGGCTCAAATGTGGCTCATGCAGTTTTGGAACCTTTTGAGCAGTTTCAATCCCAGCTTCATTAGAGTACTATGTCACCATATCTCAGGAATGTGTAATCCTGGTGAGGAATTATATTTGTAGAATTTGAGGAATACCATTTTGCAAACAGACAGCTAATTAAATGAAAAAGGCCCAGATGATCATTTCTCAGTGAAGTGAAAGGTAAGAATGCATCCCATATTACTGCGCATAATGATTCAGAAAGTGAAGCAAAGGGCATTGTGTCTCTAGCAATTTCACCATGACAACAACATATAATTATAGATTGCATTAACAGTTAAACTCTATAACAAGAAGCAATGACTATGTTTAAATCGCTATATTTAATTTTAGTGCAATCATATATGCATTATTAATAAGGTGTTTAAATGCTGAAAGAGCAAAGTCAAACATCAGTGCTCGAGTCATACATATATTGCTGACAACCAGTAAGGAAAAAAACAAAACAAAAAACAATATAAAAGAATAATTTTTGGTGAAGATGCCCTTTAAGCTCCTGTTGGTTCAAACTTAGTCACAGCTGAGTGAACAAACCCTAATGGCTCTCAGATATGGACTTCTTCTTTCACAGGACTCAGTAATTAAATTCTGGTGTGACTTTCTGCCAGTGAGTACAGCTTCGTCGGGTAGCGTGGTGCAGTTCCTTCTCTCTCCCATGCCATTTCTTATAAACACATACCTGCTAAGCTCATTTCACATCTGCTATTATATTTTATTCTGGTACATTGTGTGCGTTCAGCATGTTTTCGTACTCTCCCATAAAACTGAGAAAAACAACTTTTCATTTCTACTGTGGCGGTGATTACTGAAGAATCACACCTTGACCTGTTGTTCCACCCTCTACAGTTTCACAATAAATAAAAATATGGTATCAATAATTGGCAGTATCATTAGTTGCAAACCAGACTTTGGCCTGTAGGTCACCTGTGTGATGCTATTGGAATAGCAAGTGCAGTAATAACACATATCCAAGAAGCCTCTCACTGCTGACCTTATTAGAAACACTTGTCTTGATCTTATGCTTGCTGGCATTTCACTAGGCACACCTATTTAATAGCTGCAATTTATAGGCCCACAATAACAGACAGGAGACGATCTGTTTCCATGCAACAGGGTTGTTTGTCAACATCCCTCGACTTTGTTTATCAGTTGGTCTGTTTCTGGCTAAAGGATCACACTAAGCCTTATATTATTTAGGTGGCACTTCATTCCTAACAGATTAACAGTGCTGCAGTAGGGCCTTAGAAGTGGCTGGGCACATATCAGGAGTGCGGCTGGAAACCATCCATGTGTTGGTGTCAGTGCTGGGTTAGACATGGTCTGCCACCAAAAACCGTCCGGCCAACAGTGGGCTCGTGTTCAAAAACCGACCATTAATGAGTTGGAGGAAGTCTAGCACAACTGTGCATGCCAAGAGATGGGTTAAACACTCACCACCAACTGTATCTCCAAGGTCAGTCATTTGAATAAATGGATGTTCCTATTAAAGTGGTCAGTGACTGTAAATGTAACGTGAGTATGAATGCAGCATGCCCAGTTAGTGGCAGGAGGCTTTAGCTGCCGGGGCTGTGCTTTGCACCTGTGTCTGACAGTCATCACAGTCATTTAAGTGATTTTGACTACTGTATACACAACCCTCTACATCATTTAATGGGTCAGCCTAGACTAACTAAATCTGTGCAAATCAAAGACTCATAATTTACAGTAAGGTGCTTTTGTCCTAAGCACCTTACAATTATGATCGAGTACAGCTTGAGCAATTGAGGGTGAAGGGTCTTGCTTAGGGTCCCAACAGTGGCAACCTACCAGCAGCAGGGCATGGACCAGCAACCATCCAATTACAAGTCAAGTACCTTAACCACTGAGCCACAACAGCCCACATGCATGGTGACATGCCAATGCAAAGAAACAACTATATCTATTGCTTATTTTCCTATTAAAGTCAACTTTAAGAAGCCTCTTTAATAGTAAATCAATTCATTGCGGGACTTTTGATCTGTGATTGAATACTTTCTGGATTCTTTTTTCCTTATCAAAGGAAGTTCCAAGTGCCATTTCCTACCATTAAGAATGTGTAAATATGTCCCACGTGCTTTCTTTAAGTCTACCAGCTACTTCTCTTTGCCATTCATCTCTGCCATATGCAGCTTTGATCAATCTTTCAATCTCTCAAATCTAAACTAATTTACATCTAAATATTAAAGAAACATCTAGAGAACAAAATGGATGGTGCCACAGTACGTTATATATATCTTAAAGCAGTTTGAGTTTTCAGAAATACTCAACAAAGTTTTTAAAGTTTTTAAGAGGACACTACCTATTACAAAAGTATATAAAATGAGATGTTTTATCAATTCTAGAAGAACACCACGTTAAAGAGTAATAAACAAATAATACATAGTTCAAGTGATTCAGCAAGAATTGTAAATCTAATTCTAATTCTTTAACACATTGTTTAGTTGGCCTTGCATGGCAGGTGATGTGTACTGCAGGACTAGTCGAGTGGAGATCAGGTATAACCGAAGCACAACCACTGGTGGTGTACCTGAAGTCTTATTTGTAGCATAGCCCACAGTTTGGATTCAGGTTTCTTCGTAGCTTGGTTCAGGCATGTTGGGAGGACCCTGGAGCCCCATAGGTTAGGGAAAACAATGCATTATATTTGTTCTTATCATTTCTGGTTATATTATTATATCAGCGCAACAGCTGCTGAAGATAAGCATGCAAATAATAGTCTGCATTCAGTACATATAAGATGCATTCAGTACAGATATTATGTATTCAGTACATATAACCTGCATTCAGTACATATATTATGTATTCAGTACATATAACCTTCATTCAGTACATATACTATGTATTCAGTACATATGATCTACATTCAGTGCATATAATCTGCATTCAATACATTTAATCTACATTCGTGAGCTTCAGAAACTTTGTCATATAATGAAAACAAATATTTAAAGGGTTCATGTTCTGTAGAAAATTTTACAGACTTTCCTGTAGTTTGTAGTTTGTCTGTGGTTTTCTGTGTATTCAGTGAGTAAACATTGTGGAACTGTACAATTTTGCTGAAAGCCTAAAATATTACTTAATTAATTAATTTGAATGCACTTTCCTGCGTAAGTGATTAGCACACCCAAAAAACTGAGTATTAGGGATATGACATGAGTGCTTTAATCAGGTAGAGTTAGTCCTCCTTGAGCATGAGAGCACTCACATGCAACAGAAGAAATGAAACAGTGTCTTCACTTGAGAGAGACTGAAATACAGGGAAGACATCACTGCAGAATTGGCACTAACGGCATGAAGATAATAGTGATAAGAAGATGTCACTGCATGTGATGATACGCAATGGTGTACGAAAAACATGCGTAAACCAACAATCTCTTCTTTTACAAAATGTATAAAATCATACAATAATAATAATGTTTTGACTGTGCTGAACCAGACATTCTGGAGCAATTTTAGGTCATGATAAAATCCACTCCAAAAAAAATTAAATAAATAAATAAATAAATATATATATATATATATATATTGTGGTTAAGCTACAATAGATCACAAAATACATTTTCTGCTTGTACACTCTGTTGTCATGTTTTTAAACTGAGCTATTAAACTCTATCGGAATTTTAACTGACCCAAATGTATCTGTTTGTCCTCTCTCTCTCTCTCTCTCTCTCTCTCTCTCTCTCTCTCTCTCTCTCTCTTTCTCTCTCTCTCTTGCTATGTAATGTTACATTAATGCCTTAAAGGGGTCTAAAGACTTTAGTGGAGAAGGAACTATCTAAAACTTTCTTCCAAGAAGGTTTAAATGTATTGAAT
>NC_137512.1:3990000-4015000 GCF_041902795.1 Electrophorus electricus
AATAAATAAATAAAGTGGGGCCACGGTGCAGTTCAATAATAAGAGCGGTGTTAACTCAAGAGCGGAACCCCAGAAGCGTAGCTCATAAACAACCCGGCCTGAAGCAGCACTGTTCATTTGAATATTTACAAAAGTGATTGAGCTGTAATACTGGGGCTGACACCTTGCTAGAGGCTGGTGGAGTGTTTGGGCTTGGACTCACCCGAGACACCTTCCTAAATCACCAGCAAAACGCCAACATGCGCAAACAATATATATGCACATTGTGCTGTCGCTTCTTTCTCTCTGTCTATTAAGCATTAATATTTGTGGTAATGACTGCTAGAGGCAAAGCATTAACCACCTCTGTGCTGTTTTCATGTTCCAGACCCACACGTCAGGTTCGCTCTCATTGTCCTTGGGCAAATTCAGGACCAGCGTTGTTCTCTTGGGGACAGGAAGGGCTGGTGGCCTTCGGAATCTTCCTCTCGCCGGGGCCCCTTCAGGCCGGCAGCTGCTGGAAGCATTCATGTTTCATTAAGGATGAAACAAAATTGTGAGGGAGAGGCTGGAGGAGACCGGAAGTGGAATAAAGCTGTAAGAACATATGGAGAAGAATATATAATCAGACAACGAGAGGAAGATGGGTAAGAAGAGTGACAGAGAGGGCTAAGAGCAGAGATGAAAGGTAAAGTTTTATACACTGTCCTCTCTTGCCCACTGCTATTGTGGCGTAGCTTCTCATATCTTTGTGCCTGAATCATCCCACAGGATTAGACAAGCACTCCAATTCAGAGCCAAGACCTGCCCCTCTTTAAAGTCAGAGTTGCCAAAGACACTCATTCAGGATGTATCTACTGCTCTTCTGCTAGTGGAGACCATAGAGCTTCACAAATGCTGGCGTGCTCGTCCCAGCAGTGGTGAGAAGAACAACAGATGGAATGAGGCAGGTATAATCCTCCACCGAGACGCTGCCATGTGTCTTCTGACCACAGTGGGTGCATTGTTAGAAACCACAAGGAAAGGCATTGTGGGAAAGGTCAGCTTGCACTTGCTGATATAGTCTCTGAAATATTTTATTCTTTTGTTTTAACTTCCGTTGCTACCCTGTGACAACTGTACTCTGCTTCTACTGCTGCAGCACTCTCAGCAAATGGCATCAGTTAATTACAAATGTAATCTCAGGGGAAGAAGCTTTTGTGCTCTTACCTCAATATGGCAATCATATTACGTACATGTATCACACACACATGGAGGTGTTCATATGAAAAAATAAATGTTTGACAGGAACTGTCAGTAAGTAAAAAGGTGCATGTATATATAATATATATAATAATAAAATTACTTATAAAATATATAAAAAGGTTCATTGCAATAGGTTCTAAATTTCTGAGAGTGTAGATCAGTTCTTTCTTTTTGAGCTTCTGGCAGTGAAAACAAATGTCATTAATAGGCATGTCCCCTTGTGGGCAACATATTGATATAGATATCCAAGATTTCATAGTGGTCTTTAATACTGCTGACATCCACCAGATGAAGGCAGGGAACAAGTCAATCTCACTATCTATCTTTAAATTTCACTTCCTCAAACATCGCTATGCTCGCTCACACAGACGAATGTGCACAAGTCTTCCCGTGTACACAACAGAGAAAGAGGGAGCCACCCGTATTACTAGTGGCGGCTGGTGAAGAACCCAGCCGTGGGCGTGCGCATTCCAGCAAGCCTGCTACAGCGCTGTAGCAGGAGGAAAATCATCCTTTGGCGTTCACACGTCTGCTGTGCACTTGGAATTCTGGCAGAAAAAAGATTCGCTTCATCCATGGTTCACATACACTTTGCTTGTTCTGCTCCGCTCCTCAGACAGCAAAACACCACAGGAAACGGCCGAAGCAAGGTGACGTTTTTGTAAGTATTAGTAACAATTAAAATGCCTGCTTTCCCTACAAAGATGGAGCTCATGGGTTTTATGTTTCCACGTGGTGTCCTTTGGCAAAAGAATGCATTTCACAGCTTAAACTGAGATACGTTCATCTTTGGCATGTTTACCTAAAGCAGCCCCCATTGGCCTGTTCTCACTAGCTGGCG
The DNA here is from genome assembly GCF_041902795.1 of Electrophorus electricus. Lineage (NCBI taxonomy): Eukaryota > Metazoa > Chordata > Actinopteri > Gymnotiformes > Gymnotidae > Electrophorus > Electrophorus electricus. Next base: position 3,992,066 of record NC_137512.1, read on the forward strand.
AGACATCTCATTCACAGTGGGGGTATTGATCTTGGCAGTCTTTGAGGGACAGGATTTCAGTACACAAGTTATTTAAGAGCCTGAACTAATGCAGTGTGATAGAGTCATTGTGACTGGCATAACTATTCCCTTTGGTGCTGTGCCTCGAGTCCTTTGCCCTTGTTCAGTGAAAGACGGTTTTGTCATTCTGCAGTTGTCAGGAGAGGGACAGGAGAGTGGGTTCCTCCGCCAGTCTGCCCTCACCTTTACGCACGTCGCTACTGTCTGCTAGTTCTGGACTGAGACTCCCCTGTTGCTAATCTTGCATTAAGGCCCACCTGCTTTTCACCCAGCAGGGGTAAATACCTTTGCATGAAGCCTGGAGAACAGCAGCACGTCTGTAGCTGAAAAAAATAAAATATAATCCCTACATATACCTTCTGAAAACACTGCACTCCGAATAGCATTGCTGCAGGTATAACTGATGCACAGGTGTCATTAAGAACTTTCATATAATGCATACTTACAATTTACAAAGACAAGTTAAAGTATGAAACTTAAGTCCTTGGGAATATGTCTTGACCTGAAATTCATTAAGTCTGTATTTTGTACTAGTGCAAGTAATAGCTGCTCAAGAAGGAACTGAGGTTACAGTCAAGGAAGAAAACTAATAATATTCATATTTAAAGCATTTAGTAGACCTGTTCATCCAGGGTTCCTTACAGAATCCTTTATCCTTAGTGTTGACTCAGCCTCAGTTAGAGGGTCAACTTTACAGGCCATATAATAGCAGAGGCTGTGCTACTTTTCTGTTATTTTCAAAAGAACCACATGAAGCCTGCCCACTCTTAGACAAATCCAGCAAGTCATGTGGTCTGCTCTGATACATGGTAAAGTCTCCAGACAGTGGAAATATTCCTCTGATTTTCACTGGCAAAATCAAAACCATGAAGAAGTCATAGCCTGTCTGTGTTGACTTGGCCTGTCTGTGATGAATATGATTTGACCTGTGAGCTCATTTGCTCATATAGTGATAATTAAATCTAAACCCACCCATCCATTTATTCTCATACATATAAGTGTTATCTGGTGATATGTTCTCCGGGTCTTCGCAGGTCTCCTGTCACAGGTGGACTATCTCATTACTTTTACATTTAGAAATGGGAAAGAGTGTGGAAGAGTGTCCTCCATGGGAAAGGCAATATTTCTAAACACTCTATGTATATTGTAGAGGCTGCGATGCTTTAGTGGAGAATTTTAATTGTGGGTGGTTTATATTGGAAAATTAAAGGGGTTTTTTTTGTTTGTTTTTTTTTGTTTTTAGTATCCTCAACTGTGGTGCAGGATTAGTTATAAACCAACCAACCGACCGACCAACGTACCTGCCAACCAACCAAACAACAAACAAACAAACAGACAGAGCAGAAGGTACCATCAGCACATAACATTTAACCATGCAACAGTGACCAAAAAGGCCAAAGAGATCACAGATTGTGCATTGACACATGAAGAGGTCTCAGGCAGAAGGGAGGCCTCCCTGATGGCACTACATATCTCTTATTCATCCCTCCACTCCCCTATTCATTTCAACCACACCATACAGGAAGACAATGTCACATAGCAGGTAGCTAACGATGAAATACAAATGACTCCTGTGAAGTTACACAACACCCCAAATAATTACATTTAATTAATTAATACAAAGTCAGCCCTAAAATGCCCTCCTCTTGGAAGCAATTACCAGTCATTTAGCATATTAAAGCATCGCTTAATTTTTGTTTTTATCATAGAGCCACACGAAGAAGTCAAGCAAATGGCATTTAGTTCTTAACAAAAGCCTTCACGCATCTCCACAGCTGTCTGCTCTCCATTCATTTTTCTCCTTGGTGTTTCGAAGATCATAAGTTCAGGGGAAAATTAAAAGGGCTGTCTGTGTTTAATTCAGTCAATTGTGGAGTGCATTTGATGAAAAGAGCATCTATCATCTTTAGGTATTGTGTGCGTGCTCATAATGAATGATCTTCTTTCAGGGGGTTGTGTTGACCACTACATCTGTCCAGCTGTTTATTGCAGTAGACCTTCATCTACAACAAAGATGATTATCTTGTTGTTTTGTGCAATTAATTGTGCTTATTAACTTCTAATTTGTGGACACAATGGGCCTTTTAGAATAGAGTTTGCTAAAATTCTCAGCGAGCTGGAGATGCAGTCTGGTATTTCGAGCAGCCGGAATAAATTGCATATGTGTCTATATTCACAGACAAGCTCAGTCTGAGCCAGAAGTTCAGCTTTTGTCTCATCTGTCCACAGCACATTGTTTTAATAGTGTAATATCTAGGTGGTCTTCAATATCATATACATTTTTCCCCTAACACTCTTTTCTACATGTTTAGGAGTCCTGCAGTGTGTCCTTGTCATTGGTGAGGGGTCTGATCTTGAAAGGGTCCGCTCTTTAGGGGAGGTGTCTAATCTCTGTGGGAATTTCTTCCATTTGGAAACACAAACTGCCTGACTGATGAGAGATGTCTTTTCCATTGCGAGTGGAAATCTTTCCAGTTTTGTGAGCTTAAACACCTTTTTTTTTTAGGTCCTCTGAAGTCTCTTTTGAATGGGTCACATTGCACATTGCATTACCGATTGCAACAGGTGTGCAGGGCAGGTAAAATTCTCATGTTTTGTATTTAGTTGCTCAGCCCTGTGGCAGTAGCATTTATGGTTAAAGGTGAAGTATGAGTATGAGGTATGAGTCCCATGTCAATCACAGCTACCAGTCAAAATTATTTGTAGGAGTCACCAGCCCAGAAATCTAGTAGAAAATAATTTTAGCATAGATTACCAGTCTTGTTTGGTACATGACCCAATGAGGCAAATATTGTGCAGTATGGTATATGTAGTTCTAACTAAGGCCTCCTGTCTAAACCATTGTGTACATGTTTTGTGTTTTTCTTAAATGAAAATAAAAGTGCATCCATTAGGTTTATCCATTACTGTAAACTATACAATTGATTGAATCAATATAAACCACATTATAAAACTTTAAAAACTCTCTGGTACAAATGCATAGCCAAACTTGTTTCTGGAACAAGCTTTATTAATATTTGTAAATGATTCACAGTAGCCAGCTATCAAGTATTAATAATTTATTGAATACGGTGAGCTCATAGAATAGCCCAGAGAAAGAACTGTAGACAAGTGTAGCAGCCAAGTTCTTGGATAAAGTATAAATATATCTATATTTGTCTTTCTATTAAAATGTATGTTTCTGTGGTGCTTGTGTGTGTTTGTGTGTGTGTGTGTGTGTGTGTGTGTATGAGAGAGAGAGAGAGAGAGAGAGAGAGAGAGAGAGAGAGATAGAGAAGATGCATTATATATCCTCATGTTCTTTTATGAAACCCCTCTTCTAGGGCTCTACTGCAGATAGCATTGATTGGTCAGGGCAGTCTATTTTATATTACATGACAGCAGAAGACTGTCAGGTAGTCCTCTTTGTAAAAATGCTTTAGTCTTTGATTAGCCTGTTAAGAGAACACTGTGTAAGAGGAGAGGTAAAATCAATGGAAGAAAGAAGCATTTCGATTAGAATGATCAAAACAATGCCTTGTCTAGTGTTTGTTCAGAACTGGCAGAATGACTTTTGCCTTCAGTCTGCTGCTCACTTATTCTTTTGACACAATCATCAAATTTATTAAAACACAGCATGATAAGTTTGCTGAGCAGGCTCAAACTGTCCTTCCAAACATGCCAAGTAGCTAATCCATGTTAGTTAACTTTTGTGGATATGTTAGCTGTTTTAAGGCAATGACTTGCATCATAACGCTCTGCAGAAATTTGGTTTGCATTTTGACCAGTGGTGCTACACACATGTCCACATAGGCAGCAGTGACAACAACTTCCGTTCTGCACTTTCATGGGAGTTTTGAATGTGACTAATAAACCCGTCGGTGGGTCACTTAAGCGAGCCTGTCGCTCTGAGCAGAACTACATTTATTCATCATGTGTGATATCTGATGGCACTATCCACATATTCACACATATGTCCCTTCCTGAGTAAGCATAAACAGGCCCACCACTCTGTCTGTGAGCTTCTTTGAAGCTTAGCAATGCATCTGTGAATATTTGCATAATTCGGACCATGATGTTCCATTTAAGGGTTCAGTCAAGTCAGATGGGTTAGTCAGAATGTAGCAACGTGTTACTTAAATGCCATAAGTGTTATATATATATATATATATATATATATATATATATATATATATATATATATATATATATATATGAAGCAGGCCCTTTTGCATTTAAATGTTTTGCAGGTGATTTTTCTATAAGGGGCATCAGTGCAGGTCAGTTGGATTGGAAATGTGCTTCTCTTCATTGGTACAACCAATGTGGGCAAATGAAACGAGAAACCAAGATGACAAATGGCCAATCACCTTTAGTTTCCTGCACTGTAAATATTTGGAACCAGAATTGAACTTGGTGGGTGGGTTGGAAAGAGTTTTAACACGATGTGTCAGTTGGCAGTCAAGTATTATGTGGAGCTTTCTGTTTAAACTAAGGCTGCACTTTCAGCCAGGAACAATTGTGCATTCTAGTCAAACTTCAGATAAATATTTTACTACACATGCAGAAAATTGAGTTTTGTATTGCAGTGTTTCTCACCCGAATTTTCAGGAACCACATTTGCAGTCCACTCCAACAGCCACTACACATGGTATGGAGTATTCAGTGATCTTAATGGCTAGATGCAGATGTGGCTCAGGCACTGGAACTGCCCAAAAACCTGAACTGACTGGTGAATCCAAAGTGCTACGTCAAGAAACACAAATCCGGCTTGGGTGAGAAATGCCCTTTGTTACATCTGCTGTGTGTTACTGTGCAATAATCCTAACGGCAAATATTACTTTAAAAAAAATTACTGACATTTAGGCAAACATTTAAGCAATTTTCTAGCATGAACTGTAAAAATAAATTCAAGTGTCAAAGTACAAGGGTGATGAAGCGATGGCTCCATATTGTGTCAGTGTGGCATGGTGCATGGATAACAATACTCACAGAATGATATTTACTTGCGCACCTGAATGGGTGATTCAGTCTCCTCATCAAAACATTTCCAAAGGCAACATTTGGAAGCAAAGGAAGCGCGAGCTAAGCAGCTGTAATCAGATTGTCCATGGACAACAGCTCTTAGCGGAAGGGTGGGGATTTTTGGTGGTGTTCCTCGTGGAGGAACACTAATGAAAAATAATGGTGCCATCCTTCTCAGATATTGCACTCCTGCTATTGGATTTACCTGCTCTGGCAGCGCGGGGCGTGTGCAGAGGGCCGTTGATCTCGTCACGTAATTAGGTTTGCCTGGTTTCATTGCTGTGAATCTGTACCTTGAGGGATGGATGCTTGGTGGTGATGCAGGTGAAGCCTCCCGTGGAGGCTGCACCCACTTGCCTGTGATGCGGCTGCTTCTGCCTAAGGTTGTTAGGGTAGAGGGGGGCATCTCGGCCTTACTGAAGGGAGGAGAGCAAAAAAGATTAAGTGGAAGCAATAAAGATGAAGACTTAACAACATCCCTCAAAGGTATAATAGTCCATGCCAAGCCAACCATGATTAAATTATTTCATAATCTATTGAACAGGATATGTGACATGACAGATAGATTATTAACTTTTTCACCAAGCTTGGTATTTGTATTTGCCTGGGTGTCACCTTTTACGGGGACATACATGTGTTTACAAGGGCGTGGTGTTACGATCTGGGTGCTGGAATATAGGAAAGTCCTATAGCTGAACAGAAAATAGAAGGACTTCCAGCATTGATGGCAGAAGGAGAGAGGTGGGGGGTAGGGGCTGAATTTAAAGCCCCGAAAAGTAAAACCTGCTTCATTATAATCGTACAGTTTTTTAGACTTGAAGGTGTTATGTCAAAATCAATGTAAAATACAAAATAAACCGATAATGCATCACAATCTCACAGCTGCCAGTTTCTAAGAATGTGCACAATTTGACCCATTAACTTTGGGGTGGATTTAGTGCCTTTGGTATTTCTTATGACTTCAGTAGTATGAAATCCAACAAGAATTGTTTCTACAATATCCCATTAATTCTATATCGAAGTAGGCTGGATAATAAACTGTGAACGGTGTGCTCTCTACTAATGCAGTCGATTTTTATGGACTGTTATTCTCAGGGTTTTATATTTCCCAGGCCTAGTCATACATGAGGATTTGTTTAAGAAGTAAGCAACCCGCTGACTTACACTCTCTGTTAGGTCCTCAGGACAAGGCACCTAAGCCTAACTTCAAATCATTGTTTCCTGCGTTTATTTTGAAGATTGACTGTCTTTCAGACTAGAGGAAATGAAGAAATCATCTTAGCAAGCGCCCTGGATTTCCTTTGTTCTTACTGTAAATTAATCAAGCAGCAATACTACAAGTATTATGAATGTTTCTTTTTTTCCCCTGTGAAAAAAAACCCCAAAAACCCTGTACTTAGACATGGTTGGATAATGTCAGAAATGATGTCCTTGTTAAGAGGACAGGGCAGACACAAGCCAGAACTAATCTGTCAATGTCACCCAAACATTTCGGTGGGCGCTGTGGGGAGACTAGAGGCTTCAGACGCGATTGTTGTACAATACCAGTGTAATGCTACAGGTATTTATTTCTTTTTATTTACAACTATATCCATATTTAATGTGCCAGTTGTCACTGAATGTCTTCAGGTGTCTGTAGCACAGAACAGTAGAGTCCCCTCGGATGTTCTTCCATGGCTTCAAGCACCAGCGAGCTACAGCAAGTCTCATGGTTTTTTTTTTTTTGTTTGTTTGTTTTTTGGGGGAGGTAGTTTATGTATATTTGTTGAATGTAGAATATACATTATACCGCTTTATGTGAGTTTTGTTTCCCCCCAGAATAAAATGATATGAAGCTGATGGAAGGTTTTGTCACCTGTACTTTTGCTAACCGTTTTTCCCCCAATCACAAGGGTGCACTGGATTTAGCCTCTAAACTACTGCACAGCAGATGTGTAAACACCATAATTTGTTTATTATTGTGCCAAAGCTAGAACTGTTGACCTAATGTGGCATTACCAGAGAAAGACAGAGAGAGATAGAGAAAGTAATGACTTCATAGTTGCAGTGGATGTCGTTTACATCATGTATCCAGACACAATCATGAATAACAAAAGGTTCAGAGAAAACACTAGCTAATTTGACAGTCTACATAACCCACATGACTATACAGACCAATAAGAACTATAGGACAGTCTACATTACCCACATGACTATACTGACTAATAAGAACTATAGGACAGTCTACATAACTCACATGACTATACAGACCAATAGGAACAAACAGGACAGTCTACATAACCCACATGACTATACAGACCAATAAGAACTATAGGACAGTCTACATAACCCACATGCCTATACAGACCAATACGAACAAACAGGACAGTTTACAAAACCCGCTTGACTATACAGACCAATAAGAACTATAGGACAGTCTATACAGAACATCAAGACCATGTACACAGAGTGTCTAGAATCCCTTAAACATACTTTTTTTTGAAGTGCATTGTATCATCACAATATGCTTTTTAGTATATTATTTTGGCAAACATGCAAATAGTTCTTATCTAATTGTCATTATCATTGCTAAAAACAATTTCACAAGTAAAATGGCCTGTAGCTGTAAACACTGAGACTAAAATGTAAACTTTGACATCAACATATATATAAAATACTGCTATATTTATCTATATTCATTCTCTGTGTGTGTGTGTGTGTGGGGGGGGGGGGTGTCACTGCTCAAATGCTTACAGAATGTATGAGAAAGTTGGTGCAGAGTGAAAAACTGGTTTCATGGTAATGTTGTATATCACTGACCTCATGCATGATAAAACAACAATCAGTGTGGTCTGAGATTCATTTTTCACTTCTTTTCACAATACGAAGTTTTGTACGTCAGACACCTTGCACGCCCTATTATGCTTTGTATTAGGAGCAGTTCTGCTCGTATTTTCCATAAACATGTTACATACTTTTTTCTTTTTTTTTTTTGAGTCATTCAAATATGAAACTCCAGAACCGAACAGGTTTCCTTTATGACAAGTTGCAGGTATTTCTGCTCTACACTTTCACTGGTGCTTTACATCCTGTTTTGTACCTTTGCACCACGACTGTCAGGCATAACAAATCATCTTCCCCATGCTGCTGCAACCCTACAGACAGCATCGTAGTGCTGATGTACATTAACGGCAAGACTAAGATTTGCATCAGGCTCCGCCATGTTAGATACCATATAAAAAAACATGTTGCTTTTAAAATGCACTCAAGAAAACCAACAGGGAGCAAGTCCAAAGGGAGAGCCAGTTGTTCAGGGGGAGTTTAGTCTCTGAGTGGCTGCGGATGCTGTAGGTGCCAGAGCGCAGAGTGCGAGCCAGACGGGACCCCTCAGCCAGCTTTCATTAGCGTGTTACCACGGCAATATGGGAAGCTGCCGAGAGCCCACATTCCTCTTTAAACACACTGCAGTGACATCTAAAATAAAAATGTCAGGATAATGAGACCTCTCATTAGATGGTAAAGAGGCTTATTTCTCCTCGGTTTGAAGCAAAGAAAGCAATAATCTGATGGGCCTGAGAGCAGACAGGTGATACAGATCATTAAACACTCATGTGGAAACAGATTGTGTGGGACAGGTCACTTGCTCCCTTGGAATGGTTTATGACTGTTACTCCAGCATGAGATCACTAAGACCGGATGTTCGTATTTTCTACTGGCCCCTTAGCAACTCGTACTAAATCTCTCTCTCTCTCTCTCTCTCTCTCTCTCTCTCACACACACACACACACACACACACACACACACACACACACACACACACAAACGCACACCCTAAAACCATTAAAACATTAAAATGCACAATATAATGAATTGTTTAATGATTTATTAGCTTTGGATTTTTTTCTTCCTAGCTATATCAAGTACTCATGCAAAGAATTATGGGAAGCCTGCATCTTTTTATAGCCAAAAGCATTCTTCTTGGTGCACTCTTTACATTCACTTTAATTTTAGGCAGTTTAGGAGGTCAGACTACTAGGGTATATCATTGGGTTGTCAAACTTACTAAAATGTTTACTGTGAGAAAGGTCCTCTCAAGAAGCTTATCTATTAAAACCTTTGGAATAGAAAACTCACAAAATGTTCAGATGGACTTCTGTACGCGATGCCGGAGATGTGAGTTAATAGTCACAGCATGCCCAAATGGGGGCTTGGAAGGCCACAGTCATGCACACTTTAGTGATTTCCCTGAGTGAACCTGCTCAACAAATCTGACAATCACATGATGAGTGTTCAAGAAGGCAGCCCACAGAAAATGTGATGGACTCTGGTCTCCCTGGACCAAAGATGGACATGTTGCCTGACTGACCTAAAGGGAACAACCCAATATAAAAAAAATAACATGTTCCCAGCAGTAGAATGCAGAACACCACTACTGCCTCATTACTTCAGTGTCCATATGCGTTTTATCTTTTATTCCTCAGGAGTTATAAATTATTTAAATAGAGCAAATCAGAACTGCTGAATTGAAATTCAAGTAAATAAAAGTAGGCTCTTTGTGTAGCTCTAACAGGTAACACTTTACAATGCAGTCCAGTACAATAACGTCAATAGTACTTAAGTATTACTTAAGGCACAGCATTATAACATGCTGCTGTTCTAACAGACAAAACCTCTAAATGGAGAACCCCTTGTGCCGTTAGCTTGTAATGGTGGAAAGCACAGTATGAATCAAAGAAAAAAGAAACCGCTTGAAAACATCATGATTTTGTTATAATTGTTATTTAACCACCTACTGTTTAAACAGAAACCCACTGTAATTTTTTTCTTATAACTTCAATAGGACTTGATTTATGGGTAATCGGCACTATGCCCATTTATAATTATAATTCTCATTTCAAACCCACAAACATAGTTAAATTTTGCTGTTGTGTGTGTGTGCAGCTAACGTAATGGAAAAATAGATGATTCTAGAAGAGAAAGATGGAGAGAGAGAGAGAAAGAGAGAGAGAGATAGAATGAAATACTGTAATTTTCTTCTCTCCGTATGCTGAGGAATGTGTAGAGGATAGAGCATAGAGAATGCATTAAATAACAGGACAGGGAATAAACTCAGCAGGTTTTTTGTGGTCTTGTGTAAATTGTGCATACAGTTTTAACATATATTACAATGGTCAAGCTGGACAGTGCTTTCACTCTTCTTCCAGAACGATCTAGAAGCTTCTGCTGCCTAAAAGACCAAAGTTTATTCAGCGTCATACAATGCATCTTTAAATGGATTTTCTTTACCCTGGTTCCCAGAATGCATTTGATAATGCCACTGGTAAATAATGCATTTGATAACTGCACTGGTAAAGCTTGTAAAGTGCCTGTGGGACTTGGTTGAACCCGACTCTTCGTTGACATGTTGGATATTTGCAGTTGTACTCCAGCCGGGCCTTGCTGGATATTAAAATGTGAGACAGAGGGGGGGCTATCTTGAATTATGCAATTGATTTTCTAGGAAATCTCCAGCAAGCACAAGGAAAACAGGCTATCTTGAATCTATAAATCACTGCTGCTGTGCTTTCTCAGATACAGTAAGAACCAACAAGGAAAACAAAATCTGGGAAAAATAAAATGAAGAGGAAAGTAAAAGGCAACCAAAGCTAAAGGAAATGATGAGGTAAGTGTGGGGAGAGTGGAAGGTAATAGTATTGTTACTATGACGGTAATAGTATTGTTACTATGAAGGTAATAGTATTGTTACTATGAAAGTAATAGTATTGTTACTATGAAGGTAATAGTACTGCTACTATGAACGTAATAGTATTGTTACTATGACGGTAATAGTATTGTTACTATGAAGGTAATAGTATTGTTACTATGACGGTAATAGTATTGTTACTATGAAGGTAATAGTATTGTTACTATGAAGGTAATAGTATTGTTACTATGACGGTAATAGTATTGTTACTATGATGGTAATAGTATTGTTACTATGAGGGTAATAGTATTGTTACTATGAAGATAATTGTATTGTTAGCGTAGGATAGTATTCGTTATTTAGTGTCAAACTCTCCATTGTTTAGGTGACTTGATTTAAATCCTGAAAGAAGTGAACTGCTCATGATTCTATATGTGATCAGTGTCTACATCATGTTACATTGTGTGAAAGTTATGTGCTTGTGTGTTTGTTTGTTTGTTTGTTTGTTTGTAATCAATGTTATGCCTGACTTGTGAGTTGAAGGAGGGTATGGTGTGGGCAGAGCAATGCCTTCATGTACTTGCTTTTGAAGATGTATGCATTGTAGATCTGACATCATTAATCTCTTGTTTAAGGTGCACTCTGGCAGTCTGAGGTGACAGACAGCACCAAATGGAAGATAACATGCACATTTCAGCAGTTGGCATGGGACTGTTTTCATTTTCCGCTCAACATAGTTTGCAGCTTTTGGGTATTCTACATTTATATTTCTTCATTGTTTGTGTCTCTAGTAGTGTGAACACATGGGCGTCAGTGTTTGGGGAAGATTCTCTTTCATTAGATCACTAGGACAACTCTAGTACTTTTCTGTAGGTTTGCCCATCTCAATTTCCACTATTTTCCACAAGGTTGCTATAACGGTTGTCCTAGAAAACAGGTGCATGCACTCTGTTGTAGGACTCTTTTGGTGATTAGACATGCTAGAAAATCAAATAAATGCCACACTCCATTGGTTTGGAGTGTAGGGTCTAATGTAGCAGGACGTGGTTTCTTACTCAGAGTGATGTAGTGCCATGCATGTTTGACATTGGTCCACTTTGTTCTTTCTGTTGATTTGGCACTTCTTCCAGACTTCCCTGGGCCGGGATCCATTCATTCACTCAACATGGCTTGCCACTTCACCAGCTGTGCTTCACTATGGTTAGGGTTCCTGAATATGACTGCTTGTTTTGTCATGGTTTTTTTTGAAGTGTTTGATGAAGTATTGAGTCTAGTGTTTGATTGTGTTTAGTGTTTGATTTTGTGTTTAGTGTTTAATTATGTGCTCACACTGTGCTCACACTGTGCCCTGTTCTTGACAATATCTGGGGATGTAGCATGGCAAATTTGACCATTTTTGCCACTTCAATTGCAGTGGAGTCACACATGTAACTTTGCTTGCACATTTTTGACTAAAGACATAACTCAATCATCCCAGTGCTCTTGTTCTTCTTACCTGTTAAGACCATACCTCAAAGCTAACTACTACAGTGCATGTACTGTATTTGAACACCAAATAAGAACAGTAGATGGGTTTGCTACTTTGTTTTGCAAATTGCTAATAAAACTTTATTTTACATTTGGCTTGCATCTCATTCCTGCTGCTCTCAAGAGATCAGTGCTGCCTAATTTTGAGAGGGGCTTTTCATAAAAGGAAAACTACACTACAAATATAATAGCAAAGAACTGAAGGTGACTTAATAGCAGAACAATACCTGGTACAGAATAAAACTAGAAAAGTCCTCAGCTTTCTGGTCTAACTCCTAACTGACAGATCAAAATCATATAAACCATAAATGATGTATTAAACCTTATTGTCATTGAACATGTGTCATATCATAATGGGGTGTATACAGTGTTTGGTCCAATATTGTATATATTCATGTCGACACAAAACTAATGGCTAGTTTTTCATCATATCTCTCATCCACAACTTGAACAGCTCATACTATACTGACGAACAGTTATTTTGCACATTAAACCATGTCCCATTATTAGTTCCTCAAGTCTGGTCATGGAGGCCCCTCCTATCCGACTGGGTCTCTGAAACTGAACATATCACCTGGTATTTCATGAAACAGGTTAATTGGCCAGCTGCCCAAACACTGTTGCAAATGTCCACTTCTGTGTTTTGAGACATATTTCTGCTCCTGGGCATAAGGTCAATCTTGAGTTGTTCAGACAAAGTTCACTACTAAAACTAAAGAAATGTAGGAAACCCTCTGAAAATGAAACAGGAACAAAGCCTCTGCATTCTCTGATACCTATCAACCTGGAAATCAGTTACTCCCGCAGACAATCTCAAATTAGGGTTAGTCCTGTAGAAACTCTGAGACTCAGCTTCTGGTAAAATAGCTTTTCACTCTCTTAAGTCACAAAGTTTTGTATCTGGATACTTGTTTTTAAATGACTTCTGATTGCCTTGATGCTGGCAAAGATGATACATAGTGGGATTTGTCTTCCAGATGACTCAGAAGGAGCCCTGGGGGGGGGAGGGTAAGAAGTTCCAATACCCTACACAGATTGGAGGATATAAAGAATTGATTTTCTCTGGTGTAATAAGAAGAAGAGCAAGTGCATGTTTTTAGCACCAAATCTGAACAAAGCAAAGCAAAACTCTCAAATGGATGCAGAGCTGGGCCCTTACACCAGTTCTGTATTGGACTGTGTCCACTGCAATGGCTTTGCTGTGATAGGCTGTTGGTTATGATAGCTTTTGTCAGTTACAATGGCACAAACTTCACAATTCTTTAACATGCTGAAAGGGAAAATGATTAATAAAAGAAAAGTGAAACCATTTGCAAGATGCATACACTTTCCAATATTGCCTGTTCTCATAGTAATCTCAGTCCAAACGGACTGTTCCGGTCTAAATATGGGATTAGCCGAGAGCAAGGCATGCTATAGCCAAGGATGGACGGACAGACGGACAGACATCCGCATTGTAGTGTACACGCCATCGTAAAAGGATCCTTCACATGTGCCAAAAGCAATAAAACACGGAGTTAAAATACACACAACTTCACAAAACTATATCGGATCCAACGAGCTATGAAATCGCCTTAGGGCTAGAGTAGGTAGCTTGTGTTCACAACAGAGATAAGTATGGATGTCCGTTGGAGGATGGGTGATCTGACACGATGAACACTGCATTATGAGCTACTCCTTTCCAGCTTTTGCTGTTCTTCTGCTTCTTCCCCAGAAAAATTAAAAAGAAATATGCATTGCTCTGGTCGCACACAACCAACAGCTTCTTGAATCACTGCATCTAATTTGCAACAATTCCCAAATTCTCCCTGGCAGCTTATTTATTGCCAGGTTTAGCGGTAGAGTGGGCAAGAGATTACATCATCAGGGTGTAAGCGAACTGCACAAGCATTAAATTGGATTGAATCCTATTATCGAGTGCATTTCTGTGTTGGTTATTTGTTGTGAGAATCCAGAGGAGAAATGCAAAAAAAGTAAAAAAAAAAAAAAGCTTGGAATTTAAAGGTATGGCGAGAACACAAGGTGCTTGTTAACGGGCCCTACTCACAGGCTTGCTATTTCTGAACATGAACAGGAACCAGGATTCCTAAAACTCACTCGGGGGCCTTGGGTTCAGCACTAGGAAAAGCTCTGGACAACACGGTGGAAATGGAAGCGTCTTGGATCTACCACTGGACATGTTGGTGCTGGTGGTGTGAAGAGCCGTTGAACTGGTCAAAGCAGAGGACCAAAGTGACCAGTAATTCCATAAGACGAAATAAAGAGATTAAAACAAGGACAAAAATGTCCTTCTGCAGGAAGTGAAATAAAAAGATTTTATCCTGTTCACTGAAATACATAAATGGGGTTCCAATGCAAAAAGCAATTACAGGAAATACATGTAGTCATTAGTTATGCTGTAGGTACATTCAAATTTTGGGATTTAACAGAACTATAGAACATGAACTAGTTAAACCCTGAACAGAAAAGATTGTCCCTTTAATGTATTGTAAAAAAATTATGCAAAATTATACATACATGGGCAATCTAACCATCAAGAAATGGACCCCCTAGTCTTCACTCTATTCTCTTTGAGACTGGGAGTCATATTTTGTACATCCCAAAAGTCCTTTTAAATGCCTCAGTTTCAAATGTCCACATACAAGTAGAGGGAAGAAAAAAAATGTCCTCGTGATTTCAGAGATGAAAAAAAGCTACTATTTCAAAGTCATTATATTAATAATCTAAATGGACGTTTTATAATTTAATACATGCAATTTATGAGCGATGACTTTCTACTGAGATATCAGCAGATAGAGTGAAAAGAAACAAGAGTCTGAATTAAACCTCAGATATTAAGCTCTTTTGTGGACAATAGCAAGGCGCACAGAGTAACAGTCGTCAGTCCTTAGCCAAGCTGCCTCTCGCCCTCACAGATGACGGGCTGATCCAACACTTTCCTCCTCATGAAAGGAAAAGAGCCTCTGAGTAAAGAACTAAGCTACTCTGCTTTCACATAATTATGCATATATCATGTTAGTGAGACCTAGGATGCATGTGTATGTATGTGTGTGTGTGTTTGTATGTGTGTGTGTGGGTGTGTGTGTGTGTGTGTGTGGGTGGGTGGGGGGTGCTGTCCTGTGCATTAGGAGGTAGCGGATCTGCCTGGCTTAGTTTAGGGAAAATGCTGCTATCTTCCTCTCCAATTTACAGAGAGAAGATATGTGTGTGTGTGTGTGTGTGTGAGACAGAGATCTAAGAGGCAAAGCGTGTGTGTGTGTGTGCGTGTGCAAGAGAGAGAGAGAGAGAGAGAGAGAGACAGAGAGAGAGCTCTCCAGGTGCAGTGTTACACTCTCATCCACTATAGTCTCTAACATCATCCATGGAGAATATTTCAAAGCACTAAGGACATTCTCCTGGCCATCATTAACACTCCTATGAAAGTATATATGTGTGTGCAGAGAAACTACATTCAAACTGCACTCTATAAATATAGTGGCTGATATTTGCAGAACCTATAAATACCCCACCCATCTCTCTTTCTTTCTTTCTCTCTCTCTCTCACACACACACACACACACACACACACACACACACACACACACACACACACATGCACACACACGCATGCACAGAAACTGAAAAAGGGCATTTTAATCATAACTTCAAGGCAGACTAGCAGAAATTGTGTCCACCAGTGTGTGTGGTACAGCAATAATTGTGTTGGTGTTTAACCATTTGTGTGGTCAGGTAAGACCAGAGGTCTCCAGAACAAGACAACGCAGTCCTTCTCTACAATTGTACAACATGGGTCCAGAGATGGCCAGAAATACAGGTGTGCCAAGAATTAAGGCAGAGCAGAGACAGACTGCACAAACCTTTTCAGAGTTAATCATGTATGCCACATTCAGTGAGAAATAGAACACAGTCATCACAATTACAATAATAAGTTCAATAGTGAGTATATTTGATTAAGCATTGAATGACACTGAAAAACATAGTATAGAGTATAATTGTACTATAATATACATTTACTAGAGAGGTCAGCAGGAAAATTACTGAGCATATTTTTAAAGCATTTAGTACTAGCATGCTTTAGTCTTTAAGAATCTTCCATTCTGACAATTGCATGTGTGTTTCCTCCCAGGTTCCCTTTGACTTCACTGTTGATTGCTTCTGGAGGGCTTCACCTTTCATTAACACCGCTCGTAGCATGCACACACACACACACACACACACACACACACACACACACACACACACACACACACACACACCATTTGAAAATTCAGAGTTGTTATATATCTGAGTGTGAATAGTAACGCGGAGATAATCAGTGCGCGAATCATGCTTACCCTGTCATGTTTCTTTAAGGAGAGTGCCCAGCATTCACGCTGCCAGACACACAGTGCAGAAATGTGGTGAGAAGTCATTCATTTTCAGCGAGAGTTGGCTAATTACACAAGCAGGAGATGGGGAGAGTGGAGCAGAGTTAAGCGGGGTTTCGCTTCAGAGAAAAAATGAGGAAGTGTCATGACTGCCAGCGTGAGCAAGGAACACATGACTCCTTTCAGGTATATGTTCCTTGTCAAGACGGAGTAGAAATGTATGTTTCAATCTTTCCTGTTCTGTCCTGTGTATACTATTATATATAAGTGTATACAAAGATCTACCTGAAGAAACATATCATAAATTGTAGGGATGTCCAGTGAGGATGACTTGTGAATTAACAGCCTGTATCAGCTCGTAACTTAAGCAAACTAATTAGCTTCAGTCACACGGGGAGCACCAGCACTTGCTCTTACCAAGTGTCAATTAATTACAATAAGTCCTTTAATTTGTCTTGCACATATTAAGCTGTGGTCATCTGGATCGGTTTTGCGAGTACTTTTTATAGTTATGCAGTTTGTGTAGCGCAACGGTGTAAAGTGAACCCAAGCCAATAACAGCTACCAGCAACCGATGGATGTCTAATTGGGTCATGTGAGGTGAAAAAAAACATGTGACTGCAGCGACAGGATTAGAGTACTAGACCTGCTTCCTTTATTCCAAGGTGGGGATGAAGTTACCCTTACATTTATGTTTTGAGTGAACCTTCACTTAATCCAAACATTGTGTTTCAAAAGTTAAATTCCAAGCACCCATTCAGGAAAGGAAGAGTGGTTTCCGAGCTCTCGGAGTCCCGGAGGGGAAGGTTTAGGATAGTTCATGGGAGGCCTGCTATCCCCTGTCCTCATCAAGACATCGTCCAAGGAAAGTTTTATTCTGGAAACCTCAGGAAAATAACGTATCAGATTAGGGGTGAAGGTAACTGTGAAGGTCTTGTTCTTCTCTTCCCACTACTCTGTCTCCCTACACCCCAGTTTAATTAGGGCTTCGTCGTGGTCTTGAGGATCCATCTTTTCACAGCAGTGCCATGTCTATCGTCAGACTCATCACATCCCTGCTCTCCACTGACAAAAAGAGACATAATTAAAAATGTCCCAGAATGCCTGACAGACCGCAATCCACTCTTTCTCTTATTTTTAATTACAGTTCTCTTTAGACCTGAACCATTCAATCAGCACTATCTCAACAATATTCCAACAATATTGTGATATTTTTTTCAGTAATGCTGAAATAGCACATTAATACCACTGTGTTTGTGTGTATGTGTGTGTGTGTGAGAGAGAGAGAGAGAGTTGTAATATGCAGATGCAAATCATAAGAAAGCAAAGATTTAAATTATAAGAAGCAATAGATAATCCAACAATAATGTGTTTCCAACATAGAGTATGTATTGAGTTTGAGTACATGAAAAATGTGTTTTCTTTAGAAACTATGTTTTAAAATGGTTTATTTTCCTACTGGAATGATACACATTCATAGAGCCATGCAAAGAAAACTCCATTTCTCTTTTATTCAAAACCATTTGTTTAAAAGTGTGGCTGTTCTGTAGAACCCATCTGTGCTGGGAATGGTTGCTACGGCGAGTTTGCTAATCCCCCCTCCCAAAGCTGCTTATTCACTCACCCAGCGTGTACAGCAGTGACTGGGAGGGAGCCATACTGGAGCGGAGACGGATGGGAGAGGAAATGAGACAGGCAGTGCTCAGAGACAGCTGTACGGAGCCTTTGGCACCATGTGTCGGGAGCAAACAGGACCCTTGCTGTCCGATAAAGCGTGCACAAAATGGTTGCATGGCATGTAGATCAGTAGTCTACATGCCATCTAAATGGGGAAAAAAAAACAGTGAAAGCACTTCTCTCCCTTCTACATGTCCATTTGAGGGAGAATCATGCCAAATAGAAGTGTGGTTGATTATGTATTCGTTCTATTCACTAAAATTCAGCCAATTAGCAACAGCCTGTTTTGCATAGAAATTTCTCTGCCTCTTCAAATCAGGTCCCAGCAAATACAACATGCACTAAATCTTAACGCATAGCAGTGTTCAGCAAACAAACAAACAAACACAAACACAAAAGTAGTAGTAGTGCTAATAATAGCAGTAGTAGTTGTAATGTTAAGAGCAGTAGTTGTAGCATCATAGTATTTTCATCAGTAATATGTATTTTATTTTCCTACAGATTGACTTTCCACGTAAGTGAAGCCAGATGTCTATTTGTCTGAAGTAAAGTATCAATTATGTCTCTGTGTAACAATTCAGTGGGTGAGAGCTTCATTTGTTACACCTCTGCATCACTGTACTACTTGCAACCTCACTCTTTACCTCTTACCTCACTCTTTACCTCTTACCCCGCCTCTTACTTCTTACCCCACCCCTTACCTCTCACTCCGCCCCTTGCCACCTCCCGAGGTTTGTTGCTGGCTTCGTGTTTGCCAAATTCTGCTGTTTCACTGCACCTTTCAAACCATGGGCCTCACAAGCAGAGTGTAATTAGTAGGTGGTCCCATACCTACCACTAATTGGATGCTCATTTCCAACTTGCCATGACCGCATTTCGTGACTGCATCACGCTGCGTTCTGTACTGCGCCGTCTCGCGTATGAACCCGTGGCCCTGGCTCCCCTGCGCCGATTCTGAAACTGACTCGCTGATTTGACTAATGCCAGTAAAACACAGAAAGGAGACGTGGGGCATGAGAGAAAGATAAAGCAACAACGGAGCATATCAACATGCACAACCCACCGAGAAGGGAAGAGGAGGGAGCCCCGCACCCTCTGGGTTTTAAATACACCTGGCAACATGTCATTTACGCACCGAACAGCTTATTAAATATCTGCTTCTCTTGGCATCCACGATACATGGGGACCAGGATGAAAGGGCATGGGGGGGGGGGGGGTGGAAACAGTACGGGGGGATCAGTGGTGATGTCACAAAAGCGATGCCAAATCAAGACATTGTTTACTTCATTCTGAGAAGATCAGACTCTCTCAGCTGGTCGCAAGACTGCAGGGACTCACGGGATAAAAATCAAGGAAAGAGAATGGTACTCTTGAAAATAAACATGCATTTGAAGACACCCACGGAATCGAGTATAAAATAATACTGGCGTGCCGTATTTGTGTCGAGGAATTTTTTTTAATTTTTTTTTCCAAACTGTAAAAACGGCATCGCCTTATAGTCCCAAGGCGACGCTTGAGAGGGAGAGAGAATCAGAGAGAGGGAGTGAAAGGGAAAGATAGGAGAAATCAAAAATGAGTGCAGCGCAGAGCCGAGCATGAGTGCGTGCTGCACCACTCCGAGAAAGACAGCTGGTTAGATGTCAATGAGAGAATGGTTCTTTTTGGGGGAAATCTAATTTCAGGCTAGACTAATTTCTCCATTATAGGGGAGTAATTATACTGTTGCCTGCAAATCGAAATAAGAGAATCAAAGGAAATAAAGAAAAAAATAATTAGAAGAGAGAGAGAGAGAGAGAGAGAGAGAGAGAGAGAGAGAGAGAGAGCAAAAAGATTGCTATTCTTATTAAAATAAATAAATAAAGCAAATAAACAAGCATATAAATAAATAATCGAATAGGACATATAAAGCTGAAAATATGAAGAAAATGCTGAGGTAAGCTTGTGTGAAAGGCCAGAATGGTGAAAATGATAAACTCTGTCACAGCTAATTGGTTCCAGTTGCAATGAAAAAAAAAAAATATATTTTATATGATGACTGAAAATCTGAGCATCTTGACCTTCATCTGAAAGGTTATTACTCGTTTACTCGTTAGTTAATGTTGGAGTTTTTAATAGCAGTTTTTTAATGCAAAACTTCTCATGTTAATAGTGCAAGTAAGCTCTTTCTCTCTCTCTCTCTCTCTCTCTCTCTCTCTCTCTCTCTCTCTCTCTTGCTCTTTCTCCCCTCTCTTTCTTTTAATGTGCTGTATGTATTAAGAGAAGGGTGCTCTTGTATGGTTTCCATCCAGTATACTTCAAGCTTAAGGAGTTTTCTTTCCAAAGCTTTGTTGTAACATAGGTCAACAACACAGACAGGTAGTGAAATCAAAAACATATCCCAAGTTCACAGACACAGGACCACAGAAAGGCTAACAAGATTAAAGAACCCGAGTGTATCAGAAGTCTCAGAAAGGCACGTGACAACTATGGCAAGCCTTTTTTCACAGGACTGAGTGGAAACAGAGGGCTATATAAAGAAAGTGTGATGAGTCCACAGACTGCGAGCAGGCGGGTGAGATGAAGATGGATGTGGTTCAGCAAAGCAGAAGGTCCACGCAGAGTGGCCGAGGCTGACTTCTCCCATCAACGCACCATGAATGGCTAATTAACTGAAGCAGGTAGGCTTTGAATATTGATGTGTGAAGGATCTAAAAGGGAAAGTAAATCACTTTACTTTTGTATGGTTTGGCTATTGCACTGTAGACCAAGTACTGAAAGTTTACTGCAGTATAACCAACATTTAAACAGTACACTTACATTAACAGCTAAAAATAAAATCTCAAGATTCTCATACCCGATAAAATGCTGCTTATTCACAGCTAAGAGCCTCCTCAAACACATAGACCAAGCAGTAGTAAGTCTTCTCCTTATTATTGAAACGAAATATAACAAATAGGTGGTCTGTGCATTCAGCAGCATTTTAGAGTGTGTGTGTGTGTGTGTGTGTGAGAGAGAGAGAGAGAGAGAGAGAGAGAGAGAGAGAGAGAGAGAGAGAGAGAGTATGTGGTGTGTGTGTGTGTGTGTGTGTGAGAGAGAGAGAGAGAGAGAGAGAGAGAGAGAGTATGTGGTGTGTGTGTGTGTGTGTGTGTCTGTGTGTGTGTGTGTGTGTGTGTGTGTCTGTGTGTGGAAAAAGCAGTGAGCACAAAAACTCTGCCCTTATATATGAAAAGGTGATTGATTATTGACTGCCCTTATTATTGATAAAATGCTATGAAATGTCCCTCGGGCAAGATGGGTGGGGAGAATACAGCCCTGAGTGTTTTGCTTAAGATGAAACTTGTCTCTCTCTCTTTTTTTTTTTTTTTTGATCAATGGTTATGTTTTGTTGACGCGATCATTTCAAAGTTCTCAACTTTGCTGAACTCTCCCAATTGAACTTTCAGAACCTTCCTACAGGCCAGGACTGGATGATGCAGTGTGCACTGCTGAGACATATGTTTTGTGAGGAAGTGCAGCTTTGCAGAAATCCGTTTTTTGAACGCAGCGGAGGGCTTTGGGGCTGTCTCGCTTCTGTTGACTTAGCTCCGCTAAACAGCGGAGTGGGAGTTGAAGAGAGAGGACGAAATAAACCGTGTGTGATGGTGTGTTATGGTGGCTAGATTAACTAGCTGTATTAAGGATTCTGGGATAGGGGAGGTCCCAACAGCTCCCTGGCCCCCAAAGTGCGGCCTACACTTCGAAGACTTCCTGCCATTTTCTCATTCTTTCCCCCATTAGAGCAATCCCCCAGGATGTGCTGAAACATTTGTCTCCATTAACAGTTTGGGTTACAGCAGAGCTGGGCTTGGTGTTTGCTGCTGGAGGAGACGTGTCCATAGCTCCTGCAGATCCACTTACGGTACACACAGTGCTAACCCCCTGCTCCTGGAACGAGGCCATGGCCAGGGCACATATGTTCAGACGTGCTGCTAATTCACAGTCAGACGCTAACGGGCCCAAGTAGGAGCATGCCTTCAGCATAACAGCAGAGCGTTAGAACGCTCCTACTCGAACTTACGCTTGCATTTCCACCTCAGAAATCCTCCCATTTTTATCAGAATATGGACAATTAGCAATGAAACATTATATGAAAGTAAATAACAACATCAGTGAAATATGATTAACTGTTCACAATTAATGCATTATAGTGTGAAAAAAGTGTATTTAAGAAGTATTACAAAATTGCATATTATAAAGTATGTTATAGGTAGGATTTAAATGTGCAGCCAAAAACTAATTTCAGTAAATTAGCATTTCATTACCCTGCTGCTGTTAATTTAAATGATAATGAACTTAAATATTGATTTAATGATTCTATGTTGAATGAATGTGTGCATAAGTTGTGGGGGATAACTTTGGGTCAGGATAGCAACATCCAAAAATGTAGTGTTGCTGATTTTATTAATTTATTTATTTGGGTGTGCGTGGGGGTTGGGGGGTGGTCAGCATTTCAACAAACAATGCACTAACTTAAAAATAATAAGTGGGCATCTCATGCAGACAGCATAACCTGTTTACTACAGCCAGTGAGTGTAACATTTCAGTGTAACATTTCTCAACATTTCTCCTGCCAATCTTCATCTCAACCCATTAGTGGGCACAGTCTCTTTGGAAAGGAGG
>NC_137512.1:4020000-4045000 GCF_041902795.1 Electrophorus electricus
TGTATAGATTTTGAGGGAGGATCTCCCTCAACACTGTGGTTAAACACCACATCATGGATGGTAGCAGCTCCCTTAACACTGTTGTTAATGTGGATACATTAACTGTTGTTAAACACCACATCATGGATAGCAGCTCCCTCAACACTGATGCTAAAACACCACATCATAGATGGTAGCAGCACCCTCAGCACTGTGGTTAAACACTACATCATAGATGGTAGCAGGTCCCTCAACCCTGTTCATTAAAAAATGCTACCTAAAATTTTAAAATAGATATTCTAGGAAATTTGATATGTTAGCACGGCAATCACTTTTCAGATTAAAAGACTCAACAGACGTATCAGCTTGGCTTGTTACCTACGTTTGAATAAGAAAATAAATCTGGAAGGGAATAATGTTGACAGCTATCCATCACCTAGACATCAGAATTTGAGCAGGTGACAATGGGACTGAATGTGACTTCACTGATAGCACCAGGTGTGCTGTGGGTTAGACATCTCGAGTCTTAGGGACTGCAGACACTGTGAAGAATGTTCATTGAAATACTTTCCATGAACTTCTTTTAAAGTAAAGCAGGTCCAGGGCAGGATTTATAACTCTACGCCACAGGAGCTTTTACCTTCAGCTCCAGATGAACTGCACACCAGTGAGACCCAAATAACACAACTGTTATAATTGGAAGAACCTGTGTAACTTATTTTTCTGTAATCAGTACATGTTTTAATCATTACACCTGCCATTGGTGGTGTTGTACTCAAGTGCCCCGTAGTACTCTGCAGTACTTGGGAAAGTAATGAGCACACGCACACACACACACACTCACACACACACACACACACACACACACACACACACACACACACACACACACACACACACACATACACACACACACACACAAAATGAAGTGCTTCACAGAAGAGTTTACCATTTTGTAATGAAACAGTTTGAAAAATGTTTGAAAGATAGCAAAGCAAAGAAAAAGATAAACTGATGTGCATTCCAATAGCTTTTAGGAAGAAATGTAGCAATTTAGGGCACAAGACAAGCTGTAGCTGGGAGCAGAGCTGGCTGCTATTTGCTGAACTCCTGACTGTCACACTGGAGTGATGGGACTCTGGCTATCTCAGATTTGACAGGTCAATGATTCCCTGCGCTTGAATTAGAGTGTATATTATCTCAGGTTTCACTATGAGCAGAGGCTGAAAGCCGCGGGGGAGGTGGGGGTAGGAGTGGGGTGACTGCAGGGAGTTGGGGGAGGGTAAGGCATAAACTCCTCTCTTGTAGATATTGGATTTTTTTTTTTTTCCATAATGTCTTTCCAGCCACTAAAATCAAAGTGCAGGATATGGTGTCTTTGAACGAGTATCCTATCTTTTGTTCTTTCTATCCCAGCTTTTATTCTTTTATTCTTTTTCTTTGTTTGAAGAGGTCAATATGGAAGTGAACTTCACTAAACATGGGGGCACAGTCAGAAGGCACCTCAACAGTTAAACATAAATGTATATATTTAAATACACACACACACACACTTTAGTATGTATATATATATATATATATATATATATATATATATATATATATATATATATATATATATATATATTTATTTATTTTTTTTTTTAGTTTTTTTTTTTTATCCAAGTGTGTATTACATTTCCTTTTGACACGATACAAGAATCTCACTGACTAGTGTAAAATTTTGCACTCAGGGAGGAAATCTCACAAGGTCTCAGACCAGAACAGGTTGCCCACCAGAGTTTAGCTTGACTGCCTAGCTGGGCCAGGTTGGGGTTGATAAAAGTTCATCTGAAGTTGGGGCGACCTTCTCAACACGCCCATCCTGTCCTCTTCTAGAGCCTGCTGCCTGGCTTTATGGAGGGGCTGAGGTGGGTGAGAGCTAGCATGACTGCAGTGCCTCCTAGGCATGAGGGGTAAGCCTTTACATCAACCAATCAGATGTCGGTGAAGCCGTTATGTCAACCAGTCAGATGTCAATGAAGCCATTACATCAACCAGTCAGATGTCAGTGCAGCCGTTATGTCAACCAATCAGATGTCAGTGAAGTCCTGACATCAACAAATCAGATGTAAGTGAGATCTTTTCGTCAACCAATCAATGAACAGGAGACAGGAGGAGGGGCCAGAAGAGGGGCTTGTAAGAGTAGGTTTGAAGTTGACGATAGTTAACCAGTAGACAAGTCATTAGTCATTGTGTGCAGTCGGGCATCAATTAGAGATTAATCTAATTTCGTAAATCTCTCATGATTCAGAAAAGATTAGTTCATAATAATTTATATTTGCTACAGTTGTATGCTTTATTGAGCCATTGTTTGCTATCATTTGTATTTTACATTGTTGTGCATGTTCTGTTTTTTTAAATTAATTAATTATGTTTAAAAAATTGTGCAAACAACCTTGCTCGCCAAGTACAATATTTGTTCCTTCACATATGTGATTGATGTCATAAAGCTAAGATTGTTTCATTCACCATGTATTGATTGTATAATAGATCCTGTATATATAATCATCATGTGCAGCGGTATGAATAGTTCACCTCTTTCTGTCTGTTCACACACCCACGTGCCAAATGTCTTTCCTTTATATTCCAAGTCGCCTTGCCATGGTGCCTGTACTTAATCTTCAATTGTGCGTCGCTTCAGAGGTAAAACATGCGTAATGTGTCCTGGATGACACTTTAAAGGACAGAAGATGCCCAGCCCTGGCTTTGGTAAACTTTGATCTAGCCAGTCAGCCTGAGTGACTGCCCCCAAGTATGGAGAGTGGAGACAGTACTTAGAGGCAGTGGAAGAGACCACTCGGCACTCAAGAAATCATCCCTGTTCAATTAGTAAATCTTCCTAACCATTTTACACGTTCTGACAAGAGAAGCCAAGCCCTACAGAGCTTTCCAGTTCAACTCATTTCTATTTACATGTACAGTATTTAGCAGCTGCTCTTGTTTGGAGTGATTCTCACAAGTGCTTTGTTGTCTCCTTGCAATTAGTATTCTTATGCTAGTACAACTAGGCCAGGGTCTGAGGGAAAGCGCGGCAAAACTAAGCTCCGTGAGAGGCAGGAATCAACAGAAGGAGAAGCAGTCGTCCGAAGCAGAGCAGAGGCTGAAGGAGAAGACGGGTGAGTGGGGGAGACAGGTGGGAGAGGGGCCTCTAATGCGCTCTGTCTTTCCTACGGCAAGTCCGCGCAACACCACTCGATAAACACGCTATCTGCCAAAAACACGCCCGCAATCCCTCATCTCCTCCCCTCCCACGAGACGGCGCGCTGCTTAGCAAACCGCCCTTAGCAGGGCATCTCCATCAGAAAGCACAAGAGTTAATGACAACATCGATCAGGCTACAGGGTGTTTCGGCGTGCGAATGAGTTAGGGTGTAGCAGAGGCGGGAGCCTTGCTCAGAAAATTACTCATAAGCACCTCACAGCATGAGCTTCATGACATGCACGGATGAAAATATGGCCTCCTATCACTCGGAGCGTCTTCCCTCCCGACAGTGGCGAACAAAGAGCTTTACCCATTAACCGGAAAAGGCTCCCAGTTATTTTTTTCCCTCCGTTTTATGGTGGTGTGTGCGGGCGGAGGACCGAGTCCTGCGGCTCCGTTTGAAGGCAGGGGGCAGAAGGCATGCATGCTGCAGACAACGGCAACGGAGTTCGCTCTTTTCTTTTTTTTTTTCTCAAGTAATGACGTTTGATCTCTCCATCTGTTCATGAGAAGGGGGGGGGGACCCTGACAAATGATTTAAATAGATTCGTGTCAGAATGCGATTAGTAAACTGCGTGTTTGGTAACTGTTTTTTGTTTTTTTTTTAATTATGAAAAAGAATACGCAGCAGAGAGCGACCTCTTTTACTGCTGTTGAGTTGATTTGATAACGCTGTCTCAGTGCACTCCAAACACTCCAGTTCAAGCACCATGTTACTCATCATGATCCTCCTGTCAACTCAAACACCACAGTTATGTGTCCAGGAAACTGTATAACCACTAATTACTATCTCAAAGCATGAGTTGAAAATAAAAGTTGGCAGAGATGAAAAGAAACATTTGTTACTTTGCTCTTGACAGCAATTGAATGTCCTACTGAACACTGCAGAACATGTTAAGTTTAACCCACTCTAACACTGACCTCAGTGCCTTCTTGTACAGAACTGTACAAAAAAATTGTGTATTGAATTAAAACTGAACATGAATTATACAAAACTGCTACATGTAATTTTGGGGTTTGTCCTTTTTATCCAGATAGCGAGGTCCAATTTCAGTTAGCTAGACAACTACCTCATCAGCATAGACAGATTTGTTTTGACTTGTCTTTCTATGTAATGCACCAAATCTACATGGATTTAATTATCTTATTGTTTAGTGTGTGGAATGTTAAAAACAAATAATAAAAGTTGTGTCAGGCAGGCTCTCTGACACTGTGTATAAGCACTGGGAGCTTTTTATTACTAATCAAAGTCAAACAATCTGAAGTGGTATCATAGCAGACAGGGCAACACAGACATAAACGTTAAACAGGGCTAAAGTCAGAGGTCTGGCAGTTGGGCCAGTGAAGACTGGGCAGAAAGTAGAGGCAGGAAATGATCAGGCAGTCATAGGCAAGCAAACTGGGGATTACAGACTAGGTAGTAAACACAATCCCATAACAAACATCAAAGCCAGAGGAAAAATACAAAGTAGCAGAAATAAAACAGTAGTGCAATTAAACTGAACTAAGAAACTAAGAATCAGCAAAAATTGAAGTCCTTATAAACAGTTCTAATAAAGAACAGGCATGGTGGGTGGAGATCTGGGTTAGTATTGAATACTGGTGACCTGGAACCTGTAAGGGTGGCCAGAAGCGGAGAAGGATGGACAGTACCCCCATAAGCCGCCAGATATTGCCTACCAGTGGGGTGACCCACTGATCAAGACAATAGTCACTAGGTTAACCCGTGCTTTTATCTGAAACAGACCAATATAGCATGGTCATAGTTTACTACACATATAATATAGCCTGAGATTTTTTGTATATATCCAGGTGTGATGTCACACGCGATGTTGGGCTTGTTCCAGGGACTGATGAGCTGATTCTCTGACCCTCTCAGCTTTGGCCAATCATTCGTCCACAGCCATAGTCTCAGCCTGGCTTATGTTCCATGGGTAGATGGGTTGTTGATATCCTAGTATACACATAGTAGTAAGTCCTGTAGCTATGCAAAGCTTTTGATTCATGTGTTCTGCCTGATGCTCATGCTCATAAGAGTAACCCAAAGCCAGGATGTGAACAGAGGCCCCTACATTCTCTGGAATAACATAATGCAAAATTACCTGGTTAAATAAGGTCTCTGCTACTTGGAAAGACGCAAGAAGGCTGATGAATGGAATGAGGTGACAGGCTTTAGAAAAACGATGTAATTATCAGAGAGAGAGGAAGATCAGTTAAGAAGTTAATAGATAAGTGAGAACTGAAGCAAGGAGGAAGAGGAAGGGGCATGCAGATGGTGCATGAGCATACAGCAAAACGGACCTCCTGTGCTTGGACCACCAGCACTCCCCAGGGAAAACATCAACACCCCATCACATTCCTAAACAAAAGGGGGCGAAGAAAGAAATTCTCAAGTGGAACTTGCTGTCCATTTTCATCCCCAGCATGAATTTGCGGTAGGGCAGCAGCCTTAATATTTTTAGAGCCCAGACAGAGATAGGAGATGGAGAAACAAAAGCGAGTTAAAGAACACCGCCCACATGGCCTGCTTGGGGTCTATCCTCTTAGTGGTCTAAAGGTACTCTTGTTGTCAGTTAGTACTAAAAATGGGACAGAAGCCCCCTCCAGCCAGGGTCTCCACTCCTCTAATGCAAGCTTAATGGCCAGGAGCTCCCGGTTGCCTATGTCATAATTAACCTCAGCTGCCGAGAGCTCTTTTGATAGGGCAGCACAGGGAAACATTTTAGCAGGAATTCCATGTCGTTACGAGAGTGCTGCCCTCACTCCTATGTCAGAGGCATCTACCTCCACTGTAAAAGGTTTGTTTGGGTCAAGATGTTTGAGCAGATGTACTAAGAGAGGTGAACGCTCCAGCCCACACTGGACATCTAGTGGAGTGCTTGGGACTGAGGTAGAGCAGGAGGATTCAGAGTAATTTTGGGGTTATGAATACTTACAAAGTCAGTTGGCTGGTCAGTTGGTCAGCAAACTGTATTCTTGGTTTTGATAAGACTGAAGGAATTCTGAGGCTGGGGAGGGAGTTGGAGTGGAGCTGAGCTCAAAGTGGAGCAGGCAGAGCTCGAGGATTGAGGAGTTAGGTTTGGAGAAAAATCTCCCTTGGGCATGCTTTCACTTTCTCTCTTTCCCCCTCTCTCTCACTCTCTTCCTCATTCTCTCACTATTTCTGCCTCTGTATGTCTATCTATTAGACATTCAAGGATTATTCCTCTTGCATTTCCGTTATTTAACATTTGCCTCATTATAAAGTCTAACCATTTTTAGACTAACTGATCTCAGATGAAGCTTGGCTCTTTAGATTGCATTACATAATGGTGAAAATGCTTAAGTACTCTCTTACTAGGGCAAGGAGCCAGCTATAGTTGTATAGTTTGCTAACACCAGTTTCCTGTAAAGGCAGTGATAGCAGTGGTTAAAGTGCCTGACTTGTACTCAGAAGGTTGCCACTTCAAGCCTCACCACTATTGCCACTGTTGGCCCCTGAGCAAGTCTCTTAACCCTCAGTTGCTCAATTTGTATTCAGTCATCATTGTATGTTGCTTCAGATAAAAGTGTCAGCTAAATGTCAAAGATGTAAAGGATCCAATATTCTGCACACATCTACTATGTTAAAATATAAATCAGGCTATCTAAATGATAAAACTGATGCAGCAGCTTGTTTTATCATTAAATACCTTCATCAAGTTGTTTTGACTTACCCTGAGCTGTGCAATAGAGCTAGCTGTTTTGATCATATATGTTAATTATTAATTTGCAGTTGGATGTATTTATTTCGTTTCCGATGCATTCACCCATTTCCATCTTTGGTTATAGGTAAGTGGCAGATAAGTAAGCAAAAACCCTACAAGAAAACATAGCCTCAGCCAAAGGACATGTCCTCCTACACTCTGTTTCCTTCCTGGAAGCCCCACTGGACTCTTTTTTTGATTAGAGTATTTGGTCTGCTTGAGTTGTGCCTTCCTCAAATTTTCCTCAAAAAACTTCCAAGGCTAGGAATCATGCCAAAGGGCCATTGAGTTTCCCCTCAGGGCTATATTGGCATGAGAGAAACCTGTGCTTTCCTGCCAGGGAGTACTGATAGCAGATCTACATGCTGGCAGCCACTGATCCAAAAATGAATGTTTATATTTCACAAATGAAGCCATAATGTTCTTGCGTGACCAGCTATACCAGAGGCCTTGGTTATTGGAAGTGGAAAGACTTCTTACACCAGCAGTCGACCACAAGAAGTTCATCTTGCCTGCAGTTTTTCAGTAATGCGCCTGTGAAGTAAACATAAGGCCTGACAGTTTGTACATTCTGGATTTGTAATTTGGACATACATCACAACATCTTAAAGTAGTGCCATGTGTCTTTCATCAGGGTAGGCCAATACACCATGTCCAACAGTCATACTGGGGTGTTGACCAGCTTGTTGGGCACTGATCAGAACCATATTCCATTCCAGTTCTTGCTCTGGACATTTTGCCTCATGTTTCAGTTAAAGTGTGATCTGTTTCTGTGGCAAAGGCATGTCAGTCCATTCAGTCAGGAAAGACAACTGATCTGAGGCAGTGAAGAGAAGAGGATCTTTGACTCCTTTAAGCACATTATGAGGGATGTGAGCCAACACACTGCACTTCTCTTTTCTGCAGAGCAGAGTCAATTCAAACCCTTGCAGTCTTTGGATGGTTAAACACCCATTCAAGGGTTGTGATTTCAGTGTACATATTGAAATGATGGCCCTTCCCATAGACACTTTACTTCTCAATGGCCCACACTACAGCCAAGCATTCCCTGAAGTAGATTATTAACATTCAGTCCCTCTTAAGAGTTCTAAAAGCACTGACTCCATCCGGTTCTTCCAACAGCACTTTACCCAGGCCTTACTGGTGTGAATTTATCTTAAAAAGTTTAAAGTGATCCCTGCATACCCCAGAAAGCCAACACTTAAAATGAGACCTAAATTCATCAACTAAAATGAATGTTAGAATTCCTGGTCATATTGTGCACATCTCAATCCAATTATTCCTTTTGATTCTTGATGGAAACTATTCACCAGAAGGAATCTCTGTCCTTCACTGGACCAGCACGTTCCCTTCTGCCTGTACCGCACCAGGCTTCTCGGATCAGTGAGCAGCCGCTACCAGAGTCTACCATAGCTGCCATACTCTACCCCCCAAACTCCAGGGCAAGAAAGAGGCATTTAGCTTATAATGGTTCATCCTGTAATCTTTTGCAGTGCCATCGAGAACCTGAAGAAAGTGCAGCAAGAACATGTTATTTCACTCAGGGGACATATTGTAAAAAAAAAATCAAAAAAAAAATCACATTTTTCAATAAAAGTGGCTGGATCCAGTTCATCTTCCAGGGTTCTGGACTTAGAAGAGTGTATTTATAGGAGGCGTGCACTGTAGACATGCACTGTAGTGCTTTCAGTAATATGGGCAGGCAATGGTGTCACATTCTCTTCAACGGTTTGTTTTTTTCATTTCTTCTTAGAAGACGTGTGAAATTTGGTTTTGGTTTTGGACATGTTCACACAGCACAGTGCCCTCTAGTTACAATTTTAGACAAAATATTGAAATATAGACATAAATCAAAGAATGCACCCCTTTACTGTTTTAAAGGTAACATTTTGATGAGAATAATCTTGCATTACCTCAGGTTGCTACCACTTCACGATTACAGGTCCCTGACAAAAACAAAAACAAAAAAACAAACAAACAAAAAGTTCTCAGTAATGAATATTCAGCAAAAACCTTTAGCAAAGATAAATAAAAATCTCAGTCTTACTCACCTACACAGAAAGAATCAAATAACATTGTGCCAGCAAAACTGTGATGAGTGCCATTTAGGGGAAACTGGGTGTTAATTCCAGGAGAGGGAGACCTACTGAAAAAAAAAAACTACTCACCATGCATGTCTCAATGTATAATATAAAGGGGAGTTTTTAAAATTATAAATCTGTGTGGTTATACATATTGTATAGATTTATTTATATAAGAGCACATGCGTAGTAAACACATTCCATATCTCCCCAAAACCCAGAAAGTATTATTTTCAAGAGTAGAAAATGAAACTAGTGCCTTCGTTGTAGGGCACGTGTTTTATCATAAAAATACATGACTGCTATGACCATGGGGTAAATAACATGGTTCCTGTGACGATATCTTGCTTTCACATTAGTGTGAAATAGTGTGTGTGTGTGTGTGTGTGTGTGTATGTGTGTATGTGTGTGTGTGTGTGTGTGTCTGTGTGTGTGTGTGTTTGTGTGTGTGTCTGTGTGTGTGTGTGTGTGTTTCTGTGTGTGTGTGTGTGTGTGTGTATGTGTGTGTGTGTCTTTGAGTGTGTTTGTGTATCCAGTACCAAGTCAGCACATTCCAAGCAATGCTGCTCTATGAAAGGTACTTTCACAGACGATCATGAAACATTAAGCATTTAAATGATATCGTTAGCAGTCGAACGGTGAGTTGCTAATGTGCTGAAGCTAATGTTTTTAGCGTTTAAATTGCAAACAGAAAGAGAGCAGCTTCGAGACTGCTGAGGGAGCTGGAATGGGATGTGTTTGAAGCTGTGTGTTGGTTTGAAATGGTCACACGGTGTTCACAACATGTGTGTGTGTGTGTGTGTGTGTTTGTGAGTTTATGTTTCCTCATTCATTATGTAATGAACTTTATGTAATGGTGTGTGTGTCTGTAAGTGTAAGGTTATTTATTTTTATGTATGCGAGGGTGTGTGTGTGTGTGTGTGTGTGTGTGTGTGTGTGTGTGTGTGTGTGAGAGAGGAAGAGGATGTCTTTCCCAGTTTATCAGGGTGGCAGGCATATTCTCATTTAACAGCTGATCACACAGTTGGTAGAGTAGATCGGCCTGAGGGTCAGAGGATTAGAGAGTAAAGACTGGAGATGAAAGCAGAGCCATGACTTTGAGGTGGATGCATGAATACATACACACACACACACACACACACACACACACACACACGCACAAACACACAAACACACAAACACACACAAAAAATAAGGATTATGCTTGATATCATGTGATATGCTTTGGCATTGGATTCGCATAGCCGGGATATGTGTCGAGAGTTTACCCCCAGTGCTTGAATCTCCCCTATCATACATCAACAACTACTCTTCAGAGGTTCCAACAAACAGAGAGGTAACCAACAAGAGCAGGTGTGTGAAGTGTTGCTGAACGTGCCTGGACAACACCGCGAATGGCCTGACTCATGTAGACACTAGTAGACTAGCAGGAGTGAGAGCAGACCACTCGTCCACCCAGGCAGCACTCATGTCATGGGTGTGTGTATCACCATGGAAATTCATACTCAGCTGCTGGAGGCAGGAAGTCCCTCTTAGTCACGTATAACATATAACTTGTCGGAAAATCGTTTGCATATTTTGGCCTGGTATGATCAGTTGGGCTGCATATTGAGTTCCTGCATTGCAGAGGAGGAATCAGATGAGATAAGGAAATCATCAATGGAGAAGATAGAAAAGTAGCTGCTTCTGCTACCATAAACTAAACCTATTACACTCTGTGTATGTAGAACATTTTAACACTGCCACCGAATATTAAGTCTAATATGGAAAAAACAAAATTAAAAGCTTTAAATTCAGTTAGTCATTTATCAAAGTAATTTATTACTCTGCCTCAGAAAATGAGCTAATAAGTGTGATAAGTTAAAAGCAGTGAGGCAGGGACAAGTTTGTCATAGTCACGCTGATGGTATAACTCACATTAGTAGTCTAACCAAAATCTCATGTGGCCGTGCATTCACATTGGCAGTGACACAGTGTCATAAAGCAGCCCAAAGGAAGCGGCTGTTTAGAGTGACAGGAGGCGGAGCAACTGTTGGCAAAGTGGGAGGGGCAGGCAGGTCAATGAAACTGAAAACTTTATTTAACTTTATACAAATGAGCAACAATTTAATACAGTCACTACCAGTGGAAGTGAGGACAGCGAGTTCTAATCCTATCAGTTATTAGTAGCTAATTAATAATGGGAGAATAGCCATATTGGATTTTCTAGTATTTCTTGTATGGAATATGTAATGTCAGGAATCAACAACCACAGATACAACTGGAAGACTGATAAGTGAATAAAACAAAAAAACTAAAACAAAAACAAAAAGATCTTTAAAGCAATGACTACATATTGTGCAATGAGCAGTGCTCACCATCCTGCAGTGTGATTCAAACCATGAGAAATAATCCATCCCCATCTCAGACTGGTTTGCCTGTTTTTAGAATACGTCATTGACATTGGCACATGGGACAATTATCCAAATCAAGCTCGAGTCCAATGAACACGGTCAAAGTTTATTGAACATTAATGGTTTGGATGTGTCCGATGCTGGTGAGCTGGATCCATCTGAAAGCAAAATGATGTTTGTTTGTAATCCTGTGGAGGACACTGCTGTACAAACAGTGAGGAGGAGTGTGTAGGGCTCTGAAGATAATCACACACACACACACACACACACACACACACATGCACAGACATATGCACACACAGACAGACACGCATGCTCATACACACACACACAGACACACACTCACACACATGCCTGACTGCTAGGACACAGCACATACCTGTTTCATGCGGCGAGTTTTGAGAGAGAGGGAGAGTGAGACAGAGGGAGCACTGAAACAAATATAACCAGAAATTGCCTGTTCTGTCAGCCAGCCTATTTGATCCTCTATTGCCAACAGACTACCACAAACAAGTAGATC
Source organism: Electrophorus electricus (assembly GCF_041902795.1). Taxonomy (NCBI): domain Eukaryota; kingdom Metazoa; phylum Chordata; class Actinopteri; order Gymnotiformes; family Gymnotidae; genus Electrophorus; species Electrophorus electricus. The sequence goes on from NC_137512.1 coordinate 4,031,942, forward strand.
TAAATGTCAAATTCTCCGCAATCCAAAATATACTTCATACATTTCATTATTCTGTTTGATGGTTATTTAAGAAGCTGATATAAGAGAAGACTGCAAGTGTTTGACTTCACACAGCGTTCAAAGGCATTCTGGACTTGTGCGACAAGCTTGAGACAAACACGAGCTAGGAGGAATTTACAGTGTGTGGGCCAACACTGTTTCACCAGCGTGTGGGTCACACAAAGCACTGAAATATATTTAAAAACTCCATTTATATCTCTGTTTTGCTTCCCAAAGGTAAGGCATGGCACGATCAAGTATTCTTGGCCCATGATTTCCAAAACAAATTGGTGTGAATTATGTGATTTTCCTCATTAAGGTTGTGAGCATGTATATGGGTTTTGACACATCCAGAGTACAGGGACCAGAGGGCTGTGATGTTTGTTATTTAACCTCACTATTCATTATGGGTTACAGCAATGTACTTTGATTATCACCTTTATTATAGACAATAGATTAAGTGTCTATGTACTAGTAATTATACCATAAGGGTTGCAACCAACTGAAATTTTCCTGGAGTTACTGGTACCATCCCTGGGGAGTCTGTAGTAGCTTTGGCTTCAGATTATTTTAAGTGCATAGTCTGAAGTAAAAATAAACCCAAACAATATTCATCAAAATGGGATGGTGAGCATAGAACAATTCCTAATGATGTGACCCTTTTTGCAGTTTGCATCAGTGTCAGTGAACAAGATGACAAGTCGGGGAATTGAAGTAATAGATGTCCTCAAGAAAAAGTCCAAGAAATAATTTTAGTTTATATAGTGAACGTGTCGAATCCACTTAAAAGTGTTAATGAGAGAGAGCGTATGAGAGTGAGAGAGAGAGAGAGAGAGAGAGAGAGAGAGAGAGAGAGAGAGAGAGAGAGAGAGAGAGAAAGAGAGAGAGATATGCAGATACTAGGCCTGGTATGACAGTTTAAATGTAAAAACAATATCTGAAATAAGGATGGAGGTTACATGCAGGTCATGCAGTCAAAGGCACTGCTAAACCATGGTTTGCATTCCACATCACTCATTAGTACAAATCATATCATTATGAAAAATACCATGAACCTTGTGACCCACTTTTGTGGCATCTTTCTGCATCATGTTTCAAATGGAACCTCGGGGGATAGGAAAATGTGAATCATTGTGAAAACTCTCAATTCCCCATTCCTTGAAAATGAAACTTCACTGCCTGCACAGATACATTTGACCAAATCGCATGCAGGCGGCCTTTAATCAGTACCTCGGCTCTGCAAGAAATTCACCGTCCCTGGTGGACATTGCCAAACTTTTGACACAGTTTCCTGCAAACCTTTTGTTCTTTGTGTCATGTTATGCTTTATAAAGGTTTCCATGCTAGCTGGTGCGCTGTGGTTCACCAGGTGGAGTGAGGTACACTGAGCTGCCATCGGTGTCATGAGGGACGACTTAGCTGCAAATACCAGCTGCCGAGTCCAAAGAATCTGACCTTTCCCTGTAATGTTTCAAAACCCCTTAAGGAGAACAAGCTTCCTGTCCACCCCTAATATCCTCCCTCGCCCGCTGCATGTGACAGACTGAATGTTCCACTGAAGGACCCCAAGGCTCTCTGGGAAAGAAGAGCAGCGTACATTTGGCCAATTCAGCCACTGCAATTTTCAGCATATTGGTGAAAATGGAAATTAAAACTTGCTGTTTTTTGTTTTGTTTTTTTTTTTTGCTTGATTTTAATTCTCAAGTACGTGAGAACTTTTTTTATTATTTATTTTTTTAATTAATCGAAATTAATACTGCAGTGTGCCAACAGAAGATGTTTTTAATTATATACAACATCAAAAAACAGTTAGCAAACTTTATGCTTATAAACAAGACACCAGATCCAGTAGAACATGACTTAATGAGACAGCCATGGCGCAAAAAATCTTATTAGTTAATTCAATATATTTTATATTGCTGACTGGCTCACTTTATGCAATCTAACTGCCATGGAGTTGGCTATGTGAGGAAATATGGTAATTTTGATATGGACTGTTGCTCTTAAAAACTAATTTCTGTTTTTCATAAATGATCCGCTTTAATTAACTGTTACCTACTTCAAATGATTCAATATTCTTTTGAAGGTGCTAATTAGCACCTCATTCTCTTCACTGTTCAAAGCTCAGAACCCTTTGTGACAAAAGGGAGGGGCTAAACAAAGTGGCAAATTCTGCAAGATATGCAAATAACCCACTTCAACATTTCTGTTTGTGATATATTTTTGTTTCTCTTTGAAATATTGAACAGATAAAATTTGCTACTTTGCTACTTGCTACTAAAACTTGGCATTGCAGAAGGACAGTCAGTGTGATTTCAGTACTTCAGCAGGTGCTGATCAGAAAGAGGGTGAGCTGAGAGGAGACAGGAAGGAGAAGTTAGCACAAAGGACTCTTCTCTGCTTTCCCTGCCTCTGGTGCATACGGTCGCTCTGGATAAAAGCATCTGCTAAATGCAAAAAATGTAAATGAAAATGTTTATGGAGGATTTGTTGTTGTGAAGCAGAGTGTTGTAGTGTATGAAGTATAAGTATATCAACTTGGCAGCTCAGCCAATCAGATTTTAGGGCCAGATCTCGCTTCATATCTTTTTTTACTTTCTGTCTGCTGTTTCCCCAGTGCTCAGTGATATAACAATCTGGATGAAATCTAGATGTGTGACTGTAGAGTTGTCGTACCAAATGACGATGCAAACTCAATAAAAAACGTTGACTTAGTTTAATTAACAATCTTGAGACAACAAGTGAGTACAGTGAGTCATGTCTTACAGATACCTGTTCTAACTGAACATAGGCAGACTCCTGCATGCTGACTGGTCTAGTCACCAAACACTTGCAGCTATGGCAGCTTGTAGCAGACAAACAGGACAGTCATTTATTCAAATGAGCTACAGTGACAACAGTTTTGGAATGTTATCCCTGCTGACATCAAAATTCTACAGAATCAGTAAGATTCAAGTTCTGCAAATGTTAGTGCATTTGACAATGGGACAGAGACAGAGCAGGACGAAAATCCACCCTCTGCCGACTGAACAAGATACGTCAGAGCAGCAGAGGAAGAAGAATAAAGAACCCGTTCTGCCAACCAACTACTTCAAGATGGCTGACCTGCTGTGCTTTGTCCAGGGACGCACCTCTGATGACCACTCAGGCAGTCGCGGCAGGTAGTCTTCACATAGGGGTACCGCAAGACGTGGATCAGCTACTTCACAAACCATTACTGAAAATGAGCATGATGATTCCTGGATAGCTAGTCACAGAAACCAGAGGTTCCCGGCACAGCGATCAGGCACTCCATCATGACCAACAGCTCCACTTCTTCTTCACTGGAGTACTGGTACCTACCTGGTGTGGTCATTTGTGAGCTGAACCACACCCTGATCATCTGGAACAACAGTGGAAAATCAAGTTGCTCACCTGTTCCTCTTTCTGAGGCAGCCCAATCTTGGATCATCCTGGAAGAAGCTGAGAGTAAAGTGCTCTCACTTGACATGATTGAACTGATTATGGAAACACCAGAGCCAGAAGAACTGGAAGAGCTGTGCAGCTACTGTGGAAGTGCAGTCTCCTGTCCTGCAGGCCAGACAGAACAAGTCACATTCATGTTCTGAAGACATCCCTCACATCCTTGGTCTGAAGATCACTTTGACTGAACATATCCAATTTCCTAATATCTTATCCCATTTCAATAAAAATAATTTTAAAAGCCTACCTGTTCTACATTTCTTTCTCAAACACCAATAAATGTTTAATGCTGTAAATAATATTGGTATAAACTGCAAGGCATACATTAGACATACGGTTTAGCATCATCTTCTTTGTCTCCTTAACGTAAACCTCCTGAATCAGTTTATTTGATAAACTCGTTATACCTGTTCACATCACAGGTGGTATATGTCACATACATAACTGGAATTACGGAGAGGAGAGATCGGATTTTGTGCGGGGACTGGTATGACATACTGCAGCTGTGAGCGAAAGGCTCCTTTATCCAAGCAGAAATGGCATTTGCTATGATTGACAGGACACACGCCAAACAGCGGCACGAAGGAAGTACACAAAGTGGCAATCTGCAGCTGTTAGCTGGTTAGCTATTTGAAATTGTCATTTGGAAAGTAGTTGTAACTGGAACATTTGGATTTTTAGGGAGGTTTTTCAAAGGCTTGAACGAGCTGTATGTAGGCTGTGTTAGCGGTACAGCGATGCTAGTGGGCTAAATCATCTAGCTAGTTGGCTAGTTAACTATCTAGTTAACCCAGATAACCTTGCTAACCTAGTTAACATAGCAAACCCATCTAACCTAACCTAGCTAACATAGCTAACCTAGCCTAGCTAACCCAGCTAACCTAGCTAGCTAATTGGTATAACACTTCTCTTAATTCACTAGCTAAAGCAGTGGTCACCAACCTTTTTATCACTAAACATAAGATCATATTTTGAATTATGAGCAAATTAGACATGTGAGACTATGATGGCACATTGAGCTATATATGTGTCAGCATAAAAATGTAAACTTAACATAAATATCTAATGGTTCCATGAAAAGTATTCACAGTGACTTTAATGAGGGTTTTGACATTGAACAATAATTGATCAATAATTACGAAGTCATTAATAACTACAGTTTAATGTCAAAGTGAAACATCTCTACAGTGATTTAGTTATTACTGCAATAACTATTAATTATTAAACATAAATTAATTACCTTCAGAACTATTAATGCATATCAAGCCTGTTTTTAGTAGAGACAACTTTGGCAGCAATTACGGAATTACATCTGGGCACCACCGTTTATTATAAAATTGCTAAACATTTATTTACTAGATGTCCAAGTTCAACACATGCAAAGGCCGGGACACTTCTAAGAATGTGGAAGAGTGCAAGGAGCAGGTAAGCAGCTTCTCTTTTAGAAGGAAGTCCTTTAGAATTGATTTATTCTGACTACAGAAACAACTGCTCACCATGTCTGTGTAATTTCAGTCTAGTTGGTTGGGTTTATTATTTAGCCAAGAGTGAAATATAATAAAATTTACAGTCCACTTTTACATCACCATAATTCATATTGCTTTGTAAAAACACACTGACTACACTATATGTCACAATCAGTCCCTCCCAGCTTCCGTCTTGTGTTTTTTAGTTCCATTCCATAGTTTCGTTTTCTCTGCCCCTCGTTTGATTAACACCTGTCCCTCCTTTAGTTCATGCGTGCTACAACACTTCTCAATTTGGATTTGCTCCTAATAAATCTCGGTCTTCTCCGCACATACGTCCGGCTCCTTACCGCTCACCGTTACATTTCTTTCACCGTTCATTTCTTTTCAAGGCGACAGAGCTCCTGCAAATGTGTAAAAAAAATCGTGTAAATTATTAAAATAGACAAAGAATTTAAGGTCATAAAGTATGAAAAACTCTTAATTTACTATTGGACTAATGTACTGATGTAACGCAGGGGCTAAGCAGGATGCAGGAACAAACCATGTTGAACACAGTGATACATTTATTCACATATAATAACGTAGCTCACAGGCTGACCTAAGGTTATACACTGACGACAAACGTCGACTACACAAGACTTTATATACGTAAACCGTAACGACAAGAAACGAGGAACAGGTGTGATACACGGGGAGGGCGTGACCATGTAGATGTCTGGGAGGAGGGGGCCATACCGTGACATTTGCTAATATTTCTACTTAAAGTGATACATATAAGTATATGTGTATTAATCATAAATACATTTTGTCCATCTACAAACTGTATAAAGATATTAACTTGAATGTTTTAGATGATTCACTACTGCCACTTCATTGATATATTATTGATATTCTAGTGACAGTCTGTTGAGAGTTTATTAATCATCTCCAAAGGACCATTCAAAATAAAGTGTTACCCTTATTATTATTATTATTATTATTATTATTATTATTATTATTATATCTGGTTATCAAAGTAATAATAATAATAATAATCATAATATGAAGTGCCACTGGACATCTCTATTAGTATTACTGTCTTGTTATTGTCATTTGCCAGTTTATTAGGTTAATGGGTTTACCAGTGCATTGTGGCCCACGATGCCTTTCAGAATGACTTGGCCTGGGCAGGGATTCTACATGACGCTGGATGCAGTTCAGGAATGCTGTACTGTGCAGAAATGCTTGCACGGTTGCTGCAAGATAATTGGCTGCAGGGTCATTCCACAAGCATTCCTTTCCACCTCATCCCACAGATTCTTGATAGGGTCAAGATGTTGGAAATCCACTGAAGCAATGAAAACTCACTACTGCCATGTTCCTGGAGCCCTATTTGCCTGTATGTAGCCTGGTTGACTGCTTGTTGATTCTCCCCATTCTCCTTTGACTTCTCCGAACCACGAGTTCCTTATATCCAGGGCATCACTGATAATGCACATTGTCTTGCTGTCATACCATTCTGAGTAAACCCCTGAGACAGTTGCGCATGAACAACCCTGCACAACAACCATTTGTGAGAGGTCAGAACCAGCACACATGGTGCCAACTATCCTGCTACATTTGAGTGAGTGACCTGCTACAGGTCACTCATTTTGCACAATCCAACAATGAGTTGAACACTAACCAGTGCTTAAGAGTCTGCTCTTCTGGGTTTATATGACATGCTGCAACCCTGACATATGACTTGCTGGTGGTAAATGTACAAATTAAACTGGGAACTCAACCTACATTACATTTGCAATTTATAAAACAAACAAGGCAAAATTTAGGGACCTCTTGGTCAACAAAAGTGTTTTATTGAAATAAGAGGAGCTCATTACAGGCAAACCACTTTTAGGGTCCTTCCCTGTTTTAGGGTGTTTCCCTGTTTAGGGCACATCCATGTTTAGGGCCCATCCCTATTTAGGGCATTTCCCTGTTTAGGGTCCACCCCTGTTTAAGGCACATCCATGTTTATGGCCCATCCCTGTTTAGGGCATTTCCCTTCTTTTAGGGTCCATCCCTGTTTAGAGCACATCCATGTTTAGGGCCCATCCCTGTTTAGGCCACTTCCCTGTTTCCCATCCCTGTTTAGTAGTCTACCACAATGTTTCTCTTTTCATTTCTTTGTAGAAAATGCAACTCATCAGTTTAAAAGTCAGATTAATTAGAAATTGTAAAATCACGCTGACGATATAATAACAATAAATTATGAGCAAGTTGTGTTTGATAGTTCTTCATCTAGTCTGCTGGTAAGAGACATTCCACTCTGAAAAGACCACAATGAACTTTATAAAGTGACACACTTCTATCATAGCTTACATTTCTAAATATATTTAGAATCTAGAATCGCAAGTTTGCCTCACTGTCAAAAGCTAAATACTCAGAGGCTGTATACACCAAGGAAAAAGTAGAACAAAATAATTACAATATTAGTTTCAGTCTTAATTAACTGGCTAAGGCTTCTTACAAGTGTAAAAAATGTAATCCATTTTCTAAATCCCATATAATTTAATGTGAAAGAAATCAAATGAATAAGGGGGTCTGTGGCTTTCTGAGAGGTTTGATATGGTTGATTAGGTGGGTATACCATGAAAAAGCTCATTACCTCTGTGTGGTGTCATCAAAGCAGTGACAGCCCTGGCAACCAAGATGGCACCCTAATCCAACATTAATTCTGCTCCTCCATTTTGCCTGGTGGAGAGAGGAGTGTCTGCTGTCAGCCTGATTGGATCTCTTCCAGTGAAAGAGACTGGGAGATAAGTGAGTAATTAGACTCATTTATGTGGTGGTGGAGGCACTGTTTAGAGTCTGGCCTTGTGACCTTATTTATCCGTCACAGAAAGGGTTACGTTCAGAACCACGGTTCTTAATGAGGTGTTATGGTCTGTTATGGAGGTGATATGTTATAAGGATATATCGGCTTGGACGCATCTGTTGAAACCACCATGGCCAGTGGTGGTTTCGGTGCTTCTGATTTAGTTGAGAAGAAAGCTGAGGCCAGACTCCTGGTGCATCAAGGTGAAATCAAGGTCCTGCATATATAAGCAGAAACTCTCGCTTTATTGTTCTCTCTACTAAGAAAGGTTCTTTTTTCCTTAATTTAATGATGTCAATTCTTTAACTAAAGCCCACAGATAACATATTCTATTGACTTCCACTGTATATACAATAATGGTTAAAATTCAACAACCAGTCCCATCGAGAACATCTAATTATTAATTCAGGAAGACTTCTCCCACCGTCTGTTAGCAGATAAATTGCTTTCTTTATATGGGTCATCTCACAGTAAACACATATAGATCTGGAACGCAGAGGAAACAGCTTGGCAAGAGTGCATAAAAAATCTGCTAACTAAAGCTTTTTTAATTAGTAATAAACATAGCAAACTAATGAAGAAATATATCAAAGGTGTGAGGATATATTGGTTCTTCACCTACATTTTGAATCTGTAAATAACACATTAAGAACTAAAGAATGAAGAGCTGGAGAATTACTTGTACATTTCAGGACAAACAAACAAGCAACCCCCCCCCCCCCTCCAAAAAAAAAAAAGTATCAAGAATGAATCTTATAGAGTTTAAATGAATAATTAATAAGTTCATTTTAATCAATCCAAGATCCATCTTTTGATCCATTGCTTGAACTCTACAGAGCTCCCTGAGAATTAGATAACTTATTTACTTATTTATTTTATTTGTTTATTTGTTATCTGTGCATCAAGACATGAAAGTCAGATTTAAGTATAGAAATATTTTATAGTCACATGTTGAATAGTTAATGAATTGTTGTAGCTGTATCAAGTTTCTTCATTGAACATGTGTACTGAACAGCCTGGAGCATCTAAGCTTATTTGCCCTGAAGTTTCATTCTGGCATGAGGCCACATTTATTGGTGAACTTGTGGGTGGTGAAAAGCCACAGTACTAGAAATGTAAATAAACCCTAATAGGTCATCAATCCCTTTTAGAATATTTTTCAATGTATTTGGCAGCATCACAGGGGAAATTTAGAAGGTATAAGAATATTGGTATTGATTTTGGAGAGTTTTGTTGTGAACTAAAATAGAATGTAAAATGGGTTACATTCTCTCTCTCTCTCTCTCTCTCTCTCTCTCTCTATATATATATATATATATATATATATATATATATATATATATATATATATATATATAAAAACATATTGTTACCCTACAAAGTAATATTGCATCATATCGTGCCAAACTTCACTCCTCTCGAGCAAATCATTTGAAAACATGGCAGTGCTAAACTGAGCGTTGGGGATTCATAGTCATCTCCTGAGTTTTAGGATTATATTGTGATTCCAGATTAGTTTCATTTCCATATCAAATGCCGCAGAGCAGTTTCCATGGCAACCCACATCTGTCAGTGGTGCATACATCTGTCTAAAAGAAAAGACTCTCCAGCCCGTTTCCCAGAAGTCCCCTTTTCTGTCCTAGAGTGGAACTGTAGCTTCCATATTGTGTTTGTCCAAGTGGAATGGAGTGCGGAAGTAGAAAACCCTTAATTCACCTCAGTCCTTGGCACATGGGTAGCAACGGGCAGCATCTACGCTGTGCTGGTAGTCCTGTTTAGCTCAGGATTGAAGAATTAAACCCAATAAATTTATAGGTGCGAGCTGATGTTACACAAACCCTGCAAAGTTTATAGGTTACATAAACCATGTTGATGGTACATAAAGTTCTGAATGGTTGCTCCTCATAGTATCTGAGGTTCAAAACCTTTTACTCTTAAGAACCTCATCTATCAAATTATCTTCCTGTTAATTTTCTGGATTTCAATGTCAGTCTTTAGTCTGAAAACGTACCTGGATGGTGATAGTCTCAACCTGCCCCTCTGCCTCTGACACGTTAAGCTTCTCCAGTTAGGCTTGCCTGTGTCTGTCTTTACTCTGTGATGACTGCATTCAGCAGCAGTGTAGCATGGTTCAGCCACACCCATAATGCAGTTTGTTTTATTTGTCAATGCCTTTGTGGACACTTTAACCAGTCAGTGGTTTATTTCATTGATCACTTAATCGATTCATTCTTTCCTCTGCAAGGATCAAGTTCATCCTGTTCCTATCATGCCTGAGTCAAATGCTGTTGTGTAATGGTGCCACCTCAACAACCTGATCACTTGAAGGCGTTTTGCATGTGTCAATCACTTTGTCTGATGAAAAAGCTTCACCCACATGCATAGGTCTCCCATATCGCCACTCTGATGCTCCAGAGATTTTACTGAAAACCCTTCAATCACATTGCACATTAACTCTGAACTCTCATGATCCTTAACAAGCCTCAGAGACTAACAGCTCCCACATGAAGTCTTAATCGCGCCTCTGTACTAAACCAGGGAGCTGGATATGAGTATTATTTATGGACAGCAAATGATCTGAACTTGCCTTGGTGTTCACACTTTACCTCTATAAACGTGTCATTCTGTCCAAATGGTGCATGACACACACTCCAAGCTAGGCCAGTCAGTCAGCTGCCACAGAGCTAAAGCAAACTAAGAAAATGTCAGGTTTAGAATTGTTTTATTGTACTTATTCCGCCGGGTGTGGGGTCATTTTCAGCAGTTGTGTTGCATCATCCAAAAGTTGGTTTCCCCCCTATTCGTCTTCTATGGAGACAGACAGTACTCCTGTGCAAAGGATTGTGGGACTGGTGGTGGAGCTAAGCTGGGGACGAGAGCAGAAAGAACTGGCGATTTCTGAACTATATGCAAATGAGAAGCAGATCTCAGTGGGCAGCGTCTCCCTGCAGACTGTTGCATGACATGGCAAGCCTTCTCATTATGCATCACACTCATGGTCAAGCCATCGAGCATGAACATTTAGTCCAAGATAATTCAGTTGACCAAACTTTTTAATTTTCAAAAATAGATAGAAAAGATCCCCAGAAGCCTGTAATATTAAATTTATTTTCAACTGTGTTTCACCAGGGCACGGAACTAGCCTGCAACTCTTCATACATTTTGCTCTGGAGAGCTAAACTTGCTTGCATTTTACCGACATGGCCCAAAGTGACCAAGTGTTGGCAGGGGAAGCGAGTCACTATAATGAAAATGCATCATTACCTGTCAGGAGGAAACAGAAACAACCATGTTTGCAGCTACGGTGACAACTGTGATAGGAGATACTGTAACCGCCTCTATAGTGAATTGGTCGCTGTGGATAAGGAAACAAACTGATGTCTGGTGGAACAGATCGTGTTGGGGTTGTTCACTGAAGATGAATGTATGTCAAACCTCTGAACAAGTCACCATATGTTCAACCACATCTGTGAAAAGTTGCAGTATGCCAGAGTTGGTGGGGTTCTTTGGAATAATTTGATGGCTTTGCCCTTTTTTGGGTGCGTACTTTTTCCCTAATGCAAACACACCAGACAGTTTGGATTTGCACCTGGTTGAGATTTCATCACAAAATTAGCAAGACCCCCAGAGGTGGTCTAGCTGATCCCAAAATATTGATTGTAATGTGTGCTGTGCACATTAGCATGTGTTTCTCCCCATCCAGTTAAGATTGTGTTTTAACAGAAGGGCCCATAGGAGGTTACATCTGCCCTGTGCTCGTATTGAACTTGCTACTTTCCATGTTTTTCTTACGGAACGCTCCTCCCCCATGAGTCACGTGGTACAGGGGGACTCACATGTGTACACCTGGACAGGGATTCATGTGAAATGTTAGTCTGTCTACTTAAAGTTTATGCTCCCCGTTGGTCATTGTCACCCTGTATTGTTGCAACGTCTGTGTAGCTTTTATGCCTGTTTGTATCATCTTACGTTGCATGTTAGTTAGCTTTGTTATGTGTTAAGTGTAGAGTCGTGTTACTTGCAAATGTTACATGTGAGTGCTACCGTTAATGTTTGTGTTGTGCGTTAATAAACATCACTGTCACCGTCGAGGGAGTCATTCTGTACCACGCCCTGTGGCACTTGGGACAGTGTTAGTTTTCATATGTCTTTCAACACACAAGCCCCCTAGTTGTTTCTGGACAGATTCTGAGCAATTGTCACTCGTTTATTAAATGTATCTTTCCTCTGTGTGAGCCAAGCGCATTTCTTTTAATCGTACATTTATTTATTTCAACTATGGATATATTTTCCTCATTATGGTGTCACACAAATGGGGATTGTTTGCCTTTTTAGATCTTCTTGTGGTTCTTCCCCTGTCACTTACCCACATCCATTTAGGGCCTGAACCCAGACTTCAGTGTTTGGTTTGTTATAATAAGTCTTCAAGGTACTCCGTTGAGACCTTATCATGGAATCACTCCGTAATGCAGACGTTCCCCACTCTCTGAAAAAGGAGACGAAAGAGTCCAGAAGAAGGTTGGCCGTAAGTCTCCTACAGAGCTCAGCGTGATTTCACGTTACGGACAATAACACTTTCATTCCAATCTAATTTCATAGAGGTTGACTTCTCCATTTGCATCTACTACTTTTCCTGGTTTCACAACTCCATGCCACAGATTTCAAAACAGTTTTTTTTTCTTTTTCTTTTTTTTCTAGCACATTGTACGCTCTCTGATGTGGGAGGGCTGATCCATGAGTACAAGTTAAGCTCCGGTGTAGGTACTGCATGTGCACTCGGCCTGAGTCTCGGTGTTCTTATCAGCTAAACGGCACATGCTACGAAACTTTAGCTAAGACACAAATGACAAAAATGTATCACATATAAACCAAAATGTTTCATTTCTGAGACTACAATGTGTGTTAAAGCCTAATAATGGATGATGTTTTGGATGTCAGTAGGTCATTTTAGCTCACCGTCTCAAATTTGTCAGTGTGCTTAGATTCTATCTGTTTATTGCGGTTAGAATGGCCTGGCTTTTTTCTGGGTCTCTCTCTTTCTCTCTGTCTGCTGGTTTGTCTCCGTTGCTGTTGTGCAGGTTCATCAGTCGGCCTGACTAGCAGGTGATAGGGTTGGTATGCTTGAACTTAATATGGTGGCTTTGTTTTTCACAACAGAAAAAAAAAAACAAAAACAAAAAACCTCATTATCAGTGGTAGACAGGGCGAGGTGGACGATGCGTGCGGTTCGGCAGAATAGGGACATCTGCTGTG